>NW_027671260.1:1200000-1630000 GCF_964165515.1 Mesoplodon bidens | reverse complement strand
TGCCAATCATCTGAGCTTCTGGATGCTTCTCTGAACCTCTTGAAGTTTTCTTCTTGCTATCTGAAATTCATGCCAGATAAGCCTTTTTCTAGAGCGTATATACAGGCTTGTGTATTTTTATACAGAAAAGCGATGCAGTGAGTCAGGACGGGGGTTAAGCCCTCATTCTCAGAGTGGTATTGAGCTCCTGGTGAAATATAATCATCTTTTCCTCAGAATCGAAAAGCAGTTATCTCTAGTTTTCAATCCCATTAACTATTTATACATTTATGTATGATACATGTATTTATTGTACCTACTAGGTGTGTTCTCTTTGGGAAGTACAAAGCTCTTTGAGACATAGGTTGTTCATTTTTTTGTTTTCCCACAAATACTGCGACCTTTTGAGCAGGAAGGTCTATATTTTACTAACATCTAGAACCAGCAGTTAACAAGGTGTCTAAGATGTAGTCAATAAATATGAAATACATAAATGAACACATTTTTAAGGAAGGGCCAGGACATGAACAAATAGAAATTTTTCATTTTCAGTCACAAAGCAACCAGAGACATAAAACTGATACAGACAACAAGTGCTACGGTCATTCAAAGAAGGCATAGAATAGATACAACAAGGATCTCCTCTATGGCACAGGGAACTCTACTCAATATTTTGTAATAACTTATAAGGGAAAAGAATGTGAAAAAGGAATCACTGTGCTGTACACCTGAAAATAACACAACATTGTAAATCAACTATACTTAAATTAAAAAACAAACAGACAACAACAACAAAAAAAACCCAAAGAGGTCTTAGAAGTTTTTATGAGATTCCACAAGAGAAGCCATATGAGGATGGGAGAGACAGCTTTTGAATCAATTCAGAGGAGAAGTCACAGAGAAACTTGTCTTTGACCTGAACTTGAGTTTCCATTAAGATTGCAATGCAGGGATATTACAGATGAAGGTAATCACATAAACTTACTATACTGAAACTTGCAGAGGTTATGAGCGTTGTTCAAGAGCCCAAAGCAAGTGCATTGTGGAATCAGAATTTTAAGTGAGGCCTAATGAACTACAAACAAACAAACAAAAGAACAAGCCCTTTCTGTGATACCATGTTGCCTTTGAAGTCATTTTATTGGTGGGTTGGTAGAAACTGGTTCCAGTGTTTCTGGCAGGAATGACTAGCTCTGTCCCCCCACTGTCCCCCGCCCCCGAGTTGATCCTCAAAGTTTCCTTTAGAATGGACTTGCTAAAATGCAGACCTGCAAGTATTCATGACGCCTGTGTCCAATCATTTCTCCTGCCATTGCCTACTTCACTTCTGGATTATATGAACAATTCACTGTCTTCTTTTATGCTTTTCCCTCCTCCAAGAATTCCTTTCTCCATATGGGGCACCTGGGAAACCCACTTCAGTTTTCAAACCTCAGTTTACATATTATGTCTTTTGTGCAGTCTTCTTTTGAGTGTTGTGATCACACGCTCCTTTTTCCTACCCTTGCACTTCTGCATGCCTGGTTGTTGCACTCGCTACACTGTATTATAATTGTATTTTTTACATATCTCTGTCTTCTCCTGGGCAACATTCCTTGGGGCCAGGGACTACCATTTTTCATCTATTGATGTTGCCTTAGCATGTTACTTGTTGTGAAGTAGTTAGTTATAAAAATGAGATTTGATTAAATTGAAAATTGTTATGTACATATTAGTTATTATCATTTACAGATATAACAGGAAAAATATTAATGTTGGTGCTGAAAGTTCACTGCTAGTAAATGGTGGTGGTACTTGACTTCACATATTATTTTCCCCACTGTTTTATATCTTTCTACCTGATATGTCTTCTTTATTTCCATCTATGTTTCTTTATTACTACACCAAGAAAAACAGGGATAAGGGTAGGGCTAGGCCATACTTGGCTGGAATAGTAAACAAATTGTGTGGGGTTTTGGTGAGAAAATCCTGAAGCATACAGGTCTGCATCTTCCCTTTGCTGCATGTGGAGGGTTCTGCTTCTAAAGACTTTTATTAGCAACTAATCAAGATGGGTTTTTTGGGTTTTTTTTTTTTTTGTGGTACGTGGGCCTCTCACTGTTGTGGCCTCTCCCGTTGCGGAGCACAGGCTCCGGACGTGCAGGCTTAGCAACCATGGCTCACGGGCCCAGCCGCTCCGAGGCATGTGGGATCTTCCCGGACCACTGCGCCACCAGAGAAGCCCAATCAAGATGCTTTTGCACAAGGCTCCTGATAAGCTTTTGGTATACTAAGAGTAAATCAGAGTTAACGTAGCTTCTGATTTCTTTTACATTGTCAATGTGGATGATCATTTTTTACTGCTGGGGGTGGTGGTGGTGGGGAGTGAGGGAATGTTCCTTTCCTGCTTGTGATGTTTTAGTCCTGTCAAGAGAGCTCGTAGGGTCCTATCAGCGCTGCTTCTTTACTGACTCTGCCCCAGGGTGATCAAGTGACTTATATAGAAAGCTTGAAAAGAATTAAGCGTGCATGCTTGCCTTGACTAATTCTGTTCTCTCCCTTGAGAGTGTGAGTGAGTGTCTTCTGTTTCTCTCATTCTGTGTATTACTAGTTAGTAAATCTGCCCAATTCTGCGGTTCAGTTATGTGATCATTTCATTCAAACTGGATTCTCAAGCCAGGGTTATCAACAGTAACAGGAATATTTGGCCCTCCATCTTTTCTCTTATTTTCTAATTTATGCCAAGCCAAATGGAATTAAGGCATTGTAGCTGCTGAAAGGTAATTAAAAGACCCTAACATTTGGTGCATTACTTGGGAACACTGAGAAATAAAAAGAAAGGAGCAGACATTTTGGAGAGGAAAATGTCCATGTGGAAAATCTTTTGTTACTGCCAAGGAAGGTATTCCAGTGCCTTGGTCTTTAATGTATGGTGGGATGTTGGGACCTTTGACTGTTTGAAAATATTTAAGTTTGTGCAGTAAACTGCTGAAGCCTAGAAAAGGTTTAAGACATGCTGTATTATTCTCCCGTGCTTATTGTAACATACTACCACAAACTTGGACGCTTAACACAATAGAAATTTACTATCTCACAGTTGTAGAGGCCCGAAGTCTGATATCAAGGTGTCAGCAAGGCTGCTCTCCCTACAGATGCTTTAGGGGAGATTCTATCCCTTGCCTCTTTCAGCTTCTGGTGGTTGCCAGCTTCCTTGGCTTGAGGCCACATCACTCAGTTTTGGTCTGTGTCTTCACATCACCCCCTTGCTGTGTCTGTATCTTCTCTTTTGTCTGTCTCAAATGTCCCTCTGCCCTTCTTGTATAATAAGGACAATTGTCATCCTATTTAGGACACATCCAGATAATATAGGATGGAAATCCCATGTCAAGATCCTTAATGACATTTGCAAAAACATTTTTTTTCAAATGAAGTAACCGTCAAGGATGAGGACATGGATATATCCTTTTGGGGGCCACCATCCAACCCACTACACCAGCCATAAGATACTTTGATTTTGGCTGATGGCTGCAGCTTATGGTGTGGGAGAGTGGCTGTTTCTTTCGTGCCACTTAAGTAAAGGCCTGACATAAAGAAAAGGGGCCTTAGGGAGTTGCAGGTGACTGAGCAATACCTGGAGTGGAATGAATAAGGCACCTGGAGGGTCTTTAGTATACCTGGCACTTGACTTGAGAGTGTGCAGGAGTTTACAGGGCAGAAAAGTCTCAGGCAGCTGTCCATCAGCCAGCTGCTGCAATAGCAGCCACAGCCAACTGTACCCTTCAGGTACAGTTTTTCCCAAGCAGGCTTGACTGAGACAAAGACTCAATTGTAAGGAAAACATGTTTTATAGAACTTGTCGGCATTGACACATATGGTCTACCGTAGGCTCAAGTGACTCCCCTTACCTGTGGACCCAAGCTGACACTGGATTTGTCAATTATGTTGGAGAAAGAAATGTTCTCTTCAAGGCAGCTGCCTTTGGTCTAGGCAGTTCCATAGCAGAAGGCAGTGAAAATGGCCATGGCGGCATAGGACTGTCTAATCTACGCCTCAGAACTGGAGGTGTAATGTCACTAGACAGAACCCATAATTAGTTCAGTACTGCAGTATGAACCACAAGGTCATCAAACAGGAAGGATAGCTCAAGAGTCCACGTGCGATAGATGCTCAGGGCTGTGCACTGCACATGGAAAATTCATAGTGACAAATCAACGTCAGGCTAAAGGATTCCTCCTGGTTCGAAGTTCGCAGGTCAGAAATTTCAAAGAAATGGCATAGACTAATGGACATCCTAGGGAGGCTAAAACCAAAGAGACTTTCTCTTTCTCTCAAATGCCATTGAGTTTCTGCTATGTTCTTTGGTTAAATTCTGTACTGGATTCTGGGAACAAAAATGTGCCTAGTTTCACTCTTCTAGGAGTGGGGGATTGGCTTGCTTTTGAGATTGTTTTAAAATTTTGGGGATAGTGCTGTAAAATCAAATTGTATCGTAGTAACTCTTCAGACTCAGCATGGTTCATGAGAGGCTTGATAAACTGATAAAACAGCCAAGGCCCTGAGAGACCCAAACCCGTATCAGTCTGTTCTCTGTGTCTGTGAGTCTGTTTTTGTTTCGTAGACAAGTTCATTTGTGCCGTATTTTAGATTTCACATATAAGTGAGATCATATATTTGTCTTTCTCTTCTGACTTACTTCACTTAGTATGATAATCTCTAGTCCATCCACAACGTTGCTGCAAATAGCGTTATTTCATTCTTTTTATGGCTGAATAATATTCCATGGTATATATGTACCACATCTTCTTTATCCATTCATCCATCAGTGGACATTTAGGTAGCTTCCATGTCTTGGCTATTGTAAATAGTGCTGCAGTGAACATTGGGGTGCATGTATCTTTTCTTTCTTTCCTTCTTTTTCTTTCTTTCTCTCTTTCTTTTTTTCTTGTCACAAGGCATGTGGGATATTAGTTCCCTGGCCAGAGATGGAACCCATGCTCCCTGCACTGGAAGCACGGAGTCTTAACCACTGGACCACCAGGGAAATCCCAGGGGTGTATGTATATTTTTGAATTAGAATTTTCTCCGGGTCTATGCCCAGGAGTGGAATTGCGGGACCCTATGGCAGCTGTATCTGTTCTCTGCATGTCTCACATCAACCACCTGCACTCCAATCCTTGCTCTCAACGTCATCTTCGGGGAACCCAACCTGCGACAGGGACCTTGACAAGAAGAAATGGCTCAGGGGAAAAGCTACCTGCACAGGGAGGAGATAGAGGCCATCGACCCTGGGGTGTGGTGGGGAGAGTGGGCACAGAGATTTATCATTTCACCCCCGATACTCAGCCCTCCTGGCTGCCCCACTCTAGGTCACCTCGGGATACCCAGGTGACCCGGTTAGAGTCCCTCCCTGTGCAGAAATCTAGGGGCACCAGCGGGTCTGAATAATATTAGTGCAGGGTCTCCCCCACGGCACTGGGGTTATTTGGGGCGGGTCATCCTCTGCTGGGGGCCCTTCCTGGGCACTGTGTGGGGTTTAGCAGCATCCCTGGCCCCACCCACTTGATTCCAGGGTCCTCTCCCACCCAGTTGTGACCACCACAGATTTTCCCCAGACATGACTGAAGAACTGGGTGAGGCGGGGGCAGGATGGCCCTGGGTGAGGACAGCTGTGTTGAAGCAACCAGCCTGGCCCAGGGCAAGGTCTGCCCCAATCCCGTCGGAGCCTGCATTTAGAACTGCCCCTTCCCCCACCTCCCCTGACCTGCAGTGGTCTCCGAGACATCATCCCCATGTAATCAATCACACCTTCTCAGTTTACTGTCCCCAGCACCTAGAGGAGTGTCTGATGTGTAGTAGATGCTTCATAAATACTTGCTGAATAAAGGAGTTGAATAAAGGGATGAGTGGATGAATGAATGAAGGTTACCATGGAAGGAGGGGGGAGATTCCCTTTCTGGCTCTCTGGGGTTGGGAGATTAAGTGAGAGATCCGTGCTAAATAGGCTGACCAGCCTTCTGGGGTTCCCCGGGAATGAGGGTTTCCCCACAGTTCCAGCACTCAAACCTGAGCGGTCCTGGGCAAACTGGGGGTGGGTGTTGGTCACCCTATGTAAACACAGTAACAATTCCAACTGCAATACCAATGGCCAAGGACCTCTAGGGTCTTATTGACCAGGCAGAGTTCTTTACCTGGCGGGGAAGGTGACACAGGAGGGAGGGAGGAGTCTAAGGAAGAACATCCCACACGACAACGTGTGCCAATGGCCCTGGGCCCAAGGTCACACCTGACCAGGGCTTGCTTTTTTTTTTTTTCTAATTTACTTTTTCCCACATGGGTATGCAATTGTCCGAATGCCATTTATTGAAAACTCCTTAATTTCCCCACTTTCTGTCATATCAAGTTCTCATATATCTTTTTCTGGACCTTTATTCTATACCATAGAGCTATATGTCCCATCCTTGCACCACTAGGGCTGTTTCATCACTATAAATTTATTTTTTATTCATTTATTTTTTTGGCCGTACCGTGCGGCATGTGGGATTTTATTTCCCTGACCAGGGATCGAGCCCGCGCCCCCTGCATTGGAAGCTCGGTGTCTTAATCGCTGGACCTCCAGGGAAGTCCCCAGGGCTTGCTTTGACATCCATCGAATGGTGGCAGGTGGACACGGGGAGCAGCTGTCTGTGAGCCATCCTGTGTAGAAATGCAGGGTGGAGGGCAGGACAGCTGGAGCAGGAGGGGAAGAGGCGGAGGAGGGGGGGGAGGGAGGGCGGGTGAGAGACAGACAGAGAGTTTCCGGAGACAATAGCTCTGGCCCTGTCCTAGGGCATGAAAGCTGAAAATAGCTCCTAGTGCCCAGAGCCTTGGAGCCGCAGCCTGGGAGCCAGGGTGACTGGCTCTCCTCCCTGGTGTGTGTTGGGGGGTGGCTCTGGGCTTCTCAGGCTGGGAATGGGGTGCACGGGGCAGGGACGGAGTAGGGACCCTTCTCTCTGGGACCTCGTGGGCCATCCTTAGCTCACAAAGCTGAGCCACTCCTGGCCCTACGAGTGGGGGGCTTATCCTCCCTGTCCCCTGGATCACACCCCCTCACACACAACTTCCCCATGTGTGCTCCCAGCAGCCAAGAGAATCTGTTTTTAAAAGACTTGGGGGAGGGGGGTAAACATACAAACAAGAGCAGAATGGATACTTTTTCAGAATGGGAATGGCTCTGTGTAACCCCACACCCAGGGAAACCACAGTCCTGACCTCTAACACCCTTGACGAGTCAGGCTTGGTCTGGGCTTGCGGACCCATGGAAGCTTCCCCATCCCCTCTTTCAGACCCTGTCTCTCCCTCGGCGTCTTTGTGAGAAGCACCCGGGGAAGTGGGACTGCTAGGCTGTACCGCTGCTAGAACTCCACCTGGGCTCCACCAGGCTCCAGCCCCCCGCCCTGTGCACCTCTCTGACCCTGAGGCACCTCAACT
This sequence comes from Mesoplodon bidens, assembly GCF_964165515.1. NCBI lineage: Eukaryota > Metazoa > Chordata > Mammalia > Artiodactyla > Ziphiidae > Mesoplodon > Mesoplodon bidens. The sequence continues at coordinate 1,622,575 of NW_027671260.1, read as the reverse complement.
GGTAGGAGCATCATCACCTTCCCTCCCTGGACTTGTGACACTTAAGGGAGACACCAAAAAGACAAGCGTTTGGCTCCCTGGATGGCAAAGAGCAGGTGCTCAATTGTCATAAGTGTCCGTATCAGTGAGGGTTCTCCAGACAAACAGAATCCATAGGGTGTGTGTGTGTATATACACACACACACGTATATATGTACGCGCATACAAAAATATACAGCCGTGTATATATGCAGTATGCATACAGACATATACACATATAGTATATACAATACACACATACATATATACACACATATATAAAATACATCGTTTGTATACACACATGTATACAGTATGTATACACACATATACACACATACAATACACATATACACTATACATACACATAAAATGCATAGTTTGTATATATACAGTATGTACACATACATATAATATGCAATAGACACACCTAGGTACATATATATCATACATATATACACACATACAAAGATATTTAGGTGTGTATATATACAGTATACATACATATATAACATATGCATACATATAGGCACACATATACACCTACATATAAAAGCATGTAGCATAAAAATACATATGTACTGTATATATAAATTCATTGTATATATACATACATATATCATATATAAGATATATACACATACATATACACAATGTATACACACACATACACACCTATATTAAATATGCACATGTACATACACATATAAATACATATGCAAGTGTGTCTATATATACATATATACACATAATACCTATACAACATATACACATACAGGTATACAACATATATACCCACCTATATATAAATATACACTGTATACATACATACATACAGTGTACATATACTGTATATATACCACACCTATATATCAATATATGGTGTGTGTATATATACAGCATGTTCACATTTACAATATGTATACTATATATATACACATACATACATGTATACAATATATACACACACATATATAGGCTTGTATGTATACTGTATATAGTACACATATACTACAAACGCACGCACATATAAACGTGTATATATATATAATATGTATACACACATATACAAATTAATAGGCTTGTATATATTCAGTATTTTTACATATATAGTTTTGTTTTAAGGAGTTGACTCATGTGACCGTGAGGCAGGCAAGTCAGGGCAGGACTCTGGGCTGGAGACACAAGGAAGAGCTGATGTCCCAAGGCCACTGGAGGAACAGTTCCCTCTTTCTAGGGAACCTCATTTTTCTCTCCAGTCCTTCAACTGATGGACGAGGCCCACCCACGCCACGGCATTGACAATCTCCTTGACGCAAAGTGGACCAATTTCAGTGTTAATCTGTTCTGAAAAATACCTTCCTGACCACATCTGGAATAATGTTGTGGTTGCCGGGGCCCCACGCAGTGCGCACATGAGATTAACCATCCCCGTGGCGATGATGACACTTTATTTTCTCCCTTGACCATTGCCACTACTATTCCAATTAAAATGGCAGTGCCATGAGGGCAGGGCATTTCCTTTTTTGCCAGTACTGAGCGTCCGCGGTCTGGTGCCTAGCATAGGCTAAATACACGGCATTTTTGTGAACAGAAGCCGGGATTCCAGCTGTCATATTTAATGAGGAATTATAGTCTTCTTATTGGGGGGGGGTGTCACGGTACGTCAAGGGCGGGAGTCGAACCCGCCACCCCAGGCCCCGAGGGCTCTCCTCAGGTCCCCACTTCGGGCCGGTGGGGGTGGCCGGGGCAGCCGAAGACGTGCGTGCGTGCGTGCGTGCGTGCGAGCGGGCGAGTCCACGGGGTGGGCCGCGCGCGCCGCGAGTGGTTCGGCTGGGTCCCCGGCTCATTGTGCTCGCCTCACGCCGGCCCGAGTTCGCAGCAGCGCTGGAGGCTCCGGGCCTGTGACCACAAAGAGGGAGCCGGGGGCCGGACGGGAGCGTGGCGGCGGAGGCTGAGGCCCAGGCCAGGCCCCCTCCCCTCAGCCGCGGGCCTGCCCGCCTGCCCCGCCCCGGCCGGCGGCGCCGCGCCCCTCCCCCAACCGCCATACTAGCACGGTGCGGGGGCCGTGCACGAAGACGTGGGAGAGAAGCTGGAGCTGAGGCTGGAGTCGCTCGTGGGGGCCGAGCCCGCCGTCTGCCCGTGGCCGCTGCCGGTCTACGTAAGTGCCACCCGTCTCCTCCTCCCGGACCCCCGCCCCTCTTCCCCCACGGCGCGCGCTGAGCCCACCGAGAAACGGAGCGACTCGAGTCGCCAGACCTTCTTTGGAGCCCCCCTTCCCGCCCCGCCGTGGTTTTCCACGGCCGTTTCCAGCCCCCGCGCGCAGGGTGGGCAGAGGGGAGCCGGCGCCGGCCGGGGGCGCAGACTCGGCCGCGGGGACCCCGCGCTTCCGAGGGGCGCCCGAGCTGGTCTGCGGTTGGCTCTGCAGGGCTGGGGACCCCGGTCCCCCGGACCTGAACTGCCGGCGGGCTTGCCCTTCTGTACTTTAGGATTTGACATGTAGGGTTTCTTTTGCCTGGTAGTTTATTCTTAGCGCTGTCAACGTGCTTAGTTTTTTTTTTTTTTTTTTTTTTTTTTTTTGAGGGCACCCTTTCCTCCCTCTCTCCAGTTTTTTGTGTTTCTGTTTTGTTTTGTTAGGCATTTTGTCCCTCTGATCTTGAGTGGGTGGGCAGGCAGGACACTTGGAGAGGAGGCGTTCTGTTCCCTGATCTTGAGTGGCCTTTGGAAAATGACACGCCAAAGGGAAATTTACACAGGCGTCCGGTGATTCCAGAAACGGAGGGTGTCCGGCCAGGTGGGCGCCCGGACTCTCGTGCCCCGTGGCGGCGTGGTGCGCGTGTACCTTGTCTCAGGGTTTACGCTTGGGTCCCGCAGCCCACCTTCCGGAGGGAAAGCGCAGCGGGCGCCCTTTCGTGCGCTGGGCTTGCCGGGGACCGGCCTCCAGGCGACCCGGCGGGGAAGCCGGCGCGACCCGCCCCTCGCGCGGGCTCCGTGTGTGTCAGTTTTGTGGAAACTGTGTCGCGGTCGGGGTCGGGACGCTGGGACCGCCTGGGAGCCGATGTTGACTCCGAGCCCCGGTTCTCCGCAGTTATCTGAGGGTTTCCAGCCCTCCACTGCGCACTGGCGCTTTCTATTTTTGCCTTTCCTGTGCCCGGAGGCGTGGCTGAGCCTGGGCTCTGGCTTTTCCGGTTGGGTAACTCCAGGTGGCCCGGGTGGGCGGCCTGAGCAGCAGTGGGCAGGGCGGGGAGACATGCCAGGGGAGGGAAACTGAAAGTGGGGAGAACCTTCAGAACTCCAGCTGATCCACTTGCCTCGCCTCCCCGCCCCTCTTACTGCACTTGTCATGCACGGGATGGCTGGCCGGCACATTTTTCAAAATGTACTAATTTGTGTATCCTTAGTAGCCGTGAAGCATAGTTCACTTGTAGTGCACAGTTGTAGGAGTTTTGATCGCCATCAGGCGGCAGAGCAATCCTGTCATCCTATTTGCTGCCCTTTGGCGCCAGGGTGCCTCTAGCCTCTTGGCCACTAATCTCCTCTCTGTCCCTAAGGTTTTGGCTTTTCCAGAAGGTCAGATAAACGGAACAACAGCATGTAGCTTTTTGATTCTGGCTGCTTTGGCTCAGCAAAACCTATGCGAGATTCCTCCAGGGTTTGTTTTTTTGTTGTTGTTGTTTTAAATATTTATTGAGTTAGTTATTTACTTGGCTGTGCTGGGTCTTAGTTGCGGCACATGGGATCTTCATTGCCGCGTGCAGTATGTTTTAGTTGCGGCGTGGGGGATCTAGTTCCCTGAGCAGGGATGGACCCCGGGCCCCCTGCATTGGGAGTGTGGAGTCTTAGCCACTGGACCACCAGTGAAGTCCGTCATCCCTGTTGTTGCGGGTATGAGAAGCCACTCCTTTTTCTGGCTGTGTTGTATTCCATTTTCCGTTTGTCCATTGGCCTGCGGGTGGCAGGACTTGTGGGATGTTTCCAGTTTTGAGGGGATCAGGAATAAAGCTGCTGTAAACATCCCAGGGCAGGTTTCCATGTGAACTTGGGTTTTTACCTCACTTGAGAAAATACTCAGGAGTGGGACTGGGGTCTGTGCTAAGTGTATGTTTAACACCCCTTCTGCATCTTAGAAATTGGTATTTTTGAATATTGGAAGAGTTTAGAAGTCCACTGTGACCCAGCACCCAGGCACTTGAAACGAAGTTGAAAGTTCATCTGGAGATGGTCACGTTGTCGCCGTCACTGTCTTTTCTTCGAGGCAGAGCGAGGCCACAGATGTGTAACCCTTGTAAGGAAGGCCTCGTGTGTCCAGGCCCTGGCAGGACCTGGCTTTCTAGTGGTGGGCGGTTCTGCAGTGGAGAGCGTCTTTCCCTTGCTGGCCAGACCTCGCTTGGCAGGGTGCGGGATGTGCTGCCCACCTGGCCGGGCGCTCTTTCTGCCGGTCAGCAGCCGTTCCTGGTGTGTCTGTCCTACTACCAGGCAGGCGGTCAGGGGCCCTAGTGACGTGCTCAGCGAGCCGCAGCCTTCCTAAAGCTTTGCGGGTAATGTCTGCTACCCTCCCATTTCCCTGCTGAGGAATTTTGCTTTCTCATGGGAAGTGAGGGGCCAGTACTTTATACGAGTTCATATTTTGTGATGACTCGATGCTGAATACATTAAGAAAATGGGCTCCTTCCAGAAGCTTCACTTCTCAGAAGGTCAGATTTCGCATGTGACTGCACGTTTGAAATGAGTGAGCTTGTTTGTTCATGGATTCATTCATTCTGCAAACACCTCCTGGATATTTACAGTGAGTGTTCCAGGGGGCGTGGAGGACAGTAGGCAGTATTCTTTTTTTTTTTTTTGAATTTTATTTTATTTTTTTATACAGCATGTTCTTATTAGTCATCAGTTTTATACACATCAGTGTATACACGTCAATCCGACTCGCCCAGTTCAGCACGCCACCATCCCCACCCCCCACGGCTTTCCTCCCTTGGTGTCCATACGTTTGTTCTCTACATCCGTGTCTCAACTTCTGCCCTGCAAACTGGTTCATCTGTTTGAGACAGCTTTGTACTTCCCGCTTCCAGGGGCTCTCGTGTGGGCGCTGCGAAGCGGGGTTTTAGATAGTGCAAGGTGGAGGGTGGGCACTAGAACCGGTGCCCAGTGCCCGGGTGTGCGTGCGCTAGATGGGGCGTGCGGCCTAGGACTCCTGCCGGCTCGGTGACCCCGGCCGAGTGCTCTAAGGCTTCTAGGTCTCAGTGTTCTCATTTGTAGCGTGGGCTGAACAGGACTCACTCTCTTTGGAGGTTACAAGGTCGCACTGTGTTAATGCTTGTAGACTCTACAAAGTAGAACACTTAGCACAGTTTGGAGCATCGTTAATTGTTGCACAGATGTTACCTGGTCTGTTGAATGACTTTGCCTGGTACGCGCCAAAGCGATTAGGAAATTGGTATATCCCAGCTTCATTTCCTTTCCATTAAAACAGGGCTCAGGAAAAAAAATCTGTTTTTCAGTAGTCGTATCATATAGTGGAAAGAGCACTGGTGTGAAGGCAGCCTAGGGTTTGAATTCCAGGGCTTATGCTGTCTGTGGCCTGGGCAGGTTTCTTTTGCACTGCAATCCCCACACTTGTAAAATGACATTAAAAACCACTCTTTCTGTGGGTTCTTAGAATTAATTAAGCAGGTTATGTGTGCAAAGTATCCTGGCAGTTGAATGAGTTGTCAGAACCAAGGGCTGCTGGAGACGATGCTTCTGCCCTAGGTAATCTTCCCTTCTACTGGCCGGCAGGTAGACACAAGCACAGTAGTCAGTGCTCTGGAAGAAGTGAGTTCTGGTGCTACAGAGCACAGAATCTTTTTTTTAAATTTAATTATTATTTTATATTGGAGGTTAGTTGATGTACAATATTGTGTTCGTTTCAGGTGTACAGTAAAGTGATTCCGTTATACATATATCCATTCCTTTTCAGATTCTTTTCCCATACAGTTTGTTCCAGGCTATGGAGTGGAGTTCCCTGTGCTATGCAGTAGGTCCTTGTTGATGATCTATTTGATATAGAGTCGTGTGTCTATGTTAATGCCAAAGTCCTAATGTATCCCCCCCCCACCTTTCCCCTTTGCAGAGCACAGTATCTTGGAAGGGAAAGTTCAGGGTAGGCTTCTTGGAGGAGGTGCCATCCTTTCTAAGGATATGTAGAAGCTACTGGGGTGGCAGGAGGGAGCAGTGTGTGTCAAAGTTTGAGAAATATAAGAAAATATGGCAAAACTAAGGTATAGGACTGGAACTCAGGGTTTGGGAAAGAAATGAGAGTTGATACTGGAAACCTAATGGGGCCCAACAGAACGGGGCCTTGTTTGTCCTGTCAGAAGTTTAGATGTTTATCCTGAAGGCTGTGGGAAACCCTAAAGAACAGTGAGATGGACTTCTGGTTTAGAGACTTTCTCGGACCTCCATGTGCAAGGCACTTGATTGGGTGCAGGGTGAATTGTAATCTGAGGGTCCCACTTAAGTTATAAAAGGTTGGACTGGATTTTGCAGATCTGAGAGAGAATGGGTGGGGCCTGGTGACCAGTTAGAAAAGGGAGGGCAGCAAGCGTGGGTGACAGTTTACAGCTGCATCTTTTTGTGAGATACAGAGCACAGTAGGAAGGTATTGGGGGTGGGGAGAGGATCTTACTTCATCTTCAGTGCTTTAGAGGGGCCTGGTAGACAGGTCTGGGCCCAAGGTTCAGATCTGGGCTTTTGGGGAGGAGAGGTGTTTGAAGGCATGGGAGAGACTTAGGTTACCCACAAGAAGATCCAAAGAATCATAGGTCTGAGGGCTTTTTAAGTGGGTATACTGAGGAAGTTTATAAGCTGAAAGAAAGCAGCCAGCAGAGAAAGGGTGTGAGGATCTAGGAGAGGAAATGATTGTTCATTTGTTTTCAAAAAGCTGAATACTTACCGTGTGCCTGGCCCTTTTCCAGGATCTGGGGTTCTCACCATGTGTTACCTCTTCTGCAAGGACAGTTCAACTCCTCCCCTGGTGAAGAGAAGTCAGATTATACTTTGCATCCCATTCAGGTGTAGGAACTGTTCTGTACCTCTGAAGGGACTTTACTTAACCAGAGTAATAAGTTAGAAATCTAAAGAAATTAGAGCTGGAAGGGACCTTAAAAGCCACTGTACTTAATTTTGCCTAATATTTTACATTGATTGTAAGAAAAATGCAGAGCCCATTCTCTTCAGAATTCCTTCACTGAACTTTCTTTATGACTTTCATCCAGTGGGTCTATCTTGTAAATTTTGGCCTCCTCCTAAATTTGCTTCTTCATCCACATTACATTTTGCCCAGACTATGGCAGAAACTCCTGGATGGTTTCGCGGCCCCTGGTCTCAGTTCCTCTAAGTTCATCTGCCTACTCGGGTTGAGTGATCTTCTAACACGACAAGATATGCCTAAAATAATGCTGCTAATGGCTTGCCCACACAGAGTTAGTGCATACTAGCCGCCCAGCGTGTGCTCTGCACTGAGGCCTGTAATCTGAACTGTGCTTTGCCAAGCCTCCTGGGGCTCTTTGGCCCTGAGGAAGGGGAGCTTTTTGTGATCACTCGCTTTATCTAATTGGTCCTTCAGCAGCGGGGTGCCTTCTTCTAATCAGCGGAGGCACCCTTACTCAGCCAGTGGTAGCCCCAGGCCTCATCACCTGTGGGATACAAGCCATGCTCTCTCCCAGGCTTGCTTGGGCCAACATCTCTATTTTTATTTCTGTCTCTTCTCACACTTGGACCCCTGGTCTTTAGTCATCCCCACCTGCAGTATTTACAGTGCCCAGCAGGTGTCAGGCTTGAGTGTCTTTGCACAGGTGCTCCCTGTGCAGTTAATGCACCTCCTACTCCAACTCTGCATATCCTCATCTTTCTAGACTGTACTTCAGGGTTATCATGAAGCCGTCACTTAGATATAACTTTTGGCCTCCATAGGCACTTCTGTGCTTAAAGGTTATGGTTCTTTATCTCATGTGATTGAAATTTTGAGTTTATAGATCTTCCTCCTTAATGAGGCTTTAAGGACAGGAGTCATTTCTAATCCTTAGCACAGAGCAGATGCTTTTTAAAGGTGATAAAATGTATGGTTTAAATGACTCATTTTACAATAATTTTGCTGTAGCTTCCGATAGAAATAAAGTTTCCAGATGTTGTGTTCCTGCAATAAGAAATAAAGATGTGACCTTCCAGTTGTGTAAAGCCCATCAATGCTGTGTAAGTGCATCGGGTGCGCTAAGGAACGTGGAGCCAAGTGGGCTAGTTGTGAGAGAGAGAGACTTAACTATGTTAACAAAGGTAAGCCTTCATTGTGTCCTGCCAACATTTGATAGTTGCTTTTGGGCAAACTAAAGCAATAAAATTTTAAACTGTTCCTCCCCATTAAAGGGATTGACTATTTGGCCACTTTGGTGCACCTGTGTCCTGCGAATTGTCCAGTTGGAGATGGAGGTTTAGGAAGTGAGTTTCAGTCTTGTTTCAGTCTCTTCCCATCAGACTGGTCTCGTGATTTCCTACACACCATGTTACTTCCTGTCTACCTTTCCTTGGTGTTGTTCATGCCTGGATTGTCTCCTGTACCTGCTCAAACCTTGGTCCATTCTCATTTGTACCATGGAAGTTTGTCATGCCGGATACTGTCAGAACTCATTTTACTTAAGTTTGTGTTAAGGTGCAAAGCACACGTTTTGTATATTATCTGTTTTTTGTGTTTGTTTATATTTTTATGGTTTCTCTTCAAGAAATATTATGAGTAGGGAAATAACAAGATGTAAAGAGCAAAAAAGTCATCATTCTCTTTTAAGTTGTTAGAACATCTACCTGCAATCATACTGCACTGTGGTATGTGTTAAAATAGGAAATTTATGTCATGTCCTGTAGGAGCAGGAAAGTCAGTGGTGTTAGTGAGGGTGTGTCATGGAAGTAATCACTAAGCAGGTGACTGCTGGTTGGGGTCCTGAAACATTAGTGTGTGTTCCCTGTGTCCAGTAGTGGTCTGGAGAGGTCAGGAAGCCTGCCTTTCAATTTGAGGGAACAGAGGGTTTGAGGTCCTCTCTGTTCTATTGCTCTAGTATAGTATACTGCATAGCAGCTCATAAAATACTGTGTTTATAGTTGATATTTAAATCGTTGATTGATCATCAAGATTGGGATGTATCATTGGAAATGAAAATAGGAAGAGTCTTATGCTTTTTAGGTTTTTCCTTTTTTTCCGATGTCTCAGAAGGCTCTTTGACGGGGGACTTTTTATTCTCCCATACAATTGCATGAATACTTATACCCTGGCACTTATTTTAATGTCATTTTCAATTTATAAATGTCTCTGAAACACATACTGTAAACTTTTTGAGGGTAATGACCATGGCCATTGATGACACATCTTAAATGTGCATCGTGTTAATGCTTGAGTGTCAGGTGGTCTACCATCAGTGCTTCCTTCTTTCACCCAGTTTTCTTCCTCATTTCCTTCTCCAAATTTGTCTCATTTTTCTACTCTCCCTTTTGCTTCTCTATTCTTGCTTTCTCTTTCCCATTTCATGTGTCATTCTTCTTCTTCTTCTTCTCCTTCTGACTTCATTATTATGGCCAACCAAAACCTTTTCCAGGATTGTCTCTATCTTCCTTTCCTCTTCATTGCCATCCACAAACTCTTAGAGAATATTCTTGCTTGACTCCCTTACTTCCTAGCATACCCATGTACTTCCTGGTCACTTTAGAACATTGAAAAGGGTTGGAATTTTTAAAAATAGGTAATTATAATCAGTCTTCTTTCATCTCTGGCATAAGACTCTTCTTCCTCAATCTGACCATTCTTAAATCTAGAAGTACTCCAGCTCATTGGTCTCCCTTACCCCCATGTTTAGGCCAAAGAACTTGTGAAACCTTAGCCCTGTTTAATACTTGAATTTATCAAAACATAAGAGGGCTAATTCTGCCTAAGGGCACCAAAGAAGAATAAAGATGCCACAAATAAATGTTTAGTCCAGATTTATAATGGACTCTTAAGTGCCTAGTTGAGTGCTAACCGTTAACTCACTTGAACACCAGGGAGGTCATGACACAAACTAACATGTTAATTGTAAAGACACTTCACTTCACCATTCCTCAATGTAGCTGATAAACTGCATCCAGTTAGCTTAAATAACATGAATGATGAATTTCCCTGTGTATATAAATCTGGAGTTTCTAAAGTTTTCTTTTTCCCTTTGTACAACTACTGACTGCCACCTCGCTTGGTCAGTGCAATAGGAAATGATGACTAAGAAACACATTGTCTCAATATCAGTGGACATAATGTCCTAGTAGTCTATAAAAATCTCAAAATTCTTAATCTAAAAGGTAGGTCTGCCAATCTTATATCCTTTTCCTTTGTTAACATAAGTATCCAATCTATGAAGGTCTCAGTTTCCTTACTTAGAATATGAGGTGGATAGATTTGCTAATATCTAGGGACCTTTCCAATTTTAATATTCCCTAGTTATAAGGGCTGAGCCAAATACAATGGCTCCCTTAATCATTAACCTCGCTCATGATGAAAGTTATCAGCAAGTTCTACTTGTAAGAGATCAAACATTCATATCCATGTATATTGTAGCACATTGACTTTTACAGAACTCCAAGTAACACAACATAGTTACATTCATAGACTTAAGGTCACCGTGGTATACTTTACAATTTTTCTTTTCCCTAGGAAGGAAATGTAGATCCCTAGGAAGGTATTTCTTTCTCTGCCTTTCAGTAATGTAAGCCTTTTATTATCTCTTGGATCCTAAAAATGGGTAGGGTTTTGGCAGGTGGAGCTTAGGACAGACATTCCAGGTGACAGGGACAACAGGAGAAAGGGCAGAAGGAAGAATGGATTTTCAGAAAGAGTTGATATCTTACATGATGAGAGCAGCGTTTCACAATCTCTGTCCTGCAGAACACTGGTTTTAGATGATGTTAATGTAGTTACAAGACAGAAGCATTTGGGAAGAGCTGTACTCTACATCCCGACATGAAATTCAAGTTTCACTTTGTTACATTACATACTCTGAAAAGTTTTGGAGGAAGGAATTGATTTATTTTTGTTCAATTCAATCTTACTCACAGTTACTTGACAAACCTATATTCAGCTGATGGGACTGTATTTTGTGAAAGGCCAGTCGGAGAAATGGTGAGATGGAGCTTAGGCTATTTCTCTGTTGGGACAGGCATGTGATTATTTTTCTTATAATTCTTTACTGTTTGTCCTAACAACTGTTACTTTGCAGGCGTCAGTTTTTTTTTGTTTTTTTTTTACATCTTTATTGGAGTATAATTGCTTTACAGTGTTGTGTTAGTTTCTGCTGTGTAACAAAGTGAATCAGCTATATGCATACATATATCCCCAGGATTCAGTTTTAAGCCCTCTGTTTTTATCTGAGTTACTGGGACTCTTAGAAAGCTCAAGAATCCTGGAGTCTTCATCTGTGATGTAGTTTCCAGAAGCTCCTGGCACTTACCACTATTTCCTCTTGATTCTTTTCCTCCGACTTCAGACTTCTTACAATTATGAGCTGATGGTTTTCTCAGCCTCTAGTGTCAAAACCAGCTACCTCACTCATCTTCATTGTCTCAGTTACAAGGTGCAATATTTCCCATGTTTATATGCGTCAAAATAGAAGTCAGGGATTGATACATAGCATATGCGTAATTAAAATTGTATTTCTTTTTTTTCTTTGTTCAAAGGTATCCAAACACTGGCCAAGTTCTTAAATTGAAAGTAGAGTGATCTAACTTATTCAGCTCATCCAACCATCAATATTGAATATTTGTCTTTTTTCTTACACATATTTCTTGTATTCCAATTGTGACATTCTAGAGCACAGTGAGTACATTTATAACTTATTACTGCATTACTACCTTGGCTATTCCTTGACCAAAATTTACTTCATACAACTGACAGCCTAATTAACCTACTAGAGTTTTTTGTTTAATGTACGCATATATTAAAAAAACTCTAGTAGGTTAACTGCATTGCTAATAACTGAATTTTTACATCTCTATGCACCCATGTATCCAACACCAGATCAAGATATTATAAAATATTTCTAACACCCTACACGGTTCTCTGTTACTTCTTTCTGTTCCATACTCTCCCAGGGCAAGACCTAAGCTGACCTCTATCACCATATATGACATACGTGGAAACACACAGTGTGTATTCTTTGGTATCTGGCCTCTGGTTACATATCATTATATCAGTAGTTTATTCTTTTATTGTGTTTTCCTGATTTTTTTAAACCTAGACATTCATACAGTGTCAAAGTACCACTGAGTTCTTCATATTATTATGCTGATCTCCATCTTCAGGGGCTTTCTACAGTCTTCCATGTGTCTTTGCACCTACTTTCTCTTCCGTCTAATTATGTTTCATTTAACCAACCTCAGCCAGCCTTCCCCCATATTCCCCAACACGTAGCACTCCTGTGTTCAGCCAGTTTTGTCCCCTATTCCATAAGCCCTTTGTGCCATTCCTGACACTGTGCCTGTTCCCTGCCCGGAAGGCCTGTTCCCTACCCTCTATATACTTGTTCAAGACTCAGTTTAAATGCTACCTGTTCTGAGAAGTCTTCTCAGAAGAAGCCAGTACTTTTTGGAATCCTTCTTTAATGAAATCCCATAGCAAGTGTAATCTGTCCTCCCTGATCTGGTAATTAATTATCCATTGTTCCTATCATATAGTGTTTGTTTTCCTTGTGTGCTGTTATTCTTTATTGAAGCAGATTACAGTGACTTGAACCAGGAACTGGGTCATTTTCCTCTTCATTTTAGTGCAAGTTTCTGTGATAAACTCTTTTTCCCTCACTTCCCATTCACCCTCAGCAGTTGTTAAACATGAAGTACAAGTGAAACTTATTGGTTAACAGGTTTTTGTGGTCCTTGGTTCTGGTCCCTAGGTCTAAGCTGCACTTCTGTAGTGCTAATTTGACTGATTTCTTATTGTCACATAACTCAGGCATTAACTAAATCCTTACAAATTTAGCTACATATAAGATAGTATTAAAAAAACCCAGTGGATATCAAAAGTTTTGGCCTGGAGGAGAGTGTTGTATGAGTCCTAGTTTGGTGGGGCTCACACTTAATGATCGAGCCTTCCAATATTCCACTGTAAGTAAGAAAGAGGTATATGGTTAATATTTAGCAGTGTTGATAAAAAGAAGAGAGAAAGGGACGATAGATACTTTGAGGGCCTTTTGGAATTCATGAACAATTATGATTGGATGAGGAAAAAGAAGAACCGAGGGCTAACCTCCCACAAGTGAAATCAGGAAAGAGAGAAGGGCTCATCTGGTATGCAGGTAGAGAGGTTTGACCTACAGAATCTTAGAAAACCTCAACAATCTGAGCAGCGTTGGCAAGAGGCAAACTAAAGGGCTAACAAAAGTCTGCAAAAGTCTCACACAAAGAACTCTGGCATGGTGTTCATCATCTAGCTAATCCTAACATGCAGACATTTATGAGAGTAAAGTCAGGTCTTTACCAGAGTGGGTTTCTTATTTGGGCAACTGGGTCAAATGAAGAAAGGCAGGTGTAGGCTGCCAGAGTAATAAATAAGGAGAGGAAAAACAAAAAGAATGAGACATATGATTCATCAGTGATTTCCCCCCAGTATTCTTAGTCTCCAGCTTATCTCCATCTTACTGCTAACGCAGGAACTAGACCGAACAGTGAGGTAAAAGGTCTCTACAGAAACTGAGGTAATATAGAAAATAAAAAAATAAAACATAACATTGTCAATTTTCTTCCTAGGGGTAATTGAGATGGTAGTTCAATAATAACATAAGATGAGGGGAAGTCTAAAGAAATTTTAGAAAAGCTGGATAGAGTAAGAAAACATCTGTTCGCTGCCATCTGAATGTTAGAGAGACACCAAGACGTGGGCCAAGTTGTGGAGAGAAGGGAAACACATACACAAGCTTGACATTTGGTGCAGCTTTTCTCCTTGGGGCATTTGCTGATTCAAATCTTACAGCCTACGAACTGAAAAGCCAAGGAGTTCAAAAGACTCTAAGCACAGAAGCCAATGGGCAACAGCTCAAGCTAAAGGCAACAACTAATGGAATGACAAGCTAAGTGTATCTTTAGTCTCACAGGGCTGCGGGAGCCATTACATTTAAAGCCTAACAAATACAAGGGTAGTTGGGAATAGGGAGAATCCAAACTTTCACATGGTAATCCCAAAGGGCAACACCCGTAGAGGAAGGACAAGACAGGAATAGACCAACCTTCACACAGACTGAAAAACGGCTTTGAATGAGCTCAAACGGAGAATGGACTAAGGTTACCAGTCCCTATAGTAACTGTCTGCCATGGGCCAAAGTAAATCTTTTCAAGAGAAAGATAACAACATCCAGAATGTGGAGGTATCTTTATAGTTTCCTAAAATAAGTTAAGCCCAATTTTAGTATAAAAAATAATTGGACATAACCAGGAAAAAGACTAAATGATCAAAAGTTCAAAAAAAGAAAGAAAGAAAAAAGACAACAGAAATAGACATAGGAGGACAAGAGTTAGCAGGCCTTGGTTAAAAAAAAAGCAACAAAACTACTATGGTTAAACAAAGAAAATAGGCACATGGCAAATAAGCATATGAAAAGATGCTACACATTCCATGTCATCAGTGAATTTTGAATTAGAACGATAATGAGATACCACTACACACCTATTTAAATGGCTAAAATCCCCAAACTGAAATACCGAAGTTGGTGATGATGCAGAACAATTGGAATTCTCATTTGTGGCTAGCGGGATACTTGGCAGTTTCTGACAAAATAAACGTACTTTTACCATACAGTGATCTAGTAATCCTGCTCTTTGGTATTTACCCATAGGAACGGAAAAGTTATGAAAGTAAGAGCCTTTACAGTGAGAAAATTCTATGATTCTATGGTTTTTCAACTCATTAATTTGTGTAGTTCATCCATTTTACTCATTGTATACACTTAAGTATATTGTTCCTTGAAATGGCCATTCAAAGTTGTTTCCTGTGCCACACACTATGAATGTTAGGGTTGGTCCTGTGTAAATCTTACCCCCATTGATTTAGTATTATCCCTAAACAAGCAACTTTCTTCCATAAGGAAACAAAAAAGAGGTTCAGAAATGTCCAAACTAAGTTTTTATAAAACTGTGTTATCAAATCTTATTTATCAAAAAACTTCAGGGCCTCCCTGGTGGAGCAGTGGTTGGGAGTCCGCCTGCCGATGCAGGGGATACGGGTTCGTGCCCCGGTCTGGGAGGATCCCATATGCCGCGTAGCGGCTGGGCCCGTGAGCCATGGCCGCTGGGCCTGCGCGTCCGGAGCCTGTGCTCCGCAACGGGAGAGGCCACAACGGTGAGAGGCCCGCATACCGCCAAAAAGAAAAAAAAAAAAAAAAAAAAAAAAACTTCAAACATAGCAGTATGAGTTCCCATATACCCTTTACTCAGCTTCCCCAAATGTTAACATTTTCTATTACTAGAGTATAATTATTGAAAGCAGAAAGTTTACATTGTCACAATGCTACTAATGATTTATAGACTCGTATTCAAATATTGCCTATTATCTTGCGGTCCAGATTCAAATCTAGGATCCCTTATTGCATTTGCTTGTCATATCTCCCCATTCTTCTCTAATCTAGGATAGTTCCTCAGTCTTTTTTTGTCTGTTATGACCTCGAACTAATGGAAAATCTTAGCCAGTCATTTTGTAGAATTTTTCTCAAATAGGGTTTGTTTGATATTTTCTCATGGTTAGACTGAGGATATGTATTTCTTGACAAGAACACTTCAGGAGAGATATTATGCCATTTTCAGTACATATTAGAGGTACAAACAAATCTGTATGTCTCACTACTGGGGATGCTAACTTTGATGACTTAGTTATAATGATAGCTGCAAAATCACTGTTTTTCCCTTTGTAATTATTTGAGATTGTTCAAATATTCTGCTTCTTGTTTAATTTTCCCATACTAATTTTAGCATCCATCAATAATTTTTGACTCCACCCATTACTGTGGTGTTTGATGATTGTTCATTTTCTATCCCCATCATTCCCTCTACATTTATTAACTATAATTTGAGTATAAGAAAGAGCTGTTCTTCTCCTTCATTTATGTATTTATCTGGTTATTTGTTCATATATATACATACATCAGTGTGAACTTGTGGATAATTATTTTATTCTACGGGTTAAAATTTATTACTATCATTAATAGTTTTGTTTCTCAAAGTGTTCCATATTTGGTCACTGGTACTCCTTCCAGCTGTCTCCTATATTTTTCCTACATGGCCATACAATTGTTGGAGTAATATCTTACTTTCTGACACCACAAAGTGCTCCAGACCCATCTTTTACTTTCCTCTGTCTCAGCCTTGAATCAGTCATTTCTCCATGGAGTTCTTGTTCCTTGCATTAATAATGGTATTCAGAAACCAGAATCTTGGTATGAGGTGGATTTATCACTATCCAAGCTACCTCATTGTGTTTTCAGCAGAGAGAGCTAAAAATATATATACGAATACATAAAAATATACAAGTATCTCTATTTTCATATTATCTATCTGGGTGTGTGTGTATATACACACACGTGTGCACGCACACACATTATCATCTGTCTATCTACATATATATATATAACTTCAAATTGATATATGAATTCAAATGGATACCTTGATTCCAATCCAACAGCACAGGGTTTATTCTAGCCTCCCTTACCCTTTCCTTATTTGTCACTCTTTAACAATTAGAAACCTGATTCTCATTATTTGCAGTCTATTCATTTGCTCAATTCTGGAATACACATAAAATATTTAAAAATCATTAACCTGTACACGTGTGAAAAATAAATTTACTAACAAGTTCAATATTTGTGTACATTTCTTTTTGTCTTTAGCTTTTCAGTATATATTGTGCATGGTTAATCACAGTATATTAAAATACTGTTTTCCAAAGTTACTTAGGTTAGCTCTTTCCCACCTCCTTCAGTGTGTTTTTTTTTCTTCTGCAGTGTGAGAAAATCTAGTACTTTGTGTTCAACTCAGACTACCAAACCAGAAGTTCTAGCAGAAAAGGTGATAATCCATATGTGCAATAAGATCCCCAGGTGATTCTTTTCATTGGAGAAATATGAGGAACACTGCTTGACGTCTCTACAACTAAGATGTCTAAAATGAAACTTCAATGATTCCTTCTTCCAAACTTTTCCATCCTGCAAATCTTTTCTTCCTCAGTGAATGGTGCCATGATTCACACAAAAAGTAACTCCATGCAAAAACCTGGGAATGATCCTCAGTTCCTTCCTTTTGTTCACTTTCTGCATAGACTGCATCATTAGGTCCTCTGGAATCTCATCTCTCTCTCTCTCATCACATATATAATGTTTCTCTTCATCTTCATTGCCACCGTCTTAGCCACTACCATTTCTCCTTTGCTCTACTTGAACAGCCTAGTATCTACACAACTATCTTTTCATTTAATTGCTTTCTCTTGCATCTAAGATAAAGTCAAAATCCTTAGCCTTATAGATTCTGGTCTTGCCTTTTCTTGTAAGTTGTATTTTCATACTTATAAGCACAGGCACACTCTCACACACACACACACGTATAGTTGGTATTGTTAGTTTAGGTTTTGTTTGCCCTCCCATCCTAGCATGAGAAAATTAAGAAACAAAGTCAAACCAAAAAAAACACTTTAAAAATAAATTTGAATAATATCCTTTCCCTCCAGAACATTTCTCTAAAGCAGTATTATCATTAATGGCAGTACAGACCAGAATTTTTTCCCTTAGACATAAAGGCATGGTGAAGAAGTCTCATTAAAAACTGGAATCTAAGCTTTCAATGTCAAATTCTGTCCCTAATTTTCTGCAGTAAGCCATAATGATTAAAGTATAGGAATCTGAATCAGAGGTCTGGTTTAGTATAATCTTTTTTGTAATAAGCTTTGTACCTTAGACAAGTCATTTATCTCTCCGTTCCTTAATTTCTTCATTTATAAACGGAGATGTTAAGAGTATTGATATTCAAGGCTAATGAAAAAAGAATGCATCTAAGTACTGTATCAAACACTTTAAAAAGTAACCAGTTCAGGTTCTCTGCCCATTTTTAAATTGGAATATCTGGGGTTTTTTGATATTAAATTGTATGATTTCTTTAGATAATTTGGATATTAACTCCTTATCAGATATATCATTTGAAAAAATCTTTCATTCAGTAAGTTACCTTTTCATTTTGTGATGGTTTTCTCCTCTCTGCAAAAGCTTTTCAGTTTGATATAATGACACTTGTTTAATTTTACTTCTGTTGGCCATGCCTGAGGAGATAGACCCCCCAAAAATATTGCTAAGATCGATGTCAATGTATTTTTCCTAGGGGTTTTATGGTTTCAGGTCTTAAATGTGAGTCTTTAATCCATTTTAAATTTATTTTTATATATGGTATAAGGAAAAAATTCAGTTTCACTCTTTTGCAGGTAGTTGTCCAATTTTCCTAACACCATTTATTGTCTTTATTTCATTGTATGTTCTTGCCTCCTTTGTTGTAGATTAATTGATCACGTAACTGTGGGTTCATTTCTGGGCTCTCTATTCTATTCCACTGACCTATGTGTCTGTTGTTATGCTAATACCATACTGTTTTGATTACTATAGCTTTGTAGTATAGTCTGAGATCAGTGCATGTCATACCACCAGGTTTGTTTTTCTTTCTCAATATAGCTTTGGTTATTGGAGGTTTTTTGTTTGTTTGGATGATTCTATACAAATTTTAGGATTATTTGTTCTAATTCTGTGAAAAATACCATTGGTATTTTGATAGGGGTTACATTGCTTTGGGAATACATACAAATGACCAAAAGACACATGAAAAGATGCTCAATATCACTAATCATCTGGGAAATGCAAATCAAAACCACAGTGAGATATCACCTTACACCTGTCAGAATGGCCATCATCCAAAAGGGAACCCTTGTGCACTGTTAGTGGGAATGTAAATTGGTGCAGCCACTATGGAAAACAGTACAGAGGTTCCCCCAAATGTTAAAAATAGAATTACCATATGATCCAACAATTGAACTTCTGAGTATCTATCCAAAGAAAACAAAGACACTAATAAGAAAGGATGTATGCACCCCTCTGTTCATTGGAGCATTACTTATACTAGCCAAGATATGGAAGAAACTAGTGTCCATAAATAGATGAATGGATAAAGAAGATGTGGTGTATATATACACACATATATAATGAAATATTACTTAGTCCTAAAAAAGAATGAAATATCTTCACTTGCAACAACATGGATTGACCTAGAGTACTAGGTGTGCTAAGTGAAATAAGTCAGACAGAGAAGAACAAATACTGTATGATTTCACTTATATGTGAAATCTAAAAAAGAAAACAAAGAAAACAAAAGAGAAACAAACTTGTAGATACAGAGAACAAACTGGTGATTACTAGAGGGGAAGGGGGATGGGGACTGAGAGAAATAGGTGAAGGGTATTAAGTGGTACAAATTTCCAGTTATAAAATAAATGTCTTGGGGATGCAATCTACTGCATAAGGAATATAGTCAATAATACTGTAATAATTTTGTATGGTGATATATGGTTACTAGACTTATCATGGTGACCAATTCAAATGTATTTAGATGTTGGATCAGTATGTTGAACACTTGAAACTAACATAATATTGTATGTCAACTCTACTTCAATAAAAAAGTGACCAGTTAACATTAATTGGTATTATAATTACATTTTCTCTTCATAAAGGCACATTTTATTGATTTTTTCATTATAAAGTATAAAAGTACCTTTTACTTTCAAGATGAGTTCTAAGATTACTTGTTAATGTTAATATGGTAATTTAAAATACGTCTAGATATAATTTAATTTTAATTGCCTAACACAAATATGTCTGATATTCACCATTATGAGTTCAAACCTTTTAGTAAAGATGTCAAATGAGTCACCAAAACATTTTTGTTTATTGCCTCTCATTGAACCCTAAATGCTAACAAGACTTTTTGTTGGAATGAGGGATCAAAGTTTTATACTCTTTAAGAACTAATGCCATAGCTTTTTTATTTTTATAAATAAAGCTCTTTCTGTTTACTTTGTAGTGTACAATTTTTGACTGGCCTGGAAAGAGAAAAATTATTCTTTGGGCTGACAAAAATGATAAAGAGGCTCATTGCTGATGAAGGGAAGAAGACAAAGAAGAATAGAGAAAGAAGGATTAGTTCCTCTTTCAAAAGGGAGTAAGATACTAGAGCTTTCTGCAGGGAAACTGAAGCACACCTTTCTTTCTGAGATTTGAAAGGAAGAGATGCCCTACATTTAAATATCTAGAGTATATCTTCCATTTAAAAATGAACCTAGCTATCTTTCTGTTTTTGTGCCAGTACCATACTGTCTTGATTACTATAGCTTTGTAGTATAGTCTGAAGTCAGGGAGCCTGATTTCTCCAGCTCCGTTTTTCGTTCTCAAGATTGCTTTGGCTATTCGGGGTCTTTTGTGTTTCCATACAGATTGTGAAATTTTTTGTTCTAGTTCTGTGAAAAATGCCAGTGGTAGTTTGATAGGGATTGCATTGAATCTGTAGATTGCTTTGGGTAGTAGAGTCATTTTCACAATGTTGATTCTTCCAATCCAAGAACATGGTACATCTCTCCATCTATTTGTATCATCTTTAATTTCTTTCATCAGTGTCTTATAATTTTCTGCATACAGGTCTTTTGTCTCCTTAGGTAGGTTTATTCCTAGATATTTTATTCTTTTTGTTGCAATGGTAAATGGGAGTGTTTCCTTGATTTCACTTTCAGATTTTTCATCATTAGTATATAGGAATGCCAGAGATTTCTGTGCATTAATTTTGTATCCTGCAACTTTACCAAATTCATTGATTAACTCTAGTAGTTTTCTGGTAGCATCTTTAGGATTCTCTATGCATAGTATCATGTCATCTGCAAACAGTGACAGCTTTACTTCTTCTTTTCCAATTTGGATTCCTTTTATTTCCTTTTCTTCTCTGATTGCTGTGGCTATAACTTCCAAAACTATGTTGAATAAGAGTGGTGAGAGTGGGCAACCTTGTCTTGTTCCTGATCTTAGTGGAAATGATTTCAGTTTTTCACCATTGAGGACGATGCTGGCTGTGGGTTTGTCATATATGGCCTTTATTATGTTGAGGAAAGTTCCCTCTATGCCTACTTTCTGCAGGGTTTTTATCATAAATGGGTGTTGAATTTTGTCGAAAGCTTTCTCTGCATCTATTGAGATGATCATATGGTTTTTCTCCTTCAGTTTGTTAATATGGTGTATCACGTTGATTGATTTGCGTATATTGAAGAATCCTTGCATTCCTGGAATAAACCCCACTTGATCATGGTGTATGATCCTTTTAATGTGCTGTTGGATTCTGTTTGCTAGTATTTTGTTGAGGATTTTTGCATCTGTGTTCATCAGTGATATTGGCCTGTAGTTTTCTTTCTTTGTGACATCCTTGTCTGGTTTTGGTATCAAGGTGATGGTGGCCTCGTAGAATGAGTTTGGGAGTGTTCCTCCCTCTGCTATATTTTGGAAGAGTTTCAGAAGGATAGGTGTTAGCTCTTCTCTAAATGCTTGATAGAATTCGCCTGTGAAGCCATCTGGTCCCGGGCTTTTGTTTGTTGGAAGATTTTTTATCACAGTTTCAATTTCAGTGCTTGTGATTGGTCTGTTCATATTTTCTATTTCTTCCTGATTCAGTCTTGGCAGGTTGTGCATTTCTAAGAATTTGTCCATTTCTTCCAGGTTGTCCATTTTATTGGCATAGAGTTGCTTATAGTAATCTCTCCTGATCTTTTGTATTTCTGCAGTGTCAGTTGTTACTTCTCCTTTTTCATTTCTAATTCTATTGATTTGAGTCTTCTCCCTTTTTTTCTTGATGAGTCTGGCTAATGGTTTATCAATTTTGTTTATCTTCTCAAAGAACCAGCTTTTAGTTTTATTGATCTTTGCTATCGTTTCCTTCATTTCTTTTTCATTTATTTCTGATCTGATTTTTATGATTTCTTTCCTTCTGCTAACTTTGGGATGTTTTTGTTCTTCTTTCTCTAATTGCTTTAGGTGCAAGGTTAGGTTGTTTATTCGAGATGTTTCCTGTTTCTTAAGGTAGGATTGTATTGCTATAAACTTCCCTCTTAGAACTGCTTTTGCTGCATCCCATAGGTTTTGGGTCGTCGTGTCTCCATTGTCATTTGTTTCTAGGTATTTTTAAATTTCCTCTTTGATTTCTTCAGTGATCACTTCGTTATTGAGTAGTGTATTGTTTAGCGTCCATGTGTTTGTATTTTTTTACAGCTCTTTTCCTGTAATTGATGTCTAGTCTCATAGCATTGTGGTCGGAAAAGATACTTGATACAATTTCAATTCAAACAAAATTTTTTTTTAGCTAAGTAGTATTCCATTGTATATATATATATCACATCTTCCTTACCCATTCATCTCTTAATAAACACTTAGCTTGGTTCCATATGTTGTCAATTGTAAATAATGCTGCCATGAACATTAGGGTGCATATATCTTTTCAAATTAATGTTTTTTGGTTTTATTTTTTTCGATATATATCCAGGAATGAAAATGCTGTGTCATATGGTAGTTCTAATTTTTTTACAAGTTTATTGGAGTACAGTTGATTCACAATGGCGTATTAGTTTCTGCTTTATAACAAAGCGAATCAGTTATACATATACACCTGTTCCCATATCCCCTCCCTCTTGTGTCTCCCTCCCTCCCACCCTGGACCCCTCTTTACCGCTTCCCAGCAGGTGCACTGTCCTCTCCCTGCTGGACTCTCCCTCTCCCTCCCATTCCTCTTCCACGGCCTGGTGGGAGAGTGGGGAGAGGGACAAGGAAACTTAGGGGAAGCAGCAACGTTTCAGCCTTATAAGAGTGAGATAATGGCTTCCGTGGTGGTGCAGTGGTTGAGAGTCCACCTGCCGATGCAGGGGACACGGGTTGGTACCCCGGTTCGGGAAGATCCCACATGCCGCGGAGTGGCTGGGCCCATGAGCCATGGCCGCTGAGCCTGCGCGTCCGGAGCCTGTGCTCCGCAACGGGAGAGGCCACAACCGTGAGAGGCCCGCGTACCCCCCCCAAAAAAAATAAATAAAGAGTGAGATAAGTATGTAAAAAAAGATCCCAGGTACATCGACTCAGTGGATTAAAAAGTTACGTTAAAACACGCAATTTGGCAAAGCTCTTTGGCTGAATGTTTACTGACACTGCGTTCAGAATTCTGTACTGGGGGAGTACACGTCCGCTCCCCTCAGGCACCTTTGAGTCCAAGAGCCATTCGGAGAAGCTAAAATCATAGAAAACTACAGGTGCTCACGCACCCTTCAAAGGGTGTCTACAAACACACACACACACACACACACACACACACACAAAGGGCACCTTTGGATGTCACAAAGTCCATGGATTATCCAAAGCCTGCCCCTTGATTCCAGTTAAGAAGTTCTAGTCTACTTATCAAAATCTTGAGAATGTGGTATCACTGTTGACCCAGAGATTTCACTACCTGAATAAAAATGTCACATGTACAAAATACTAAATGGAAAAAACTCCAGTTCAACACAGATTATTTTTCTGAATAAAAATGTCACATGCACAAAAAGACTAAATGGAAAAATTTCCAATTCCAGACAGGTTATTTTTCTATGAGGGTAGGAAGTATATGGTAGCCGAGATGCAGAGAAGAAAATAGCCAACTCAGGGTCATGCAGTGTCACTGGAAGCTTCTTCTGAACCTCCCAACTCGTACTTCCACTCCTCCCCTTGGGGTCTGAGTCTTGCTTTTTTTCTTGGGTTTCCCTGGTGGCACAGTGGTCAAGAATCCGCCTGCCGATGCAGGGGACACAGGTTCGAGCCCTGGTCCGGGAAGATCCCACATACCGCGGAGCACCTAACGCCCGTGCGCCACAACTACTGAGCCTGCAAGCCATAACTCCTCAGCCCGCGAGCCACAACTACTGAGCCCACGTGCCTAGGGCCCATGCTCTGCCGCAAAGAGAAGCCACCTCAATGAGAAGCCTGCACACTGCACCGAAGAGTAGCCCCCGCTCGCCGCGACTAGAGAAAGCCTGCGCCCAGCAACGAAGACCCAACGCAGCCGAAAATAAGTAAAACAAAAATCTTAAGGAAGGAAAACAAGAATTCTCATTGTTGTGCAACCATCCCGACCATCCATCTCCAGAATGTTTTCATCCTGTCCAAGTGAAACTCTGTCCCCATTAAACACTGACTCCCCACCCCCCTCCCAGCCCCTGACACCCACCACTCCACTTTCTGTCTCTATGAATTTGACCCATCTGGGGACCTCACAGAAGTGGAATCATGTAACATTTGTCCATTTGTATCTGACTTATCCACTTAGCTTAATGTCTTCGCGTGTCATCTGTGTGGTAGCCTGTGTCAAAATTTCCTTCCTAGACCCCAAAGCCAGTGTGGACAGTACACAGTGAGTGAGAAGGAAATAAAACCGTGGGTCTGAAGAAGTTCAGATGTTTGCCAAGTGCAGTGGGAAAGCAGTGAATGAGAGGTGTCCTGATCCAGTTTGCACTGAAAGAGGAACAATTGATTTTGGCTGCTGCATAAATGGATGGGGTGGGGATTCAGTAAGAGTGGAAGTCGGGAGACCCAGATAAGGTTAGGAATTTGGCGTGGTAGTCCAGGAAGACGATGTCTGAGAAGATGGAGAGAAGTAAACAGGTTCTCTATATTTGGAGGGAGAATCAGCAGGGCTCATCGGGGGATCAGATTGCGGGGAGGTAGTGGGGCGCTATTCTGTTTACTCTGTGTGCACGTGTGTGCTTATGCCTCTACTGCTGAGACTTAATTGTTTCTACAAAGAAACACTAACCTTTCCTCTTAAAAGTGGAATTGTTAAATTTTCACTGTTCATACAAAGAAATGTCAATCTTTGAAAAATACATAAATGGTCTTTGTATCAATTAGAAACTTTCCTTCCTGTTTGTGGGTGAATAATATCTGTTGTGTGAATATACACACTACATTTTCTTGATCCATTCATCTGTCAGTGAACACTTGGTTTGTTTCCACAGTTTGGCTCTGAATCTTGCTTTTGAATTATTGTTTGGACTTTGATGAGAAGTATCTCTGTTGTTCAGGATGTGCCCAGAGGTTTATTCTGTCTTCTGATCACTTCCATATTTCTAATTAGCCCAAGCAATGCATACGTAGAGTCAAATCAGTTCATCCAAGGTGCAGGGACTGAGTGTCTCTTTGGTTTGCACTCGTGGACTTTCTGAGATGTTCTAGGTCTCAGAGGCCGTGCAAAGAGTGTCTGAGGTCCTCCAGAGCTGCCACAGCCTGGCTCTCCTCAGGGTCTGCACTGCTGGGAAAAGCACTGCTGCTTGAGGACCTGTGTCCCTCTGCTGTAGACGTTGCATTGTTAGGAGGCAAATGAATTCAGATTTGCGTTCATCATGCTTTCAACCATCACAGCTGATTGGGTCCTTGTATAACAAAACAGAAGTTCACTCTCCCTCTTGGCTAACAGGCTTTCAAATATTGGAAGGTTGGTATTCTGTCCCCATGAAAATTTCTCTTGTATACTGTGAAATACCGTGATTGCTTTATCTAGTCTTCAGATCTGGATTTGCATAATCCCACCCCACCGCACCTTGTCCAAATGTGCAACAGTCGGGTGGGACCCATCTTAAGATGTGTTGGTATGTTGTCCAAAAATGGCGTAAACAGCCCAGATTGAATGTGATGTTGTAAGTGAGCAGGACCTTGTGGGGCCTTCCTGGGACGGATTCTCCCCATGTCTTCTGCCTGCTTCTTGTCTTTAGAAAATTTTAGCCTCCTAGCCTTCCGTGAGTTGGAAACAAACAATTTAATCAGAGAAGGGAGAAAGTGCCAAAAGAAAGGACAAGAGTCCCAAAAGACCAAATAATACTAGTGTAGCCGTTAAACAAAGTCAAGGACCTTTAGTTCCTCCTCAAGGGCTGTAGATACTGTTTTGAGCCACGTCCTTGGAGCTGTTTTGCAGAGACTGAAGCCACCAGCAGGGGAGAGGAAGGTAACTGCATGCTGCCCACAAGCACGTAGACCCCAGACCAGCTGGAACCAGCCGGTTGATGATGTTGACCTCAGATTACCTCACCACCAACCAATCGGAAGAATGTCCACAAGCTGACCACACACCCCTCAACCTCCTCTCCCTCACCCCACTCGTTTGTAATTCACTTTAAACATTTTTTAAATTTTATATTGGGAGTATAGTTGATTTACAGTGTTGTGTTAGTTTCCGGTGTACAGCAAAGTGATTCAGTTATATGGACACAGATATCTATTCTTTTTCAGATTGTTTTCCCATTTAGGTTATTACCGAATTTTGCTTTTTTTTCGTGGTGCTGTGTGGCTTGTAGGATCTCAGTTCCCTGACCAGGGATTGAACCCGGGCCCCGGCCGTGAAAGACCAGAATCCTAACCTCTGGGCCACCAGGGAACTCCCTAGGTTACTACAGAATATTGAGTAGAGATCCCTGTGCTCTACAGGAGGTCCTTGTTGATTTCCTGTTTTATATATAGTTGTGTGCATATGTTAGCCCCAACCTCCTGATCTATCCCTCTCCCCCACCTTTTCCCTTTGGTAAACATAAGTTTTTTTTCTATGTCTGTGAGTCTGTTTCCGTTTTGTTCAGAAGTTCATTCGTATCACTGTTTTAGATTCCACACAGGAGTGATAGCGTATGGTATTTGTCTTTGTCTGACATCCTTCACTTAGTCTGATAATCTCTAGGTCCATCCATGTT
Organism: Mesoplodon bidens; assembly: GCF_964165515.1. Lineage (NCBI taxonomy): Eukaryota > Metazoa > Chordata > Mammalia > Artiodactyla > Ziphiidae > Mesoplodon > Mesoplodon bidens. The sequence goes on along the minus strand of NW_027671260.1, from coordinate 1,595,721 downwards.
GCTGCACATGGCATAATCTCATTCTTTTTTATGGCTGAGTAGTATTCCATCACACATATGTACCACATCTTCCCTATCCATTCCTCTGTCGATGGACATTTAAGTTGCTTCCATGTCTTGGCTATTGTAAATCGTACTGCTATACATATTGGGGTGCATGTGTCTTCTTGAATTATGGTTTTCTCTGGGTATATGCCCAGGAGTGGGATTGCTGGGTCCTACGGTAGCTCTAGCTTTAGTGTTTTGAGGAGCCTCCACACTGTTCTGCATAGCGGCAGCCCCAGTGTACATTCCCACCAACAGCCTCACCCCATCTGTAAACACCTTTCCCTGAAAGCCACGGGGGAGTGGGGGCCTTTTGAGCCCTAGATACCTGGACCCCTTGCTTGTTGCCCCGCCATAAACGCGGCACTTTCCTTCACCGTGACCCGTGTCCGTAGACTGGCTTTAGTGCGTGCGGGCGAGTGGACCCAAGTGTGGTTCCGTAACAGCGTGTTTGGAGATCAGCAGAACTGTCGCCTCTCCTCCTCTCTCTTCCTCCTGCGGATGCAGTTTAATACAACAACGGCTGTAGCTCTAGTGCAGAAATATCAGTGGGGTGAAGCAGAAGGGCTTTGTCAATACAGTCCTTTGGGCATGAGAGTCCCGTGGAGAAAATATTCCAACACAGATGCCTGGACCCAGCCTCACAGATTCTAATTCCACAGCACTGAGCCAGGGCCTAATTTTAACCTTCTCAATGGACATGCTTCTGATGTGGAAATGACTGGGTGGGATGTGCCACCCAGGCTGGTGCAGTAGGGGGTCTTCAAGGCATCGTTGAATGCAATAAGCAGGAGGGAGGTGAACCGTGACCTGGATTTCAAAGAGGCAGGGCTGTGGCCGGGCCATGGGTCCACAGCTGAGCAGACGTCTGTGTCAGCCTGCAGTCCTCCTGCCAACGGGTCCGTGACAAGCCCTCCAGCGGCCTGGTGCTGCTGCGGATGAGCAGCCCTGGGATCGGAGTTCAGCCCAGGCACCTACCTGCTACATACATAGTGCATGTGCTTGTGAGGAAACCGCCCTCTCCACCAGGAAGCCTGGAGCACATCCTCCCGTACAGCCCTCAGAGGGGACCAACCCTGCTGACACCTTGATCTCAGACTTGCAGCCTGCGTAAATGTCGGACAGTGCATTTGTGTTGCTTAAGCCCGCCAGTGTGTCGTATTTTGTGACGCAGCCCAAGTAAACTGCTACGACCTGTATTTTGAATAAGAAGGAATTCACATGAGACGGTCACTTTCCTGCTTCCCCTGCCTTTATTTTTTTATTTTTATTTGTAAAAAATTATTTATCTCTCTTAGGCTGCATCGTGTCTAATTGCAGCACGCGGGCTTAATTGCCCCGTGGCGTGTGGGATCTTAGCTCCCGGACCAGTGTTCCCAGGCTTTGAACCCACGTACCCTGTATTACAAGGCGGATTCTTTACCACTGGAACACCAGGGAAGTCCCTCCCCTGCCTTTAAATTAAGACGTGTCGCTGAGCTTCAAAGAAGAGCCTGTCCTTTTCTGTTAGATTACAAACTTGAGTTTTCTTCTTAAACAGTGCGTTTCCTGGTTGTGGTACATGCGTTAGTGTTGAAAACAATGGTTGAGAGACTTTAAGAGGAAAATGATTTTACAAATCCTGAAGATGGATGCCAGTTATCTTGATAAAATTGGTATGTTAAGAGACCCAAAATAAACAGGAGAAAACACAGGCAACTACTTAGGAAATGCAGGATGGGAAAGGCTTCTTCAAGTACAGTGTCCAAGCTGATGAAAAGTATGAAGTGAAAGTGAAAGATTTGAACACAAAATATCTTTTTAAGTGTCTGTATAACAGAATGTGAGAGGAAAACATTAAGTTAAAAAGATAAAGAACAGGGATTGACAGATACACACTTTTATATGTAAAATAGATAAACAGTAAGGACCTACTGTATAGCCCAGGGAACTATGTTCAATATCTTGTAATAACCCATAATGGAAAAAAGAACCTGAAAAAGAATACATATATTCTTACATAAATACATGTAACTGAGTCACTTTGCTGTACACCTGAAATACTGTAAACGAAGTATACTTCAATAAAAATAGATAAGTGACAAAGTAGGGAAAATATCTGTATTTAATAGAAATGCAGATACAAAAAGAGAAAGCTTTATATTGTAAATCTCCATATATATGAAGAGATCTTAATGAAAGCAAACTAAAAGGTGGCCATTGCTGCTTCTGGTCAAGGTGAAATCGCAGGGTCCAGGTTTACCCTCCTAGCTTCAACAACTTTAAAAAGGGGGAAATGTATGAAATGACAGTTTTTCGCCTTTTGGAGAGAGGGGTGAGTCGTGAGAGACATCAGCTCACTGCTGGACATCCTGTTCATTGGGATGACTCCGTACTTATTATTCCCTTTTTTAGAGCATTTCCTGAAGACAGCTTGTAATAGAAAGACTTCCAGAGAGTGTCCAGGGCAGGGGGCTGGGGAGCCCAGCATGTCTCTGGGCTGGAGGGATAGAGTGAGGTGTGGAGGTGGGCACAGCAGCTGGGGTTCACAGGCCACCCCAGTCTTCTGCTGAGACACGGTCAGTGCACGTGGGTGAGGTGAGAACTGGAGGCCTGGTGGCGTGCTCATGGGCGCACTGCCCTTCCAAGGCGCTTCCCAGCAAGGTACTCTGTGTAGCTGATGTCCTTACGTGGTGAACTTGGAAAATGCGAGAAATGCGCCCTGGAGGTTTGCCAGGCTCAGGCTCAGAGGAGGTGTGGTCGCTGTCATTCCCACACAAGCAGCATTTCATCGGTGAGAATTCAGGCAGAGGCCACAGTCAGCAGCAGCAAGAACTGGAAAAGACCATTCATTCGTGGCTCTAAGCAGCCACTTCCAAGAGCAGTTTTGGAGAAGCACACATTTTGTGCAGGATTCATTTAATGTGGCAGTTCAGCTGGGGAAATCAGGAATGGGTTAGGTGCTTATTCATTTGCATGAATCATCACTTCTTATTTCCGTTTTTAGAGGATTTCCTCAAGACGCTTGTAATAGAAATACTTCCTCTGTCCCTTTCGTAAGTATCTAAATCTTTTTAAAAGCGAAATCAGTCTCTTGCCAGCATTACAACCCAGGAATGTTTATGTTAAGGACCTGAGAGCTATCTTCTTTATCTCTCTGTCACCAGGGGAGTTTAGGCTAGGTGTTAGGCACTTTCCTCTGAGCTATAAGTACGTGCTTGTCCTAGAGATAGGAGAAGTTGTCTTTCTCCTTTGGATAAAGGGTATTAACTAGCATGGACAACCACCGAGATGACCAGGTGAATTTAGGATGTACTCTGAAAGAATGTATGCCATTTTTATGGTGGTGTCAAGTCTATTCCCATGAGGCAAGTTCCCGTTTATCTTGAGAACCTGTATGCAACAGATTTTATCTGCTGAGCTATAAAAAAAAAAGGTGAGGTTGATTTCATTTGCACAAACATTAGTGGTTCACCTGTGGGTGCACAGCACAGTCTGGTTTAATGGTTATTCAACAGTAAAACCGTTTTCTTTATCTCTACATTTGTGGAGAGGATTTTCTCGGTTGGCGAGAGATTTTTTATTTTTATTTTGTGTGTTCGTTAATTAATTAATTAATGAGACTGTGCTGCACAGCATGCGGGATCTTAGTTCCCCAACCAGGAATCAAACACGTGCCCCCTGCAGTGGAAACTAGGAGTCTTCACCACTGGACCACCAGGGAAGTCCCTGGAGATTTTATTTTTAACTTTTCCCCTAGCAGCTTTTAAGGAACAGTTGGCCAAGAACACAGTTATATTATTTCACCCCCAGTGATAAATAGTGATAAATCATTACCCTTCTGATTCCATTTTTGAAAAATGATATTTTTACCTAACATAAACAGCATCCTGTATAAGAGGTAAGATCCCAGGTATCTGTTTTCTGTTTTCGGTTTGTGTGTACGTTCTGATTTTCGTACAGTTTTTAATGCGTTGGTTGTGTAATCTAAACAGCTACAGTTTCTATTTTCTTTTCCTTCCGTGGGCAATATTAGTTTGTGTCATGGCTGGGCATTTATTGTATTCTAGGATTTGAATGAAAGTTGTAGCGTTTCAGTTAAGCGAACATGATACCCTCCTTCCCCTCTCCTGGTGGTGGGGGAATCTCAGATGTAACCCGAAATGTCCCAGGGCCGGGAAAGGACCAGGGACCCTGGAGACCATCACACAGCCCCCACTTGAGGCCACACCTTTCCTTGATCCCTAACAGGAGTGAAGACAAATGGGCAATGGAGTCCCTGGTCCAGGCGGCACAGCCTCGCAGCACAGCAGCACTTGAGCGCCAGATGAGAAGGAGACATTTCATACGTTCACTATCTTGACGGCACGGAGACTTCTGGGAGGCTTCTGGAGTCCGGGTACTTGTCCCGTGCTCCTGGCGGGCTTTGGCAGGCGGACTTCGGGCGTCCGCCTGCGCAGGTGCGCCTCATGATTTGTGCGTGTTGGCGCACGCGCACCGTCGCCGCCCCGCCCTCGCTTCCTGTGCGGGCCCAGGTCGTCGCTGGCCGTCGTTCCCCCGTCTTGGCCTCTTGCGGGCGAGCATTTCGGGGGCCTGCGGGGCGGTACGCTGTCCGGGCCGGCCGGCAGCCCGCGGGAGCGGGCTGTGCGGGCGAGGGTTCGCGTGGGCCGGGTGGAGGCTGGAACTGTGACCTCCGAGCTCGAACCGCGGAGCCCGCGTTTGGGCCGGAGTGGCCGGGCGGCCGGCAGCGGTGCAGTGCCCGACCATGTGCAGCGCGGGGCCAAGCGAGGTCCCGGGAGGGACGTGGGCCCAGAGCCGGCTCCTCTGGCCCAGTGGTCTCGGGAGGCGGAGCGGAGGGACCCCGAGAGAGGAGTGCGCCCGAGGAGCAGCCCCCGGACCGGAGCCTCGGGAGCCCGGGGCCGGTGAGCGAGTCCCGACGGGGTAGGTGTTGCGTCTGCAGGCCTGTAGTTGGTTGTGGAGCCTGCGGCCCTTGAAGAGCAGAGCTTGGGGTAGCCCGCCCCGGGCCCCGCGGTAGAGCCACCTGGAGGGTTTGACCGCTTCCCGGAGGTGGAGGGGCCGGGCTGGAGGACAGGGCTGGCTGCTCCGGATGGGGCTCCCCTGGGACTTGTGAGCTCTGGGTGTCCTGGGGGAGCAGGGTCCACAGGCTCGGCCGGGACGTGCCGCGTCCTCCCCTCCGTCCAACCCCGATCCTCCTCCTCGTCCTCCCCCTCCTGTCGCCGTCTCGGCATCTCGCACGTGTGTCTCAAGGCGCGTCAGCACCTTGGTTGTGTAATGTAAGCGTCCGCCGCCCCCCTGGGTTGTGCCCTGTGGAGTCGCCCAGTGTAATCGGTGCAGGATGAGTCTGCAGGGCTTCTGTCCTGCTGCCTCGGGTGAGGAAGGAAGCGATGGGGCCTGAGAAGGGAGATGACTTGTCCTAGACCCTCACCGGGTGTGCACGTGGGGTCGCTCACAGGACTCCAAACTCCTAGGGCAGGTGTTCTGTCCACTTAAAGTCAGCTTTAATAAAAGATGTTTTCGAGCGTCGCACTTAAGTTTGTAAAGTTTGTACAAATCATTGCAAGACTGAAACGCACCTGAGTGTGTCCCTTTATTCTGGGTATCCTGTGGATGTTGTGATCTAAGTTGTTAACAGACTGAGAAGAGATAAACTATAAGCGTTTTTTAATTTCATATTTAATGACGGAGGTTTATTTTAATAGGATTCAATGTACACTCGCTATGGAAAAATAAAGTATCCCCTCAGGTACCAGAGTCACGTGGGAGTTACAGACCTGAGGGTGGTTGCTCCCTCCTTATTCTCACAGGCCCTTCTGAAGGTGAAAGGACGGGTCTCCCACAGGTGTCTCTTGTGGAGCGCGGGGCGGGTGCTCGTGCACCCCGAGCCGCTTCAGTCGTAGCTTCACTGCCTGCGTTTTCCTTCTCCAGGTCCGCCTCCACTGTCACAGTCCTGCACGTTGTTCCAAGAGCAGCGGAAAATGAGTCAGCCTCTGGTGAGTTTTGCTGTTTACGTATTTACCTGCTGCTGTTCTTTTGTGATAACACCTTGGGAGGCGCATAGTTCAAAAGTTAAAATGGGAAAGTAGGAGTAGGTAAAAGATGTGGTTAGACAAAGTGTAGAGGAGCAGGTCAGCACCAAGTGTTTCTGGCAAGTTCTACGTGTAGATCCCAGGATCCTCTTAGAGCCACAGTACAAGGCTCGTGTTCTTGACATTTGTGGCAGAACACCATCCCTTGCTTGACTTATATGGTCCTGCCAAATCACTTTTGTTCTCGAGCGTTAAAAGGTTTCCCTGAGGATCCCGCTGTAGGCCGCGAGCCTTCCTGAGCGACAGCCCCTAACGTGTTGACGTTGGTGCCTTCCTCGTGCTTCCTGTAAGCCGAGAGCGTGCTGTCCAGGGAGCACTCAGTGCATATAAGTTGTCTGTTCAGTAGAACACCGTTGTCACATAGGTACATTGTTTTCAGTGCTCAGTCGAGGGATGCAATGAGGATCATCTGGAAGAACAGCCTTGTCACCCTTCCAGTAAACTGCGCTCTTTGTCTTACAATCTCAGAGGGTCGCGCTACACACCATGCAGTGAGGTCTCTGGCAAAGATTCTTGTTTCCCAGCTGAATTGTATCGTGCAGCCTGCGGTCTTGGTTCTGCCCCTCCACGGAACCTGATCCGGTTGAGGTGACCTGGCATCCAGCATACAAAGCAGTGGAGATTTGCCAGTCGTCACCTCAGACCGCTGTCGCCTTGCCACCTGCAGAGTCTGCTCTGTTGGTTTCTGTGACAGATCTCTCCTTGCTGTCTTCCTGACTGACTCTGTCTTCCGCCCTCTGTGTGTGTTGTCGTTTCACCCTTGGTCCATGACTCTCCACCCCGTCTGATCTCACCCTCTGGTGCTTTTCACCTCCAGCTCTGTCAGTTCTCCCACCTGGACCAGACAGATGCCTCCGTCCAGCCACTTGCCAGCATCTCTGTGGCGTTTGTCCAAAGGGCACCTCGGATGACTAGATCCAGTAGATCCAGAAATGATTATTTACAGCTCCCCTGCCCCTTGCCTTGTCCTGTTGTCTCTGGCGGCTCATCGTTGCATCATCCAGCCTGTCGCCTGCCCAGAAAAATGAGTTCATTCTAAAGTCCTTCTCCATCCTCTGTTACCACGTTGTAGTGTGAGGCTTGTTAATGTCGTCTTCTGGATGGTTTTTATTCGTTCTCCTTCATCCCATACTTGCTACCATTAAAACAGCTTATCTGTTCATTTCTGTAGTTACAGAAACTTCTTTTCTGTGCCGCTACCTCTTTCCTCCAGCAGCTCAAGTGTATTCTCCACGCTGAGTATTTCTCCTAAAATATTAATCACAGCGTTTTGTCTGCATGTGGGAAGCACTTTAGAGGTTCCCTGGGTGACTGGACAAACGAGGTTGCCGTTCCGCGGAGCCAATAACCATCGAGCCCAGCACTGGGGGGAGGTCCTAAGTCGCCAATGATGTGTTTGGATGGATCTGTGGGGTAAAATCCTGATCGGAGAGGCTTAGGAGAGAGGAGTGGGAGAACTGGGTTTGTTCTGGTCCCAACTTTTTCAACACATTTTGCTGTGATGGGGAAAATAGAAACTGGACAGTAGCTGGGGTAGGAGCTGAGGTCCGGGGAGGATGTTGTGTTGTGTTGTGTTGTGTTGTGATGGGAGAAATAACAGTGGGAATGATCCAGTAGATGCGTGTGGGGGAGGGGAGAGCTGCTGCCCGTGGTCCTGGAGTGGGGAGGGGATGGCTGAGCAGGGTTTCAGGTGGGGAAGCCCTCCGATGGCTTCTGTGTTCTCAGGGAAGCAGCTCCTCAGCTGAGGGTGAGGGTGAGGTTGGGGGTTTGAGGGGAGAGCAGAGCTCTGGGGCCCAGCTCCATCGTGACCATCAGCACACACAGTGCATCCAGCTGGGAAGACTGTACTTGCCTTCCCTGCCTGAAAAGCCATCTCCTTTCTTAAATGTGGGAGTAATTACTCTTTGGGGAGCCTATGTAACTACATGGGTGCTTCTCAGCTCAAAACGAATTGAGTGCCAGTTCTGGCCACAGACATTTTCTGCTCTGCTGATGGAAGGGTCCCCAGAGGAAGTGTCCTGCTTGCCTGGCTCTTGGCCTCGAGGACCCTTCACACCATCTAGTGTTGTGTCTTTTATCTTTGACATAAGCATCAAATGTCTTCAGGTTGTGCATGTGATCTTAAGAAGCAATTCCCTGCTTCCAGGAGCTTCTGTGCTCCTCGGGAAAGGCACTTCACAGACGTAATTACGGGAGAGGACGGGAATCCTGCCCGTCGATACGTAGGGAACTCCAGAGTGCTGACAAAGCAGAGCCTGCTTTTATTTATTTATTTATTCATTCATTCATTTAAATTTTTTATTTGTTTACTATTTAACTTATTCAGTTTTGGCTGCGTTGGGTCTCTGTTGCTGCGCGCGGGCTTTGTTCTCTAGTTGCGGCGAGCGGGCGCTACTCCTTGTGGCGGTGCGCGGGCTTCTCATTGCGGTGGCTTCTCTTATTGCGGAGCATGGCTTCTAGGCATGCGGGCTTCAGTAGTTGCGGGTCCCGGGCTCAGTAGTTGTGGTGCGCAGGCTCTAGAGTGCAGGCTCAGTAGTTGTGGCGCACGAGCTTAGTTGCTCCGCAGCACGTGGGATCTTCCCGGACCAGGGTTCCAACCCGTGTGCCCACCATTGGCAGGTGGATTCTTAACCAGTGTGCGACCAGGGAAGTCCGAGAGCCTGGTTTTAAATGCATTGTCAGAGCACGTGGCTCAGTGACTCGGGGAAGGGGGACGGCCCTCAAGTGCCCAGGACTTGGGTAGCTGCAGAGGTTGGCGAGGCTCTCAGAGCAGCGTGAGGTGGACTGGATGAGGCTCCTGAGGTGCTGGTAAGGACCTCCCTCCTTAGGATGTGGGTCTCCCGTCAGGAAGAGCGGGACGTGAAGGCAGGCAGACCCTGAGTTTGACTGAAGAGCCTCCCCTCTGTGCTGGTTTTGGTTTCTTCCTGTGCAGAAACTGAAACCTTGTAATTGGGACAGTGAGTCATCTGATCAAAAGATGTCATGTGTAGAGACTGTGGACGGCATGAAACGCGGGGTGGGGTGCGGTGGGTCAAGTCAGGGGGACTCTGGGCTCCAGCGCGATGCCCGACAGGAAGGGGCGAGGCCGCGGCGTGTTCCCGCTCATCCTAGGCCCCGGTAAGCAGTATGGACGTTCCCTTGGGGTTTTTCTGAATCGTGAATGAGGTTGAGAGTATTTTCACGTGCTTAGAAGCCGTTTCTTCTTTTTAATTGGTAGACAGTCTTTAGAGCAGTTTTAGGGTTATAGGAGAATCAGAATCAAGCAGACAGCACTTTCCTATACCCGTTCCTCTGGGTTCCCTCCCTTGGTAACGTCTCTGGCCTGTGTGGTGCGTCCTCTCAGTGATGGATCGGCATTGACACCTAATTCTCCCCTGGAGTCTGTAGTTTATATTAAGGCTCACTCTCTGTGTCCTACTGTTCAGGTTTGGACAGGTGTGATGACCTGCAGCCACCACTGCAGTGCCACCCAGAACCATTTCACTGCCCGAAACATCCCTGGGGGCCACCTTCCCTACCAGTGCCCTACCAGAACATCCTACCAGTGCCCCCAAGCCCCTGACAGCTGCTGGTCTTGTTACTGTCTGTGTTTTTTTGCCCTTTTGAGAATGTCACGTAGTTGGAGTCCTTCATTCTGTGGTCTTTTCAGACTGGTGTCTTTCTGTTTTTATATGAAGGGCCTGTTCATGTCCACTGCCTGTCTTCCTGCCCCAATACTGTCTTGTTTTGTTTTGTTTTGTTCTGTTTTGTTTTCCTTGTCTTACTGCCTTTCAGAGTCGTCTTAAATGTTTCTAAATTTTTCCAGTTGGGGTCCTGTTAGTAAACATTGTTTTCCAAGGTTTATTGTCATTTTCCTGTATTTTCCCGCATTGCTATATAATTCATTACTTTTTTTTACTTTGAGAGGTTGAATACCATGCATTTCAAAAGTTTCTCAAAATCAGCACATTTGTGTGGATAAGATTCCTAGTTGAAGAGCACCCTCCTTGGTCAGTACTGGGGTGCAGCTTCTTTGCAGGGGGAGGAATGCATTGGTCTCCTGGTTCCCTTTCTGTTGGGTCTCAGTTCCCCTTGCTGGTTCTGGGCACTGCATCAGCCACTCTCCTGGGATAGGCCAGGCAGGTGGGGTCCTCACTTCCTGGCTCCAGAAGTTGTGTGTGTCTGAGAACACCTTTGTTTTTCCCTGAGGAGCAAGAGGACTCTTTTGGTTGGGGAGCGGCATCCTAGGACTGCGGCCCTTGGGCCCCCACTGTTCTGTGTCATTTGGGCCCCAGCCATGCGTGGGAGATCTCTGACACAGGGACGCAGCTGTTAAAGTCCTCTTGGGGTTGTGTCATTTACAGTCCTCTGAGGAATACTCCTTTTCTTTAATGAAATTCCAGTGCTTAAGCTTTCTAGTCACTCATGAAAGGAATCTCAGAAAGGAAAGGAGACCGGTCCTCTCTGCCCCCAAGCAGGGGAGTGAGCCGACACTGTTAACCTAACAGTGAGAAAGTGGCTTGTGGGAAATGTGTAACCAGTTCTGAGTTCTGTGATTACAAGGCTGTCTGTGGAATCTTACTGTACCAAGGGGTCTTTTAAGACACATACATCATGGGTTGTTCCCTTGTGTTTTGAAACTAACCTAAAACCCCTAAATATTTGCAGTTCTGATTGCTTTCTTAATTTGTTATCCAGGTTTCCCGAAATCCATTTTCTTAAAGTTGAAAGTGCGAGAAGAGTGCAATTTTCTCATCTTCCCTTTACATAAAAGTGAATGTGGTCAAGCCGCTTAACCCATCACCAAATAGAAAATCATCTGGAACGTTCACATTAATGCTCTTTTCAAGCAGGAACAGTGCGTATATTTTTATGCCCATTACCAGTGAAAACTATAATGTTTTCTTATTGTGCTGTTTTTTTCGCATCAGGCAAAATGACAAGCAATTAGAAAAGCCCCACAAATCACACATTTTGTGAAATTACAAATGCAAAACCGGAAAGTAGAATAAGGTGCGCGTGATTCTACTTAGGCATTAAAATTAGAGTAGTTCATGGTCTGATCCCTCACTCTCTTGCATTTGGTAGTAACTTTCAGTGTGTGAACGAGTGGGCCCCCAGTCTTCATCCGGGCAGCCACAGATGTGACCAGCGACACCTGAATGGAATATGCGCAGAGCTTCTGGAAGACTTGCTGTCGATTTCTGAGCCAGGCTTCTCGAGGCTGAGCCGAGGCAGTTCTGCACAGACGCTTGTCTGCCTTGGGCGGCAACCAACTCTTTCCCCCGGCCCCCCTCATCCCCCCACCTCGTGTGTCCTATCAGCAGCTGGGCACCCTCAGCCTAACCAGGCCAGCAAAGCCTGGGTCCCAGACATCTCTGCATCTGGAGCTGGGGGTCAGGTGACCTGGCATCTCAGGGGACCTTGCTAACAGGACCCATCCTGCCTCTTCGATTGTTCCACATAAAGAACTTTGATTTGCAGTCAATGTCAGGAGTTTGTTGCCATCTGAAACGGCCTCTGAGCTTGGCATGGTCTTTTCCTTAACCTCCTCCACACCATTCCTTAGTTACACTGTGGCACGTGGGGTCTCAGTGTCCTGACCAGGGATTGAACCCAAGTACCCTGCATTGTAAGGCAGATTCTTTAACCCTGGACCACCAGGGAAGTCCCTACCCTTATGTTTTAACAGTTTTGGAGGTCTTCACAGAGATCTTGGATGGATTCACCTAACATCACCAGGTAAACTTCGTTTCAAAAGTAGTGCACCTCATTCCTCAAAACTTTTAAAGTAGAACTAATTATAAGATCCAGAAATTCCACTTCTGTGTATTTTTTCGGAAGAAAACAAAAACACTAGTTCAAAAAGACACATGCACCCCTATGTTCATTGAGCATTATTTATAATAGCCAGTGTATAGCAGCAACCTAAGTGTCCATCCATAGATGAATGGATAAAGAAGATGTGTCATATATACATATATATTTATATGTATACGTATATATATATATATATACACATATATATGTATATGTATATATATATAACTGTACACACACACACAATGGACTATTAGCCAGAAAAAAAGAAAAGAAGAAGAAGAATGAGGGGCTTCCCTGTGGATGCAGTGGTTAAGAATCCGCCTGCCAGTGCAGGGGAAATGGGTTCAAGCCCTGGTCCGGGAAGATCCCACATGCCACGGAGCAGCTAAGCCCGTGTGCCACAACTATTGAGCCACGCTCTAGAGCCTGTGAGCCACAACTACTGAACCCACGTACCACAGCTACTGAAGCCCGCTCACCTAGAGCCCATGCTCTGCAACAAGCTAAGCAACCGCAATTAGAAGCCCATGCACCGCAAGGAAGAGAAATCCCCGCTCGCTGCAACTAGAAAAGAGGCTGCATGCAGCAACAAAAACCCAATGCAGCCAAAAGTAAAATAAATAAATTTTTAAAAATTAAAAAAAAATGAAATCTTGCCATTTTGTGGCAACATGGATGGAGCTAGAGTGTATTATGCTAAGTGCAATATGTCAGACAGAGAAAGACAAATACCATATGATCTCATTTGTATGTGTACTCTAAAAAACAAAACAAATGAACTAATGTCACTAAACAGAAACAGACTCATAGATACAGAGAACAAACAGGTGGTTGCCAGAAGAGGGTAGGTGGATGAGTGAAATAGGTGAGGGAGATTAAGAGGAACAGATAAGCAGTTAGAAAATAAATGAGTCATGGGAATGAACTATACAGCATGGGCAATACAGTCAATAGCATTATAACTTTGTACGGTGACGGATGGTAACTAGACCATAACTAGAGTTAATCTTGGTGATCATTTTCTAATGTACAGAAATATTGATATTATGCACCTGGAACTAACATAGTGTAGTAGGTCAGTTACACTTGAATTAAACTTTTTTAATTCAAACGAAAACAATAGTGTGCCTCGTTAACTAGAGATGCTTAGTCATACAGCAGTTCTCTAGAACATATTCATCCTGTGTAACTGTAACTTTATACCCGTTGAACAACTCCCCATTCTCTCCTCCCCCACCCCTGACAATTTATGGGTGACTCTTTTAGATACCTCACCTCATATAAGTGGAAACACACAGTTTTGTCCTTCTGTGACTGACTTATTTCACCTATCATAATGTGTTCTGTTTATATCCCCGTTGTCACAACTGGTAGGATTTCCTTCTAATAGGAAAGTCTGAATAATATCCTATGTATATACCCCATTTTCTTTATCCATTTCTCTGTGGATGAAAATTTGCATTTTTTTCCTACCTTGGCTCTGGTGAATAATGCTGTAATGACTATAGAGGTGCATGTATCTCTTCTAGATATTGATTTCCTTTTCTTTGAATATACAGGCTATATTATATTGTATTATATTCTATTACATTATATTCTATTATAGTTATTGTGCTTCCCGGATCTTGTGTTTTTCACAAATTGAAGGTTTGCAGCAACTCTTTGTTGAGCAAGTCTGTTGGCACTGTATTTCCAACAGTAGTTGCTCACTTCTTGTCTTTGGGTCATATTTTAGTAATTCTCACACTATTTCAAACCCTCCATCAGCAAAAAGGTTACTACTCGCCGAAGGCTCAGATGATGGTTAGCATTTTTTAGCAGTAAAGTATTTTTAATTTTCTTTTTGTTTCGGCTGTGCTGCACACCACATCACGTGGGATCTCAGTTCCCCGACCAGGGATCAAACCTGCGCCCCCTGTAGGAAGGCGGATTCTTAACCACTGGACCACCAGGGAAGTCCCTAAAGTATGTTTTTTAACATCTTTATTGGAGTATAATTGCTTTACAGCGTTGTGTTACTTTCTGCTGTATAACAAAGTGAATCAGTTGTATGTATACCTATATCCCCATATCCCCTCCATCTTGCGTCTCCCTCCCACCCTCCCTTTCCCACCCCTCTAGGTGGACACAAAGCACTGAGCTGATCTCCCTGTGCTATGCGGCTGCTTCCCACTAGCTATCGGTTTTACATTTGGTAGTGTACACGTGTCCATGCCACTGTCTCGCTTCGTCCCAGCTTACCCTTCCCCCTCCCCGTGTCCTCAAGTGAATTCTCTATGTCTGCGTCTTTATTCCTGTCCTGCCACTAGGTTCATCAGAACCACTTTTTTTTTCCTTTGGTTTCCATCTCGCTTTGTCCCAGCTTACCCTTCCCCCTCCCTGTGTCCTCAAGTGCATTCTCTACGTCTGCATCTTTATTCCTGTCCTGCCACTAGGTTCATCAGAACCACTTTTTTTCCTTTGGATTCCATAAATATGTGTTAGCATACGGTATTTGTTTATCTCTTTCTGAGTTACTTCACTCTGTTTCACAGACTCTAGGTCCATCCACCTCACTACAAATAGTTCAATTTCGTTTGTTTTTATGGCTCAGTCAAATTCCATGGTATATATGTGCCCCATCTTCCTTATCCATTCATCTGTCAGTGGACGCTTAAGTTGCTTCCATGTCCTGGCTATTGTAAATAGTGCTGCAGTGAACATTGTGGTACGTGTCTCTTTTTGAATTATGGACTTCTCAGCGTATATGCCCAGGAGTGGCATTGCTGGATCATATGGTAGTTCTATTGTTAGTTGGGTTTTTTTTGTATAAATTTATGTATTTTTATCTATTCATTATTTTTGGCTGTGTTGGGTCTTTGTTGCTGTACGCGGGCTTTCTCTAATTGCAGCGGGCAGGTGCTTCAGTGTTGTGGTGCGCGGGCTTCTCATTGCGGTGGCTTCTCTTGTTGTGGAGCGCGGGCTCTAGGCATGCGGGCTTCAGTAGTTGTGGCATGCGGGCTCAGTGGGTGTGTCTCGCGGGCTCTAGAGTGCAGACTCAGTAGTTGTGGCACACGGGCTTAGTTGCCCTGCGGCATGTGGGATCTTCCCGGACCAGGACTTGAACCCATGTCCCATGCATTGGGAGGAGGATTGTTAAACACTGTACCACCAGGGAAGCCCTATTTTCAGTTTTTTAAGGAACCTCCATACTGTTCTCCGTAGTGGCTGTATCAATGTACATTCCCACCAACAGTGCAGGGGGAGGGTTCCCTTTTCTCCACACCCTCTCCAGCATTTATTGTTTGTAGATTTTTTGGTGATGGCCATGCTGAGTGGTGTGAGCTGATACCTCACCGTAGTTGTGATTTGCCTTTCTCTAATGGTTAGTGTCATTGAGCATCCTTTCATGTGTTTGTTGGCAATCTTATATCTTCTTTGGAGAAATGTCCATTTAGGTCTTGTGTCCACTTTTGGATTGAGTTGTTTGTTTTTTTGATATTGAGCTGCGTGAGCCGCTTGTATATTTTGGAGATTAATCCTTTGTCAGTTGCTTCATTTACAACTATTTTCTCCCACTCTGAGAGTTGTTTTTTTGTCTTATTTATGGTTTCCTTTCCTGTGGAAAAGCTTTTAAGTTTGAATAGGTCCCATTTGTTTATTTTTGTTTTTATTTCCATTTCTCTAGGAGGTGGGTCAAAAAGGATCTTGCTGTGATTTATGTCATAGAGTGTTCTGCCTGTGTTTTCCTCTATGAGTTAGACAGTGTCTGGCCTTACCTTTAGGTCTTCAATCCATTTTGAGTTTATTTTTGTGTTATGGTGTTAGTAGTGTTCTCATTTCATTCTTTTACAGGTAGCTGTCCAGTTTTCCCAGCGCCACTTATTGAAGAGGCTGTCTTTTCTCCATTGTATATTCTTGCCTCCTTCATCAAAGCTAAGGTGACCATATGTGCGTGGGCTTATCTCTGGGCTTTCTATCCTGTTCCATTGATCTATATTTCTCTTCCCCAAAGTATATTTCAATAAAGGTATGTACATTGTTTGTTTAGACACAAGGCTGTCACACACTTAACAGACTACAGTATAGTGTAAACAGAAGCTTTTCATGCACGGGTACACCAGAAATTTCATGTGACTCGCTTTATGGCGGTATTGGCTTCATTGCAGTGTTCTGGAACTGAAGCTGCAGTGTCTCTGAGCTGGGCCTGTACACCCAGAAGTGGGATTGCTGGATCATATGGAAATTTTATTTAAAAGATTTTGAGAAAACTCCATACTGTTTTCCACAGTGCCTGCACAATGTTACATTCCTGCGTACAATATGCAAGGGTTACGATTTCTCTACCACCTTGACAACTCTTATCTTTAAAAAAAAATAAAAAATTGTAGGCATTCTAAGAGATGTGAGGTAGTATCTCATGATGATTTTGATTTGCATTTCCCAGATGATTAGTGACGTTGAGCACCTTTTCATGTACCTGGTGCTGTGTTACGTCTTTCTAACACACATACACACACACAGAGGGATAGAAGGAATCTTTTGGAAGTGATGAGTATATTATCGTGATGGTGGTGATGGTATCACAGGTGTGTGCATATGTCCAAACTCATCAAGTTATATACATTAAACATGGGCTAGATTTTGTATATCAGTTCTACGTAAATAAAGCCGTAAAAGCCCAGCAACAAGTGGTGTATTTCATGAGCCAGTGAAGCCCAGGTACATCTTGTCTCCTCTCCCAGGGGTGAACCCAAGCAGCCTTTGAACTTGGCTCACTTTCTGTTTCTTTAGTTTCCCCTTCTATTACTTTTGTGTTTCTCCTTTGTTCTCAGATTCCAGCTAAGTGGTTCCCCATTGGTGGCAGCAGTGGTTCTGAGTTTGGCTCTGTCGTTTGAAGACTTGATGGTCTCTAAAGGGATTAAGTTTCTACAGAACTGATCTCAGTTAGGTGAGAGGTAACAGAGGATCTAGTTTGTTAGTCTTTTCTTAGTCTTTTCTGTTTGTCTATTTGTCTACTTTGACAAGCTCAAATCAATTAAGAATCTCTTGCCCAATGGGATGAGAATGGCTCTTTAGTATCTAGACTGGTGAGTGTTTATTCCTGACCCAAGTCTAAGACTTAAAGCTGCAGGTAAAAGTTCCATTTCTCTGTATGTCTGTGTGTCTATAATTCAAAAAGGTCTTTACCTCTGACAGTGCGAATATGTAATGTTTTCCTACTTCTGGATCTATTAAAGTAGATTGTAGAGTCTGTTAAATTAAAGGGTTTCTGTCCTGATTGGCTTACAAAGATACAAATGTGCTTATAAAAATTATATATCCCTAAAATTCTCAGAGAGAAAGGAATTAGAACTTCTAATACTTTAAATGTGCTAGAAAAATATTCTTATTGAAATCAAGTCAGGGAATTCCCCAGCGGTCCAGTGGTTAGGACTCGGTGCTTTCACTGCCAGGGTCCAGGTTCAGTCCCTGGTCAGGAACCTAAGATCCAGCAAGCCCCTCGGTGCAGCCAAAAAAAAAAATCAACTCAGAAATTTAAAGACTTCAAGTTTACATAATTTAGGTAAATCTTTGACACATGAAGCTAGTTTAATATTTTTGGTTTCATAAAAAGTTATTCGTATCTTATTTATCAGTATTAGGCATACATTTAAAACAATTCTACTTGGGTGTGTTCTTCCTAAATTTATATAGGTGTGCCCATCAACTAAGCTCATATTACTTCTACTTAATGTTTAAGGTTATGAAAAATGTAAGTTTGTGTTTAACCACATTTAGTTTTTATTCTGACAAACTTTCTTTCAACAGTAACTATGTTTTCTACTGTGTTAGCTTGTCGATAAATTCCCAGATCTTCAGTTTACGTAAACCCTTGAACTGGTACTAAGTTGTGCTACTTACTGGATAATCATTGGATACCGAGGTCATTTGTAAGCAAGACAGAAACCTGAGGCATTGATTACTAAGCATAATCTCAAGTTATATGCTCTTGCTGCATATGTTTACTTGTTACCTAGAGGCTCTGTCTGTGGGTGTGTTAATGAATGTGTTTGTCTCTGCCACTTGAATAAGTTGTGTAAGGGATGTTTGTGGCTGTGTAAAGTTGTGTTATGTGTGTTCATGAGCTCTGCTAGCCTGAAATGCTGATGTGTGATGGGCAGTTGTCAATCATTCACTCCTAGTTTTCTTTGTGAAATGGAAGTAACTTTGGTTCAAAGTTAGTATTAATATACTATGAATGAGACTTGACCCATAGTGATGTTATCGGCTGGAACAGAACTCAGGTTCAGCTGCTCATCGCTCAGAAGTCAGTGTTCCAGAGACAAGGGTTGGTGGAAGAAGAAAGATGCTTTATTCAGGAAGCTGGCAACCTGGGAAGATGGTGGGCTAGTGTCCCCAATACCATCTCCCAGTTGCCAATGAGAGGGAAAAGGGGTTGATAGGGAAAAGACGGGAAGTCTCTGGGCTGTGCCGGTGGGGGCTCCATGCAGAGTAGCACAGTCAGCTCTGACCATCCTCTTGAAATTGGTCATGCAGCGGTGTGGTCAGTGTCATGTTGATTGTTTCAGGCACAGTTAATCTTCAATTCCAGTGTTGGTTTGTTCCCATTTCCTTGAGGCCAGTTCCTGGAATTGTGTAAGCCATTGGTTCAGGTCTGCTCAAGATGGAGCAGCTTGTGTCATAGCTCCAGTCTGGTCATCATACAGTTAGCTTTCTCCTCTTGTAGTGGTTTTAGTATCTGCAAAACAAGTTAGGAGTGTGTGTCTGACACTGTTACTTACGTCCTTCGGGAGGAACTAAAGATTCTGTGACTGCTGTTGTCCTAATCAGTAACTGCTTGAACCTGTTCTTTGGTGACTCAGGGGAAGCCTGGGAGACTGCAGCTATTTTACAAACAAGAGGCAGGGGACATGGAAGGGCCCTGCATGGTCCTCCTTGGTTCCAGCAACCGAGAGGTACAACTTTGTATGCAAGATAATGCGATGTAGTTTTGTTTATTAACAGGAACAAAAATAGTTTGGTCCTAAAGTAAAATGACTGATTGTTCCAGCACCAGAAAGAGGATAGTGAAGGACACAACCTGAATGAGTATAGAAAGTTGTAGGAGACGGGTAGAAAGGGAATTTTATTTGTCTGAGCCGAAGGCAGCTCAGTTTTGATGTTTATTCCAGAGATTTTCAAAAAAGAGCTTATGGTTCTCTTAGTAGCAAATATTATATTGATGCAAAGCTGGAGTTTGGTTTTCTCTCTGTACAAATGATAAATTTTTTTCATGGAGTATTGGTCTCTTTAATAAGTGGTTGGAAAAGTTGTTCTCTAAATCTGCCTAAACAGCAGAGATTCTGTATCTCACTGGAAGAGGTTTCTGCACCTAGTTCTGAATTCATCCGGCCTTATTATTTTTTTGAAAATAAATGCACAGGGACTTCCCTGGTGGCTCCTTGGTGAAGAATCCGCCCGCCAGTGCAGGGCACACTGGTTCAAGCCCTGGTCTGGGAAGATCCCACGTGCTTTTAGAAACTAGAGCACGGAAAGACTAAGGTCATGTGAAATTTGAAACGCTAAATATTGTCATAGTGTTAAGCAGTTTGAAGATTGTTGGAAGAAATTATTTGTCATTCATTCAAGCAATAAACATTTGATGAATACTTGCAAAACATAAAAAACCTCTAGAGCCCGTGAGCCACAACTACTGGAATCGATGTGCCTAGATCCCATGCTCCGGAAGAAGAGAAGCCACCGCATGGAGACGCCGACACACCGCAATGAAGAGTCGCCCCCGCTCCACTGCAACTAGAGAAAGCCCACGTGCAACAACGAAGACCCAACACAGACAAAAATAAATAAATATATAAATAAATGTATTGGGGGAAAAAAAGAAAGAAAATAAATGCACAACAAAATTTCTGCATTTCTGAGAAAGTTAAGCTTCCTTAAAACTGTGTTCCTTTTGGTCTGTTTTTTTTTTTTTTTTAAAGTCTACTGTCAGGAACTCCCTGGCACTTCAGCGGTTAGGATTCTGCGCTTCCACTGCTAGAGGCCTGTTTTCGATCCCTGATCAGGGAACTAAGATCCTGCAAGCTGCGTGGCGAGGCCGAAGAAACAGCCAAGACAAAATAATCATCTCTTGGCTGTTAAACAAAGTCAAGGACCTTTAGTTCCTCCTCAAGGGCTATTGGGTAATATTCTGAGCCACGTCCTTGGAGCTGTTTGGCAGAGACTGAAACCCCCAGCAGGTGGAAGAAGTTAACTGCATGTTGCCCACAAGCACGTAGACCCCAGACCAGTTGGAACCAGAAGGCTGATGATGTTGAGTCCCCGTTACCTCACCACTGACCAATCAGAAGAATGACCGTGAGCTGATCACGCACCCTGTAACCCTCTCTTCAACATGTAGCCCCTTTCTCTTTTCCCTGTATAGTCCTCAAGCAAAACTTCAGGAGGGGAGAGTTGGTTCTTCGGGACATGAGTCCACCTCTCTTCTGGACTGCCGGCTTCCTCAATAAAGCTATCTTTCCTTTTACCCAAAAGTCTCTCAGTGTTGGAGTCCTGAATGATGCAAGACCTGCCTCATCTTCTGTAGTTTTCTCTACATGAAAAATAATTGAGGACTATTTTTCAGAGTTAAGAAATGTGGTTGGATAATCACAACGCCATTAAGCAACACCTCGTTGGACAGCAAAGAGGCGAAGCCGACTGGTAATGACCACACACATCCTGACTGTGAGAAGACTTTCATCTTTATTGTAGTTCCCCAAAAGCTGCATCGCACGGTACTCTTGAACAATCTAAAATAACATACAAACATGCTGAGGCAAGTTAAAAAATTAGGACTGAATTCCCACAATTCAATAATGAGAACTAAAAAAATACAAATTTATGCTTACAAGAATTGGGAGGAAATACCCACTATGCTATAAGTAGAATGGAAATATTATGTAATAGATAAAATCAACAATCTCTCTTGAAAATGTGAGTAAAATTGTATATATGTGTAAATATACAACAGCTACAGTTCTCATCACAAAAGTTTGTAGTAATAAGATGTTTCAAAATGAAGACTATTTCAAAACTATTTAAAATAAATATATAAATATAAAATATAAAAATACAATAATTTTATAGGTGACATTTTCAAAATAAGCCAGTGAAACTTAAGTCATGAGTCATGACCCTGTGGCTGTAATTATATATATATATATTTTTTTCTAATTATATATTTTAATGTTGTTCCCTCCTATTCTGAGCCGCTACACTCCACCTTCAAATGCTTCTAGACTGGGGCAAACAAGTGTATAAAAAATGGGACCTCCAATGTTCGTCTCAGGGGAGATGGAAATGAAATGATCTGAAAATTGAGGTGGTGCCTTCCAAAAGGGTGGAATCTGAATAAACCCTGTTTTCTTATTGTCCTGCCACAGACTCCTAGAAGCACGCCCCGCTCCTAGGAGTATAACACGAAAACTGGCCTCCGCTCATTCTAGAAGATGCTGGCTTCTTCTCGATGATCTGCACAAGAGGCTTCTCCCTTCCTTCTTCACGGCTGTCGTCAGTGTCTGGATTGACCTCTTGTTGAACATCCTCATCTCTCCTGGGCTCTGTGATCTGGAAGTAAGAGAAGGAGCAAGGATGTCAGATTTCAAAGTGGCAACTGTCCAGATATAAAGGTTTTCACATTCTTAGTCAATTCTAACCAGAACTGAGACTCATTTATGATTGGAGTTTTATCTCAAATTCTCCATTCTGAACCCCAGTCCTGAACCATTCATTGTTTTCAAGTGTGATTCTTGGACTTTGGTGACCCTGACTCCAAAAACTACTGAATACACCCAAGGTCAGGCCCAGTAATCTGCTTTATAGCCCAGACTCCAGGTGATTCTGCTCAGGGAGCTGGCATTTGGAGAATGCTGCTTTAGTCTTAACTCACCTTGGTCCTTTGGCACCACTTAAATTCTGAACTTGGAAGCACACTACAGACATCACTGACAAGTCAACATCGTGGACCAGGAGACCTGAGGCCGGATCCCTAACCCTAACCCTGCATCCTAATGTCTATGTTATTATTAAGTTTTCATTTATTTACTTATTTTCTTTCTTTTATTTTTGGCTGCATTGGGTCTCTGTTGCTGTGTGTGGGCTTTCTCTAGTTGTGGTGAGCGAGGACTACTCTCCGTTGCTTCTCCTGACGGCTTCTCTTGTTGCGGAGCACGGGCTCTAGGCGCACAGGCTGAGTAGTTGCGACTTGCGGGCTCTAGAACGCAGGCTCAGTAGTTGTGGCTCGTGGGCTCTAGAGCGCAGGCGCAGTAGTTGTGGCGCACGGGCTTAGTTGCTCCGCGGCATGTGGGGTCTTCCCAGACCAGCGCTCAAACCTGTGTGCCCTGCATTGGCAGGCGGTTTCTTAACCACTGTGCCAACAGGGAAGTCCCTGGATCCTAATGTTTAAATAATACTCAGCCCTAAACTTGGTTAGTGTTATGTGCTGAATGTTTGTGTCCCCCAAAATTCTTATGTTGAAATCTTAAAATCTTAACCCCTAGGGTGCTGGTCTTAGGAGGTGGGGTCTTTGGGAGGTTATTAGGTCATGGGGTAGAGCCCTCATGAATGAGATTATTGCCCTTGTAAAAGAGACCGTGCTGTGTTGTTTCTAAGCGACGCGGTCTGTAGTAGGGCAGGTTGAATGGACTAAGACAGCTAGCTTGCAAGATTTAAACCAAATGTTTGCTCAATCCTCTGCTCACATCTAGAACTCTAATGTGTCAATTGTAATAAGCCATGCTGAAGATGGCATTCCTTAACCTTCAGTCGTTGTGATAAACCCCCTTGACCATAAACGTGAGGGGGAAAAGGTGAATTGTACTAGAGGAATCATTGGTCCAGAAGTGGTGAGTCAGGGGGAATAAAGAGTCACAGGTGATCTGGCCATAGGCAATTTGAAAGTAAATTTGGATGAATATAAAGCTAGTCATAATTCATCTTTTCTTATTGAACGTGTGGGCTGTTCTATCTAATATCCTGTTTGTGGACATTTACTTTGTTGTAGATAAATGCTAGAACCCATAACCCTGAGGGATGTAAGGCCAAAAATGAATGAAAAAGAGAAACTGGAAACACAGTATATGGAAAAGAATCACCATCTCGTCAAAGCTGTTATTTGGACCCAATTGCTTTGGGTGAAATAACTTCAGTGAGACCCATGCGTCTGGGACAAACTGGTTTCCCCGAGGTCTGGTGCCCACGGGCCTCGCGGTGCTGGTGTCTGTGTGTGGCTGTCAGTCCGTGGCTGGCGCAGAGTCGGCACGTGGCTGTGTGCCTGGCTGGCCCCCTTCACAGCGTGAGAGGTGATGTGGGTCCAGCAGTGGGATTCCTCCGATTTCCTCAGTAGACAACACGTCATTCCACCTGCACCTTTGCGCACGCAGACCTACCTTTGCGCAGGCCGATGACCTCAGGCCTGCGTGGTCCTGGGGCCTCTGGGGCAAGAGGGCGCGATCTCTTCCCCACACCCAGAGCTCTGGATCAAAAGCCTGGATCTGGAAAGACAAACAGCCCCTGGCAATGAGGATGCCGCTGCCTCCCATTGCCCCGCCTCCGGTTCTTTCTCGTCTGTCCCCAAGTCCCAAACCGAGTCCCCCATGATCCCCACCTCCTCTCCGTCCCTCCCCCTCCCCGAGACCGCCACAGCCCACCCACCTGCTCGCACTCTTCCCGAGTGACCCATGTCTTCCAGCCCATGGAACGGATGAACTGGGAACGCAGTTTGTGGAACAAGGCATGCTGGGAGCTGTTCTTTCCATAGAGGAACGAAACGATGGCCTGCTTGGGGGCCTGGTTGTTCTCTTCCATGTCGCTGGCCACATAGCTGGGGAAAGACATCAGGTCGCTGTCATCAGGACAGGAAGGGCCTCCACTTGAGATCAGCTTCCCAGAAAAGAGGCAGGCTGAGCATCCTCACACGACCCACCCAGCCCTGCCCAGCGTCACCGGGAGCTGCCCAGTCATCAAGGAGCCACTGCCAGGCAGGACCTTCAGAAGGGTGCCTCTCACACCTTGATGATGAGGACACGATCCAAACCCCCCGTTCCCTTCAACTTGTTTTATGTGCACACACCTCTCTTCCTATGTTGTAGGTACATGTACAGTTCCTGAGGGCAGGAGCTGATCTGATCTGTTTCTGCATTCATCCCTCTCCTAGCAAATGACACATTTAGGGCTTGGTTCATATTGATGCATGAATTCAACAGCCTTTTGTGAATCTCTGTTCCCACCACCTCATATTCCCCAGCATGTAGGGTGTACTTTATAAGGTTTGTTAGATGAATGAATGAATGAATGAATGAACATTTTATCTCATGGCCAAATGCAATACTGATTACCTAGAAGTCTCACAATAACAAACATTTGCCCAATGAAAAGAATTGTGCTGAGTGTTTTGGGAATGCATTGACATTTTGACGAGACCTGCCTTCCACGTGGTGTCTAGTCTAGTGGGACCGGGGAAGGGGAAAGGGGGAGATAAGAAATGACTATAATGCAAAGCATCACATTATAATACAATTTGAACTAAAGTGCCTCTGGGATTCAGAAGTTAGGGAGATCGGGCATCGTGAAGGTTTTGGTGTTTGAACCCACTTTAAGGATAGGGTCGTTTTCTTCAGATAAATGTATGGCAAAGATACCTGGATAGAAAGCTCAATAGAAACTTAGAGGGCAGGGTATTTGGAAGGAGCAGTGAAACACAGGAGTAAAGTATCAGGACGGTGTGCTGGAGATTGCAGAGAGAGTTAAATCCCAACGCAGAACTCTGGCCTTGATTTGGCATGTCATTAGCCAATGAAATTGTGTGAAGCGGTCAGACCTGTGTTTTGGAAGGATGTTCAGGCAAATAGAGCCAACTGGCTTGGGAGACTTGGAAGAAACATCAGTGGGGAGCATTTGACACCAAATCCGCGCTATGTGATACGGGCCCCGATTGTGGCATTTGTCGTGGGAATGCAGAAACGGAAGATAATCACACTTGGTGCTGATGTCGGAAGACCTGAGACCGGAGAATTCGAACCGGAAACGTCTCAAGTCTGTTACTCGGGGGCAGGATGGTGTCAGTTCTTTCTTCCTCTCCTCTTAGGAAAGTTTCGCGTTTTGCTTTGTTTCTTTCAGTGTTTTAATTGACATTAGGGTAGTTTGTTTTGACAATGAATGCTATAAAAAACAGAACATGGTTTGAAAAAGAAACCACGGTACCGTAATCCTGTCATTTTCACACCTAGAGTCAGTACAAAGGGGTTTAAAAAAATAGATGAAAGGTCAGAGCCCCACATCTCTCCCTCTGCCCTCCCAGGGTGTTGAATATTGATGGCGGGGATGGAGCAAGGTACTCACAGAGCTATGAAGAAATGGATTATCTGGAATTGCCAGGAGAAGAGGCCGGCCCGGCTGACATACGCTATCACCATCGACAGGAGATACTGATGGAAAGAGGGGAAAAAACGTAGGAGAGAGGTCACATCCTGGAAGAGGAGAAAGAGTGGGAGGGAGAAGGGAGCAGGGGACGAGGAATGGGTGGTGCCACTTGGAGGAGAGACCCCCGTGTGGGGTGAGCCTGATTATTTGGGGAAGGGGAGAGGACAGAAGGTCAGAGTTGGCGGCGCTCCAAGGATGGGAGGCTGTGGGATTGAGGGCGTGGACTTAGGGCCGCGGGCACAGGACGGTGTTCGATGAACCGGAGCCAAGGCGAGTCCCCAGGATCTGAGAGGAGAGGGGACTTAGGCAGCAACCACCAAAGGGGCACTCCTGGGGCTCAGATCCCAGAGGGGACCTCGAGGCCCCTGGAGGGAAGTGTTGACAAGGCATGAGGTTAGGAGGGGAGTGGAAACGTGGGTGTAGAAAGCACCCAGCGCGCCCACCTAGAACAGGCGCTGGAGCAGGAATCCATCTCAGTGGGTGACTTACCTTGTCAGATACTTCCAGGTTTTTGTCCCAGGCGAGGAATTTCTTAACGACGGGATCCTCTGTGAAAAAAGGGCAGATGTTGCCAGTGGGAACAGGGCTGTCGTGGGAGCATTCCAGAGCCAAGAGGGTGAACCGCGCCCCCCTGGGGAAATGCCAAGATGTGGCCCAGGGTGAAGCTGACGGAAAGAGGGGAGGGAAGACCATTCACTGTGGGAGGAAAGGGGGTGACTCCCCTTCTGGGGGGGCCGAGTGACAGGGAGTGATGCCCCTTCATCATGCATTCACGTACCTGCAGAGGGCATCAAGATACTCTCAGCCAATGTCTCAATTGACAGTCATGTCAGGGGGTGAAGATGGCTTGTCAGCCCCTCCTCCCTCCACCCCGAACATGCCAGTAAGATTCAAAAGGCCAGTAAGAGCTAGAGTCTCGGGTACAGTTGAAACCAAGGGAACCTAATCCTGTATCATTTCTAAATCTAACCTAGTCTTGTATCATTTCTAAGTCTAACCTCATCCTGTATCTTTTATGTGCCCCCCATATCCTTTATCCGTAGACAGTCCGCCAGGGACGGAGAGCGCACCAAGTAGCAGGGAATTCTTTTCCACTGGGAAAGTGTAGTCATGGGAAGTTTTGGTTTGTTTGTTTTTCAAGTATAGGATTGGAGGTTGCTGGGCAGGGCGGTGGGTCCTTACCAAGCATCTACTTGAAGACCTCGTGGTGCTCAGGCAGCACTGAAGACACCCGCTGTCGCTTGAGCTTCATCTTGAGCTCACTGAACGACTCCACGACCCAGGTGTCGGCCTCGTGGTGCTCAGGCAGCACTGAAGACACCCGTTGTCGCTTGAGCTTCATCTTGAGCCCACTGAACGACTCCACGACCCAGGTGTCGGCCTCGTGGTGCTCAGGCAGCACTGAAGACACCCGCTGTCGCTTGAGCTTCATCTTGAGCCCACTCAGCGACTCCACGACCCAGGTGTCCTGGGCCTCAGCGGCCGTGTTGCCCTCCACCTCCGCTCCGAACGCCACTGACCTCTTCCTCTTACAGCCGGGGCGCTGAGGCGGGGGGCTGCAACCAGCCCAGGGAGCTGACGAAGGAGAAGAGACTGCAGTATGATGCTCTCGTCTTGGGAATCCAGCCACTGGTGACCACCCAACCCCACCCCGACTCCGCCTCCCCCCCCGAAGCACCCCCGTGCTTTCCAGTCTCACAGACCGCTGACCTTGCCCCAAGTCATCTTTCCATCTTTCTCTGTCCATATCTACCTATCCCTCCCCTGACTCTTTTTGTCATTTGTCCAGCTTCCCGTTCTCGAAACTCTTTCTCATGGTAGATAATTTCTCCCACCAGGAATAAAAAAAAAGAACCCTCCCCTTGTTTCCTCTCTCCTCTTCTCTCATCCTTGGATCTCATCTCCTAACCCTGTTTCTTGCTCCCCAGGTGTTCCGTGTCCCCAGCTCCTGTGCTCTCCTCCCTCAATCTCTGGCTCTCTGAATGTCTCCTTTCTTTCATAGGCACCTTATGCAGGTGCTCCTTCCCGACCTCTGTACCCTTTCCTCCTTACTGGTCAAATCTCTGAAATTCCTTCTCATGCCAGTTCCCTCACCTGATGGTCCTGGGCTTTCTTCATAGACAGTCAACTCCATGGGGTACCCTGAAGAGCTGGACTGGGAGTTCAGCTCCTCAGCCTGGGAAGTCGGTTGACGATTGTCCATGATGTCTCCCAGACTCTTCCCTTCCTCGAAGCCTAGACTCTGCTTTGTCCCAACTCTTCTTCTGGACTTGGGCTAAACACAAGTGGTCGTCCCTTCTCCAAGCTGCGGGGCAACTGTCAGTGGAGAGAAGCTCTGGCAAGATTCTGTTGTCTACTACTGCTGCCAAGCACCAAGGAGTCTGGTCCATCCAATCGGGAAGGTCGGAAGCCTCTGATGTCATCATCGGAGTTTGAAGGAAACCAGTTTGAAGGAAAACACAAGTAACTGTCAGACCTATGCGTGCACTTGTCCCAGAGATCAGGGGTAAATGGTATCTCCTGCCACTGACCCAACCTCTGCCCGTCCTCCAAAACCCCCCTCAAGGTATCCGGACCCCTCTTTTTTTTTGTCATAAATGGCAAAATTTTATTTTTTTTTCTTCATCTTTATTTTTTTTTTTTGCTTTATAACAAATTTAATCAGTTATACATATACATATGTTCCCATATCCCCTCCCTTTTGCGTCTCCCTCCCACCCTCCCTATCCCACCCCTCCAGGCGGTCACAAAGCACCGAGCTGATCTCCCTGTGCTATGCGGCTGCTTCCCACTAGCTATCTACCTTACGTTTGGTAGTGTATATATGTCCATGCCGCTCTTTCACTTTGTCACAGCTTACCCTTCCGCCTCCCCATATCTTCAAGTCCATTCTCTAGTAGGTCTGTGTCTTTATTCCTGTCTTACCCCTATGTTCTTCATGACATTTTTTTTCTTAAATTCCATATATATGTGTCTGCATACAGTATTTGTCTTTCTCTTTCTGACTTACTTCGCTCTGTATGACAGGCTCTAGGTCCATCCACCTCATTACAAATAGCTCAATTTCGTTTCTTTTTATGGCTGAGTAATATTCCATTGTATATATGTGCCACATCTTCTTTACCCATTCATCCGATGATGGACACTTAGGTTGTTTCCATCTCCGGGCTATTGTAAATAGGGCTGCTATGAACATTTTGGTACATGTCTCTTTTTGAATTATGGTTTTCTCAGGGTATATGCCCAGTAGTGGGATTGCTGGGTCATATGGTAGTTCTATTTGTAGTTTTTTAACGAACCTCCATACCGTTCTCCATAGTGGCTGTACCAATTCACATTCCCACCAGCAGTGCAAGAGTGTTCCCTTTTTTCCACACCCTCTCCAGCATTTATTGTTTCTAGATTTTTTGATGATGGCCATTCTGACTGGTGTGAGATGATATCTCATTGTAGTTTTGATTTGCATTTCTCTACTGAGTAAAGATGTTGAGCATCCTTTCATGTGTTTGTTGGCAGTCTGTATATCTTCTGTGGAGAAATGTCTATTTAGGTCTTCTGCCCATTTTTGGATTGGGTTATTTGTTTTTTTATTATTGAGCTGCATGAGCTGCTTATACATTTGGGAGATTAATCCTTTGTCAGTTGCTTCATTTGCAAATATTTTCTCCCATTCTGAGGGTTGTCTTTTGGTCTTGTTTATGGTTTCCTTTGCTGTGCAAAAGCTTTGAAGTTTCATTAGGTCCCATTTGTTTATTTTTGTTTTGATTTCCATTTCTCTAGGAGGTGGGTCAAAAAGGATCTTGCTGTGATTTATGTCATAGAGTGTTCTGCCTATGTTTTCCTCTAAGAGTTTGATAGTTTCTGGCCTTAGGTCTTTAATCCATTTTGAGCATATTTTTGTGTATGGTGTTAGGGAGTGATCAAATCTCATACTTTTACATGTCCCTATCCAGTTTTCCCAGCACCACTTATTGAAGAGACTGTCCTTTCTCCACTGTACATTCCTGCCTCCTTTATCAAAGATAAGGTGACCATATGTGCATGGGTTTATCTCTGGGCTTTCTATCCTGTTCCATTGATCTATCTTTCTGTTTTTGTGCCAGTACCATGCTGTCTTGATTACTGTAGCTTTGTAGTATAGTCTGAAGTCAGGGAGCCTGATTCCTCCAGCTCCATTTTTCATTCTCAAGATTGCTTTGGCTATTCGGGGTCTTTTGTGTTTCCATACAAATTGTGAAATTTTTTGTTCTAGTTCTGTGAAAAATGCCAGTGGTAGTTTGATAGGGATTGCATTGAATCTGTAGATTGCTTTGGGTAGTAGAGTCATTTTCACAATGTTGATTCTTCCAATCCAAGAACATGGTACATCTCTCCATCTATTTGTATCATCTTTAATTTCTTTCATCAATGTCTTATAATTTTCTGCATACAGGTCTTTTGTCTCCTTAGGTAGGTTTATTCCTAGATATTTTATTCTTTTTGTTGCAATGGTAAATGGGAGTGTTTCCTTGATTTCACTTTCAGATTTTTCATCATTAGTATATAGGAATGCCAGAGATTTCTTTGCATTAATTTTGTATCCTGCAACTTTACCAAATTCATTGATTAGCTCTAGTAGTTTTCTGGTAGCATCTTTAGGATTCTCTATGTATAGTATCATGTCATCTGCAAACAGTGACAGCTTTACTTCTTCTTTTCCGATCTGGATTCCTTTTATTTCCTTTTCTTCTCTGATTGCTGTGGCTAAAACTTCCAAAACTTTGTTGAATAAGAGTGGTGAGAGTGGGCAACCTTGTCTTGTTCCTGATCTTAGTGGAAATGCTTTCAGTTTTTCACCATTGAGGACGATGCTGGCTGTGGGTTTGTCATATATGGCCTTTATTATGTTGAGGAAAGTTCCCTCTATGCCTACTTTCTGCAGGGTTTTTATCATAAATGGGTGTTGAATTTTGTCGAAAGCTTTCTCTGCATCTATTGAGATGATCATATGGTTTTTCTCCTTCCATTTGTTAATATGGTGTATCACGTTGATTGATTTGCGTATATTGAAGAATCCTTGCATTCCTGGAATAAACCCCACTTGATCATGGTGTATGATCCTTTTAATGTGCTGTTGGATTCTGTTTGCTAGTATTTTGTTGAGGATTTTTGCATCTATGTTCATCAGTGATATTGGCCTGTAGTTTTCTTTCTTTGTGACATCCTTGTCTGGTTTTGGTATCAAGGTGATGGTGGCCTCGTAGAATGAGTTTGGGAGTGTTCCTCCCTCTGCTATATTTTGGAAGAGTTTCAGAAGGATAGGTGTTAGCTCTTCTCTAAATGCTTGATAGAATTCGCCTGTGAAGCCATCTGGTCCTGGGCTTTTGTTTGTTGGAAGATTTTTTATCACAGTTTCAATTTCAGTGCTTGTGATTGGTCTGTTCATATTTTCTATTTCTTCCTGATTCAGTCTTGGCAGGTTGTGCATTTCTAAGAATTTGTCCATTTCTTCCAGGTTGTCCATTTTATTGGCATAGAGTTGCTTGTAGTAATCTCTCCTGATCTTTTGTATTTCTGCAGTGTCAGTTGTTACTTCTCCTTTTTCATTTCTAGTTCTATTGATTTGAGTCTTCTCCCTTTTTTTCTTGATGAGTCTGGCTAATGGTTTATCAATTTTGTTTATCTTCTCAAAGAACCAGCTTTTAGTTTTATTGATCTTTGCTATCGTTTCCTTCATTTCTTTTTCATTTATTTCTGATCTGATTTTTATGATTTCTTTCCTTCTGCTAACTTTGGGATGTTTTTGTTCTTCTTTCTCTAATTGCTTTAGGTGCAAGGTTAGATTGTTTATTCGAGATGTTTCCTGTTTCTTAAGGTGGGATTGTATTGCCATAAACTTCCCTCTTAGAACTGCTTTTGCTGCATCCCATAGGTTTTGGGTCGTCGTGTCTCCATTGTCATTTGTTTCTAGGTATTTTTTAATTTCCTCTTTGATTTCTTCAGTGATCACTTCGTTATTGAGTAGTGTATTCTTTAGCCTCCATGTGTTTGTATTTTTTTACAGCTCTTTTCCTGTAATTGGTGTCTAGTCTCATAGCATTGTGGTCGGAAAAGATACTTGATACAATTTCAATTCAAACAAAATTTTTTTTTAGCTAAGTAGTATTCCATTATATATATATATATTTCACATCTTCCTTACCCATTCATCTCATAATAAACACTTAGCTTGCTTCCATATGTTGTCAATTGTAAATAATGCTGCCATGAACATTAGGGTGCATATATCTTTTCAAATTAATGTTTTTTGGTTTTATTTTTTTCGATATATATCCAGGAATGAAAATGCTGTGTCATATGGTAGTTCTAATTTTTTTTACAAGTTTATTGGAGTACAATTGATTCACAATGGCGTATTAGTTTCTGCTTTATAACAAAACGAATCAGTTATACATATACACCTGTTCCCATATCCCCTCCCTCTTGTGTCTCCCTCCCTCCCACCCTGGACCCCTCTTTACCGCTTCCCAGCAGGTGTACTGTCCTCTCCCTGCTGGACTCTCCCTCTCCCTCCCATTCCTCTTCCACGGCCTGGTGGGAGAGTGGGGAGAGGGACAAGGAAACTTAGGGGAAGCAGCAACGTTTCAGCCTTATAAGAGTGAGATAATAGCTTCCGTGGTGGTGCAGTGGTTGAGAGTCCACCTGCCGATGCAGGGGACACGGGTTGGTACCCCGGTTCGGGAAGATCCCACAAGCCGCGGAGTGGCTGGGCCCATGAGCCATGGCCGCTGAGCCTGCGCGTCCGGAGCCTGTGCTCCGCAACGGGAGAGGCCACAACCGTGAGAGGCCCGCGTACCCCTCCCAAAAAAAATAAATAAAGAGTGAGATAAGTATGTAAAAAAAGATCCCAGGTACATCGACTCAGTGGATTAAAAAGTTACGTTAAAACACGCAATTTGGCAAAGCTCTTTGGCTGAATGTTTACTGACACTGCGTTCAGAATTCTGTACTGGGGGAGTACACGTCCGCTTCCCTCAGGCACCTTTGAGTCCAAGAGCCATTTGGAGAAGCTAAAATCATAGAAAACTACAGGTGCTCACGCACCCTTCAAAGGGTGTCTACAAACACATACACACACACACACACACACACACAAAAAGGGCACCTTTGGATGTCACAAAGTCCATGGATTGTCCAAAGCCTGCCCCTTGATTCCTGTTAAGAAGTTCTAGTCTACTTATCAAAATCTTGAGAATGTGGTATCACTGTTGACCCAGAGATTTCACTACCTGAATAAAAATGTCACATGTACAAAATACTAAATGGAAAAAACTCCAGTTCAACACAGATTATTTTTCTGAATAAAAATGTCACATGCACAAAAAGACTAAATGGAAAAATTTCCAATTCCAGACAGGTTATTTTTCTATGAGGGTAGGAAGTATATGGTAGCCGAGATGCAGAGAAGAAAATAGCCAACTCAGGGTCATGCAGTGTCACTGCAAGCTTCTTCTGAACCTCCCAACTCGTACTTCCATTCCTCCCCTTGGGGTCTGAGTCTTGCTTTTTTTCTTGGGTTTCCCTGGTGGCACAGTGGTCAAGAATCCGCCTGCCGATGCAGGGGACACAGGTTCGAGCCCTGGTCCGGGAAGATCCCACATACCGCGGAGCACCTAACGCCCGTGCGCCACAACTACTGAGCCTGCAAGCCATAACTCCTCAGCCCGCGAGCCACAACTACTGAGCCCACGCGCCTAGGGCCCATGCTCTGCCGCAAAGAGAAGCCACCTCAATGAGAAGCCTGCACACTGCACCGAAGAGTAGCCCCCGCTCGCCGCGACTAGAGAAAGCCTGCGCCCAGCAACGAAGACCCAACGCAGCCGAAAATAAGTAAAACAAAAATCTTAAGGAAGGAAAACAAGAATTCTCATTGTTGTGCAACCATCCCGACCATCCATCTCCAGAATGTTTTCATCCTGTCCAAGTGAAACTCTGTCCCCATTAAACACTGACTCCCCACCCCCCTCCCAGCCCCTGACACCCACCACTCCACTTTCTGTCTCTATGAATTTGACCCATCTGGGGACCTCACAGAAGTGGAATCATGTAACATTTGTCCATTTGTATCTGACTTATCCACTTAGCTTAATGTCTTCGCGTGTCATCTGTGTGGTAGCCTGTGTCAAAATTTCCTTCCTAGACCCCAAAGCCAGTGTGGACAGTACACAGTGAGTGAGAAGGAAATAAAACCGTGGGTCTGAAGAAGTTCAGATGTTTGCCAAGTGCAGTGGGAAAGCAGTGAATGAGAGGTGTCCTGATCCAGTTTGCACTGAAAGAGGAACAATTGATTTTGGCTGCTGCATAAATGGATGGGGTGGGGATTCAGTAAGAGTGGAAGTCGGGAGACCCAGATAAGGTTAGGAATTTGGCGTGGTAGTCCAGGAAGACGATGTCTGAGAAGATGGAGAGAAGTAAACAGGTTCTCTATATTTGGAGGGAGAATCAGCAGGGCTCATCGGGGGATCAGATTGCGGGGAGGTAGCGGGGCGCTATTCTGTTTACTCTGTGTGCACGTGTGTGCTTATGCCTCTACTGCTGAGACTTAATTGTTTCTACAAAGAAACACTAACCTTTCCTCTTAAAAGTGGAATTGTTAAATTTTCACTGTTCATACAAAGAAATGTCAATCTTTGAAAAATACATAAATGGTCTTTGTATCAATTAGAAACTTTCCTTCCTGTTTGTGGGTGAATAATATCTGTTGTGTGAATATACACACTACATTTTCTTGATCCATTCATCTGTCAGTGAACACTTGGTTTGTTTCCACATTTTGGCTCTGAATCTTGCTTTTGAATTATTGTTTGGACTTTGATGAGAAGTATCTCTGTTGTTCAGGATGTGCCCAGAGGTTTATTCTGTCTTCTGATCACTTCCATATTTCTAATTAGCCCAAGCAATGCATACGTAGAGTCAAATCAGTTCATCCAAGGTGCAGGGACTGAGTGTCTCTTTGGTTTGCACTCGTGGACTTTCTGAGATGTTCTAGGTCTCAGAGGCCGTGCAAAGAGTGTCTGAGGTCCTCCAGAGCTGCCACAGCCTGGCTCTCCTCAGGGTCTGCACTGCTGGGAAAAGCACTTCTGCTTGAGGACCTGTGTCCCTCTGCTGTAGACGTTGCATTTTTAGGAGGCAAATGAATTCAGATTTGCGTTCATCATGCTTTCAACCATCACAGCTGATTGGGTCCTTGTATAACAAAACAGAAGTTCACTCTCCCTCTTGGCTAACAGGCTTTCAAATATTAGAAGGTTGGTATTCTGTCCCCATGAAAATTTCTCTTGTATACTGTGAAATACCCTGATTGCTTTATCTAGTCTTCAGATCTGGATTTGCATAATCCCACCCCACCGCACCTTGTCCAAATGTGCAACAGTCGGGTGGGACCCATCTTAAGATGTGTTGGTATGTTGTCCAAAAATGGCGTAAACAGCCCAGATTGAATGTGATGTTGTAAGTGAGCAGGACCTTGTGGGGCCTTCCTGGGACGGATTCTCCCCATGTCTTCTGCCTGCTTCTTGTCTTTAGAAAATTTTAGCCTCCTAGCCTTCCGTGAGTTGGAAACAAACAATTTAATCAGAGAAGGGAGAAAGTGCCAAAAGAAAGGAAAAGAGTCCCAAAAGACCAAATAATACTAGCCGTTAAACAAAGTCAAGGACCTTTAGTTCCTCCTCAAGGGCTGTAGATACTGTTCTGAGCCACGTCCTTGGAGCTGTTTTGCAGAGACTGAAGCCCCCAGCAGGGGGGAGGAAGGTAACTGCATGCTGCCCACAAGCACGTAGACCCCAGACCAGCTGGAACCAGCCGGTTGATGATGTTGACCTCAGATTACCTCACCACCAACCAATCGGAAGAATGTCCACAAGCTGACCACACACCCCTCAACCTCCTCTCCCTCACCCCACTCGTTTGTAATTCACTTTAAACATTTTTTAAATTTTATATTGGGAGTATAGTTGATTTACAGTGTTGTGTTAGTTTCCGGTGTACAGCAAAGTGATTCAGTTATATGGACACAGATATCTATTCTTTTTCAGATTGTTTTCCCATTTAGGTTATTACCGAATTTTGCTTTTTTTTCGTGGTGCTGTGTGGCTTGTAGGATCTCAGTTCCCTGACCAGGGATTGAACCCGGGCCCCGGCCGTGAAAGACCAGAATCCTAACCTCTGGGCCACCAGGGAACTCCCTAGGTTACTACAGAATATTGAGTAGAGATCCCTGTGCTCTACAGGAGGTCCTTGTTGATTTCCTGTTTTATATATAGTTGTGTGCATATGTTAGCCCCAACCTCCTGATCTATCCCTCTCCCCCACCTTTTCCCTTTGGTAAACATAAGTTTTTTTTCTATGTCTGTGAGTCTGTTTCCGTTTTGTTCAGAAGTTCATTCGTATCACTGTTTTAGATTCCACACAGGAGTGATAGCGTATGGTATTTGTCTTTGTCTGACATCCTTCACTTAGTCTGATAATCTCTAGGTCCATCCATGTTGCTGCACATGGCATAATCTCATTCTTTTTTATGGCTGAGTAGTATTCCATCACACATATGTACCACATCTTCCCTATCCATTCCTCTGTCGATGGACATTTAAGTTGCTTCCATGTCTTGGCTATTGTAAATCGTACTGCTATACATATTGGGGTGCATGTGTCTTCTTGAATTATGGTTTTCTCTGGGTATATGCCCAGGAGTGGGATTGCTGGGTCCTACGGTAGCTCTAGCTTTAGTGTTTTGAGGAACCTCCACACTGTTCTGCATAGCGGCAGCACCAGTGTACATTCCCACCAACAGCCTCACCCCATCTGTAAACACCTTTCCCTGAAAGCCACGGGGGAGTGGGGGCCTTTTGAGCCCTAGATACCTGGACCCCTTGCTTGTTGCCCTGCCGTAAACGCGGCACTTTCCTTCACCGTGACCCGTGTCCGTAGATTGGCTTTAGTGCGTGCGGGCGAGTGGACCCAAGTGTGGTTCCGTAACAGCGTGTTTGGAGATCAGCAAAATTGTCACCTCTCCTCCTCTCTTTTCCTCCTGCGGATGCAGTTTAATATAACAACGGCTGTAGCTCTAGTGCAGAAATATCAGTGGGGTGAAGCAGAAGTGCTTTGTCAATGCAATCCTTTGGGCATGAGAGTCCCGTGGAGAAAATATTCCAACACAGATGCCTGGACCCAGCCTCACAGATTCTAATTCCACAGCACTGAGCCAGGGCCTAATTTTAACCTTCTCAATTGACATGCTTCTGATGTGGAAGTGACTGGGTGGGATGTGCCACCCAGGCTGGTGCAGTAGGGGGTCTTCAAGGCATCGTTGAATGCAATAAGCAGGAGGGAGGTGAACCGTGACCTGGATTTCAACCAGGCAGCCTCTGGCAGGGCTGTGGCCGGGCCATGGGTCCACAGCTGAGCAGACGTCTGTGTCAGCCTGCAGTCCTCCTGCCAACGGGTCCGTGACAAGCCCTCCAGCGGCCTGGTGCTGCTGCGGATGAGCAGCCCTGGGATCGGAGTTCAGCCCAGGCACCTACCTGCTACATACATAGTGCATGTGCTTGTGAGGAAACCGCCCTCTCCACCAGGAAGCCTGGAGCACATCCTCCCGTACAGCCCTCAGAGGGGACCAACCCTGCTGACACCTTGATCTCAGACTTGCAGCCTGCGTAAATGTCGGACAGTGCATTTGTGTTGCTTAAGCCCGCCAGTGTGTCGTATTTTGTGACGCAGCCCAAGTAAACTGCTACGACCTGTATTTTGAATAAGAAGGAATTCACATGAGGCGGTCACTTTCCTGCTTCCCCTGCCTTTATTTTTTTATTTTTATTTGTAAAAAATTATTTATCTCTCTTAGGCTGCATCGTGTCTAATTGCAGCACGCGGGCTTAATTGCCCCGTGGCGTGTGGGATCTTAGCTCCCGGACCAGCGTTCCCAGGCTTTGAACCCACGTACCCTGTATTAGAAGGCAGATTCTTTACCACTGGAACACCAGGGAAGTCCCTCCCCTGCCTTTAAATTAAGACGTGTCGCTGAGCTTCAAAGAAGAGCCTGTCCTTTTCTGTTAGATTACAAACTTGAGTTTTCTTCTTAAACAGTGCGTTTCCTGGTTGTGCTAGATGAAAAAAATGGTTGAGAGACTTTAAGAGGAAAATGATTTTACAAATCCTGAAGATGGGTGCCAGTTATCTTGATAAAATTGGTATGTTAAGAGACCCAAAATAAACAGGAGAAAACACAGGCAACTACTTAGGAAATGCAGGATGGGAAAGGCTTCTTCAAGTACAGTGTCCAAGCTGATGAAAAGTATGAAGTGAAAGTGAAAGATTTGAACACAAAATATCTTTTTAAGTGTCTGTATAACAGAATGTGAGAGGAAAACATTAAGTTAAAAAGATAAAGAACAGGGATTGACAGATACACACTTTTATATGTAAAATAGATAAACAGTAAGGACCTACTGTATAGCCCAGGGAACTATGTTCAATATCTTGTAATAACCCATAATGGAAAAAAGAACCTGAAAAAGAATACATATATTCTTACATAAATACATGTAACTGAGTCACTTTGCTGTACACCTGAAATACTGTAAACGAAGTATACTTCAATAAAAATAGATAAGTGACAAAGTAGGGAAAATATCTGTATTTAATAGAAATGCAGATACAAAAAGAGAAAGCTTTATATTGTAAATCTCCATATATATGAAGAGATCTTAATGAAAGCAAACTAAAAGGTGGCCATTGCTGCTTCTGGTCAAGGTGAAATCGCAGGGTCCAGGTTTACCCTCCTAGCTTCAACAACTTTAAAAAGGGGGAAATGTATGAAATGACAGTTTTTCGCCTTTTGGAGAGAGGGGTGAGTCGTGAGAGACATCAGCTCACTGCTGGACATCCTGTTCATTGGGATGACTCCGTACTTCTTATTCCCTTTTTTAGAGCATTTCCTCAAGACAGCTTGTAATAGAAAGACTTCCAGAGAGTGTCCAGGGCAGGGGGCTGGGGAGCCCAGCATGTCTCTGGGCTGAAGGGATAGAGTGAGGTGTGGAGGTGGGCACAGCAGCTGGGGTTCACAGGCCACCCCAGTCTTCTGCTGAGACACGGTCAGTGCACGTGGGTGAGGTGAGAACTGGAGGCCTGGTGGCGTGCTCATGGGCGCACTGCCCTTCCAAGGCGCTTCCCAGCAAGGTACTCCGTGTAGCTGATGTCCTTACGTGGTGAACTTGGAAAATGCGAGAAATGCGCCCTGGAGGTTTGCCAGGCTCAGGCTCAGAGGAGGTGTGGTCGCTGTCATTCCCACACAAGCAGCATTTCATCGGTGAGAATTCAGGCAGAGGCCACAGTCAGCAGCAGCAAGAACTGCAAAAGACCATTCGTGGCTCTAAGCAGCCACTTCCAAGAGCAGTTTTGGAGAAGCACACATTTTGTGCAGGATTCATTTAATGTGGCAGTTCAGCTGGGGAAATCAGGAATGGGTTAGGTGCTTATTCATTTGCATGAATCATCACTTCTTATTTCCGTTTTTAGAGGATTTCCTCAAGACGCTTGTAATAGAAATACTTCCTCTGTCCCTTTCGTAAGTATCTAAATCTTTTTAAAAGCGAAATCAGTCTCTTGCCAGCATTACAACCCAGGAATGTTTATGTTAAGGACCTGAGAGCTATCTTCTTTATCTCTCTGTCACCAGGGGAGTTTAGGCTAGGTGTTAGGCACTTTCCTCTGAGCTATAAGTACGTGCTTGTCCTAGAGATAGGAGAAGTTGTCTTTCTCCTTTGGATAAAGGGTATTAACTAGCATGGACAGCCACCGAGATGACCAGGTGAATTTAGGATGTACTCTGAAAGAATGTATGCCATTTTTATGGTGGTGTCAAGTCTATTCCCATGAGGCAAGTTCCCGTTTATCTTGAGAACCTGTATGCAACAGATTTTATCTGCTGAGCTATAAAAAAAAAAGGTGAGGTTGATTTCATTTGCACAAACATTAGTGGTTCACCTGTGGGTGCACAGCACAGTCTGGTTTAATGGTTATTCAACAGTAAAACCGTTTTCTTTATCTCTACATTTGTGGAGAGGATTTTCTCGGTTGGCGAGAGATTTTTTATTTTTATTTTGTGTGTTCGTTAATTAATTAATTAATGAGACTGTGCTGCACAGCATGCGGGATCTTAGTTCCCCAACCAGGAGTCAAACACGTGCCCCCTGCAGTGGAAACTAGGAGTCTTCACCACTGGACCACCAGGGAAGTCCCTGGAGATTTTATTTTTACCTTTTCCCCTAGCAGCTTTTAAGGAACAGTTGGCCAAGAACACAGTTATATTATTTCACCCCCAGTGATAAATAGTGATAAATCATTACCCTTCTGATTCCATTTTTGAAAAATGATATTTTTACCTAACATAAACAGTATCCTGTATAAGAGGTAAGATCCCAGGTATCTGTTTTCTGTTTTCGGTTTGTGTGTACGTTCTGATTTTCGTACAGTTTTTAATGCATTGGTTGTGTAATCTAAACAGCTACAGTTTCTATTTTCTTTTCCTTCCGTGGGCAATATTAGTTTGTGTCATGGCTGGGCATTTATTGTATTCTAGGATTTGAATGAAAGTTGTAGCGTTTCAGTTAAGCGAACATGATACCCTCCTTCCCCTCTCCTGGTGGTGGGGGAATCTCAGATGTAACCCGAAATGTCCCAGGGCCGGGAAAGGACCAGGGACCCTGGAGACCATCACACAGCCCCCACTTGAGGCCACACCTTTCCAAGGGCCGGAGTGGCCGGGCGGCCGGCAGCGGTGCAGTGCCCGACCATGTGCAGCGCGGGGCCAAGCGAGGTCCCGGGAGGGACGTGGGCCCAGAGCCGGCTTCTCTGGCCCAGTGGTCTCGGGAGGCGGAGCGGAGGGACCCCGAGAGAGGAGCGCGCCCGAGGAGCAGCCCCCGGACCGGAGCCTCGGGAGCCCGGGGCCGGTGAGCGAGTCCCGACGGGGTAGGTGTTGCGTCTGCAGGCCTGTAGTTGGTTGTGGAGCCTGCGGCCCTTGAAGAGCAGAGCTTGGGGTAGTCCGCCCCGGGCCCCGCGGTAGAGCCACCTGGAGGGTTTGACCGCTTCCCGGAGGTGGAGGGGCCGGGCTGGAGGACAGGGCTGGCTGCTCCGGATGGGGCTCCCCTGGGACTTGTGAGCTCTGGGTGTCCTGGGGGAGCAGGGTCCACAGGCTCGGCCGGGACGTGCCGCGTCCTCCCCTCCGTCCAACCCCGATCCTCCTCCTCGTCCTCCCCCTCCTGTCGCCGTCTCGGCATCTCGCACGTGTGTCTCAAGGCGCGTCAGCACCTTGGTTGTGTAATGTAAGCGTCCGCCGCCCCCCTGGGTTGTGCCCTGTGGAGTCGCCCAGTGTAATCGGTGCAGGATGAGTCTGCAGGGCTTCTGTCCTGCTGCCTCGGGTGAGGAAGGAAGCGATGGGGCCTGAGAAGGGAGATGACTTGTCCTAGACCCTCACCGGGTGTGCACGTGGGGTCGCTCACAGGACTCCAAACTCCTAGGGCAGGTGTTCTGTCCACTTAAAGTCAGCTTTAATAAAAGATGTTTTCGAGCGTCGCACTTAAGTTTGTAAAGTTTGTACAAATCATTGCAAGACTGAAACGCACCTGAGTGTGTCCCTTTATTCTGGGTATCCTGTGGATGTTGTGATCTAAGTTGTTAACAGACTGAGAAGAGATAAACTATAAGCGTTTTTTAATTTCATATTTAATGACGGAGGTTTATTTTAATAGGATTCAATGTACACTCGCTACGGAAAAATAAAGTATCCCCTCAGGTACCAGAGTCACG
Source organism: Mesoplodon bidens (assembly GCF_964165515.1). Taxonomy (NCBI): domain Eukaryota; kingdom Metazoa; phylum Chordata; class Mammalia; order Artiodactyla; family Ziphiidae; genus Mesoplodon; species Mesoplodon bidens. The sequence goes on along the minus strand of NW_027671260.1, from coordinate 1,554,508 downwards.
TGGGAGTTACAGACCTGAGGGTGGTTGCTCCCTCCTTATTCTCACAGGCCCTTCTGAAGGTGAAAGGACGGGTCTCCCACAGGTGTCTCTTGTGGAGCGCGGGGCGGGTGCTCGTGCACCCCGAGCCGCTTCAGTCGTAGCTTCACTGCCTGCGTTTTCCTTCTCCAGGTCCGCCTCCACTGTCACAGTCCTGCACGTTGTTCCAAGAGCAGCGGAAAATGAGTCAGCCTCTGGTGAGTTTTGCTGTTTACGTATTTACCTGCTGCTGTTCTTTTGTGATAACACCTTGGGAGGCGCATAGTTCAAAAGTTAAAATGGGAAAGTAGGAGTCGGTAAAAGATGTGGTTAGACAAAGTGTAGAGGAGCAGGTCAGCACCAAGTGTTTCTGGCAAGTTCTACGTGTAGATCCCAGGATCCTCTTAGAGCCACAGTACAAGGCTCGTGTTCTTGACATTTGTGGCAGAACACCATCCCTTGCTTGACTTATATGGTCCTGCCAAATCACTTTTGTTCTCGAGCGTTAAAAGGTTTCCCTGAGGATCCCGCTGTAGGCCGCGAGCCTTCCTGAGAGACAGCCCCTAACGTGTTGACGTTGGTGCCTTCCTTGTGCTTCCTGTAAGCCGAGAGCGTGCTGTCCAGGGAGCACTCAGTGCATATAACTTGTCTGTTCAGTAGAACACTGTTGTCACATAGGTACATTGTTTTCAGTGCTCAGTCGAGGGATGCAATGAGGATCATCTGGAAGAACAGCCTTGTCACCCTTCCAGTAAACTGCGCTCTTTGTCTCTTACAATCTCAGAGGGTCGCGCTACACACCATGCAGTGAGGTCTCTGGCAAAGATTCTTGTTTCCCAGCTGAATTGTATCGTGCAGCCTGCGGTCTTGGTTCTGCCCCTCCACGGAACCTGATCCGGTTGAGGTGACCTGGCATCCAGCATACAAAGCAGTGGAGATTTGCCAGTCGTCACCTCAGACCACTGTCGCCTTGCCATCTGCAGAGTCTGCGCTGTTGGTTTCTGTGACAGATCTCTCCTTGCTGTCTTCCTGACTGACTCTGTCTTCCGCCCTCTGTGTGTGTTGTCGTTTCACCCTTGGTCCATGACTCTCCACCCCGTCTGATCTCACCCTCTGGTGCTTTTCACCTCCAGCTCTGTCAGTTCTCCCCCCTGGACCAGACAGATGCCTCTGTCCAGCCACTTGCCAGCATCTCTATGGCGTTTGTCCAAAGGGCACCTCAGGTGACTAGATCCAGTAGATCCAGAAATGATTATTTACAGCTCCCCTGCCCCTTGCCTTGTCCTGTTGTCCCTGGCGGCTCATCGTTGCATCATCCAGCCTGTCACCTGCCCAGAAAAATGAGTTCATTCTAAAGGCCTTCTCCATCCTCTGTTACCACGTTGTGGTGTGAGGCTTGTTAATGTCGTCTTCTGGATGGTTTTTATTCGTTCTCCTTCATCCCATACTTGCTACCATTAAAACAGCTTATCTGTTCATTCCTGTAGTTACAGAAACTTCTTTTCTGTGCCGCTACCTCTTTCCTCCAGCAGCTCAAGTGTATTCTCCACGCTGAGTATTTCTCCTAAAATATTAATCACAGCGTTTTGTCTGCATGTGGGAAGCACTTTAGAGGTTCCCTGGGTGACTGGACAAACGAGGTTGCCGTTCCGCGGAGCCAATAACCATCTAGCCCAGCACTGGGGGGAGGTCCTAACTCGCCGATGATGCGTTTGGATGGATCTGTGGGGTAAAATCCTGATGGAGAGGCTTAGGAGAGAGGAGTGGGAGAACTGGGTTTGTTCTGGTCCCAACTTTTTCAACACATTTTGCTGTGACGGGGAAAATAGAAACTGGACAGTAGCTGGGGTAGGAGCTGAGGTCCGGGGAGGATGTTGTGTTGTGTTGTGTTGTGTTGTGATGGGAGAAATAACAGTGGGAATGATCCAGTAGATGCGTGTGGGGGAGGGGAGAGCTGCTGCCCGTGGTCCTGGAGTGGGGAGGGGATGGCTGAGCAGGGTTGCAGGTGGGGAAGCCCTCCGATGGCTTCTCTGTTCTCAGGGAAGCAGCTCCTCAGCTGAGGGTGAGGGTGAGGTTGGGGATTTGAGGGGAGAGCAGAGCTCTGGGGCCCAGCTCCATCGTGACCATCAGCACACACAGTGCATCCAGCTGGGAAGACTGTACTTGCCTTCCCTGCCTGAAAAGCCATCTCCTTCCTTAAATGTGGGAGTAATTACTCTTTGGGGAGCCTGTGTAATTACACGGGTGCTGCTCAGCTCAAAGCGAATTGAGTGCCAGTTCTGGCCACGGACATTTTCTGCTCTGCTGTTGGAAGGGTCCCCAGAGGAAGTGTCCTGCTTGCCTGGCTCTTGGCCTCGAGGACCCTTCACACCATCTAGTGTTGTGTCTTTTATCTTTGACATAAGCATCAAATGTCTTCAGGTTGTGCATGTGATCTTAAGAAGCAATTCCCTGCTTCCAGGAGCTTCTGTTCTCCTCGGGAAAGGCACTTCACAGACGTAATTACGGGAGAGGACGGGAATCCTGCCTGTCGATACGTAGGGAACTCCAGAGTGCTGACAAAGCAGAGCCTGCTTTTATTTATTTATTTATTCATTCATTTTAATTTTTTATTTGTTTACTATTTAACTTACTCAGTTTCGGCTGCGTTGGGTCTCTGTTGTTGCGCGCGGGCTTTGTTCTCTAGTTGCGGCGAGCGGGGGCTACTCTTCGTGGCAGTGCGCGGGCTTCTCATTGCGGTGGCTTCTCTTATTGTGGAGCACAGCTTCTAGGCATGCGGGCCTCAGTAGTTGCGGGTCGTGGGCTCAGTAGTTGTGGCACGCAGGCTCTAGAGCGCAGGCTCAGTAATTGTGGTGCACGGGCTTAGTTGCTCCGCAGCATGTGGCATCTTCCCGGACCAGTGTTCGAACCCGTGTGCCCACCATTGGCAGGCGGATTGTTAACCAGTGTGCGACCAGGGAAGTCCGAGAGCCTGGTTTTAAATGCATTGTCAGAGCACGTGGCTCAGTGACTCGGGGAAGGGGGACGGCCCTCAAGTGCCCAGGACTTGGGTAGCTGCAGAGGTTGGCGAGGCTCTCAGAGCAGCGTGAGGTGGACTGGATGAGGCTCCTGAGGTGCTGGTAAGGACCTCCTTCCTTAGGATGTGGGCCTCCCGTCAGGAAGAGCGGGACGTGAAGGCAGGCAGACCCTGAGTTTGACTGAAGAGCCTCCCCTCTGTGCTGGTTTTGGTTTCTTCCTGTGCAGAAACTGAAACCTTGTAATTGGGACAGTGAGTCATCTGATCAAAAGATGTCATGTGTAGAGACTGTGGACAGCATGAAACGTGGGGTGGGGTGCGGTGGGTCAAGTCAGGGGGACTCTGGGCTCCAGCGCGATGCCCGACAGGAAGGGGCGAGGCCGCGGCGTGTTCCCGCTCATCCTAGGCCCCGGTAAGCAGTATGGACGTTCCCTTGGGGTTTTTCTGAATCGTGAATGAGGTTGAGAGTATTTTCACGTGCTTAGAAGCCGTTTCTTCTTTTTAATTGGTGGACAGTCTTTAACGCAGCTTTAGGGTTATAGGAGAATCAGAATCGAGCAGACAGCGCTTTCCTATACCCGTCCCTCTGGGTTCCCTCCCTTGGTAATGTCTCTGGCCTGTGTGGCGAGTCATCTCAGTGATGGATCGGCATTGACACCTAATTCTCCCCTGGAGTCTGTAGTTTATATTAAGGCTCACTCTCTGTGTCCTACTGTTCAGGTTTGGACAGGTGTGATGACCTGCAGCCACCACTGCAGTGCCACCCAGAACCATTTCACTGCCCGAAACATCCCTGGGGGCCACCTTCCCTACCAGTGCCCTACCAGAACATCCTACCAGTGCCCCCAAGCCCCTGACAGCTGCTGGTCTTGTTACTGTCTGTGTATTTTTGCCCTTTCGAGAATGTCACGTAGTTGGAGTCCTTCATTCTGTGGTCTTTTCAGACTGGTGTCTTTCTGTTTTTGTATGAAGGGCCTGTTCATGTCCACTGCCCGTCTTACTGCCCCAATGCTTTCCTGTGTTTGTTTTTTTTTTTTTTTTTTCTGTGCGCGCGCCTCTCACTGTTGTCTCCTCTCCTGCTTCGGAGCTCAGGCTCCGGACGTGCAGGCTCAGCAGCCATGGCTCAAGGGCCCAGCCGATCCGCGGCATGTGGGATCCTCCCGGTCCGGGGCACGAACCCGTGTCCCCTGCATCGTTTGGCACTGGAAGGCTTCCAGAAGCCTCCCCCTTCCATTGCAGCTGAGGAAGCAGCTCCTCAGCTGAAGGTGTGGGTGAGTTTGGGGGTTTGAGAATAGGCAGTTGGAAGAACTCCTCAGTCTGGAAGACACGATGTGGGAGGGAATCTGAGTAGCTCATGTAACGTGTGTATAGATTATTCACTAAATCTTGAGTTAGCTCTTAAGATTGAGAAGAAGCAGCATTAGGGAATAATAAGCGAGCTGTCCTCCACATCCTAAGACACGGTACCAACTGAGACTATAAATCTGCAGGTCCAGATTCATTCACAGATGGTAGGCTGATGGGAAGCTGTTAGCCAGAGTTAGGGGGTTAGGGAGCAAATCCCCAACTTAGATTCTGTAGAGGGTAACAACCTGCCTCTCTCATGCAGGGGGAGATGGAATTCTCAGCTCAATGCCTCAGGACTCCGGTCCATTATCATGGCTGTTGTAATCTGTTTCTGAAGTGGTCTTTTCTACAACATTGAAAAAAGTGACTGCATTATCCTGAACATTTTTATCAAGTAACAAATCAGCTGATATAAATGCATAAAGTTGGCTGAAAGCAGGCCAGGATTTCAAAGCCCCTTCGGCATGTCTAGGTTGGGCACACGTCATGGAGCCTAAGAGTTTATTTAGATGGGGAATCTTAAAAAGCTGCGACTAAAAGTGACCATGAAATCATCAAACTTTTAAGTTTGAAAAAGGCTCATTCTTTTTCATATGTAAAAAAGCATTAAGTGAGTCATTACAAGAGCTTTTTAAAAAGCCTGTCAAGAGAGTGACAGATACAGAACTTTAAACCCATGCCTCTGGGGCCAGTGCTCTTTCTGTCATAAAATGTTTCTCCCTAACATTTGATGAATCCAAAACACACACACACACACACACACACACACACACACACACACACACACACACACACACACACACACACACACACACACACACACACACACACACACACACACACACACACACACACACACACACACACACACACACACACACACACACACACACACACACACACACACACACACACACACACACACACGTTAAGACCCAGTGTTCACTCTTCAACTTGCTTTCAACCATATGGAAACTTTATGGATTGAGTCTTTCAGATATTATTTCAGAGCAGATAAGCCAAATGCTATTTCTCTCACCTGGCTCCAAGCACTGTTTAGTCTTCTCCAACTGGGTGTAATCATTCACTAGGGATCTCACCTATTGTTCAACACTCAAACTTGTGATGGCCATGCTGTGGACTCCATTGTCTTGAGAGGAAAGTTTACACACCAAAACATTTGGGTGGGTGAAAGGATCACAGGAGAGGAGACTAGAGGAAAGGTATCGGTAAATATGTAGTGAGTTGTTGCTCTTCTACCTTGATTATGCCTGAATGGCTATTTTTATTAACATGAGCTTGTGCTACATGCTTGATGCATGACACACGCAGACTCCCTTAACTTAGAACATAATTGTGGCACATGTATCTCCAGCTACAAATATAGATACCAAAGAGCCTAAGGAGCTCTGAGAGTCACATACCTTCATTTATTTTTTTGACTTTTTCTTTTTTTGTGAGAATTGAATAGAAATAAAAGCTTAAAAGTATCCCTTATTCACCTAGCAATTTCTTCTCATCTTCCTTTTCTCAGGTAACATCTCTAGGAATCCTCCCATACCCAGGAAAAGATAGTTTCTCCTGCTCTTTACAATCAAAACCCCCTGGGCAACCCTTTCTCATACCTTTTATAGTAGGGTGTTGAATTGTGGATTTACTTGTCTGAATCTTCTTGAACCTGTGAGAAATTGAGTGCAGGGGCTGAATCTTCCAACAGTGTATCTTCCAGTGCCAAGCACGAAAGAGTCAACTAACATGTAGCTTTAAAAAAAAAGTATCTTGTACATATTGTAAGTGTTCAATACATTTGTACATCAAATACCTGAAATAATCAAGGCTGAGAAATATGATAGGAAAAAATTAATATTAAGGAGGATTTATAAATGAGTAGAAAGGGGATTTTAGGGAAGAAATCATGATTTAAGATTATTGGTTTTTTTGAACCTGGTATATGTTGCGGATTGCTATAGAAGAAAAGGCAGTTCAGTACTTTGAAAATGTGTGAAGTCTATATTCATTAGTTCATCAGCTAAAATAAGGTGGTATGCCCATAGCTGCTCATCTTTCAAAAATTTTCATAAATGTCAACTTGTTGAAAATATTTTTGAAACTAATTTTTCTTTACCTTTTAAATTCTCTTGGAATTAAACATGGTGATTTACCACTAAGACCTTCAAGATGTATTAATTTATTTAGGCCACCATAATAAATTTGAGAGAGTCTTTGTACAGAGATGCATTTTAAAAAACACAGTTAATCACCCAAAAGTAATTTATAAAGGAATTCAAATTTTAACCATTACTCATAAAAAAAGGTGAAAAAAGGAATTAAATTCATAAAAAGTTGAACATTCTTAAATCTTCATCCCCCTACTCAATTTTCTTGTAGTTCACAGTGCTGCAGAATTCCTAATGCAGAAATCCTCAATTATATCCAGCACTTTTTGGCTTTTCCCTTTTCTTTACAAACCCTCCATTATTTTCTTTTTCTTTTTTTTAAATATCTTTTTTGGAGTATAATTGCTTTACAATGGTGTGTTAGTTTCTGCTGTATAACAGAGTGAATCAGCTATATGTATACATATATCCCCATATCCCCTCCCTCTTGCGTCTCCCTCCCACCCTCCCTATCCCACCCCTCCAGGCGGTCACCAAGCACCGAGCTGATCTCCCTGTGCTATGCGGCCGCTTCCCACTAGCTCTCTATTATTCTGTATGTGGTAGTGTATCTATGTCCATGCTACTCTCTCACAGCGTCCCAGCCTAACCTTCCCCCTTCCTTGTGTCCTCAAGTCCATTCTCCACATCTGTGTGTTTATTCCTGTCCTGCTCCTTGGTTTATCGGAACCTTTCTTTTTTTTTTTAGATTCCATGTATATGTGTTAGCATACAGTATTTGTTTTTCTCTTTCTGACTTCCTTCACTCTGTATGACAGACTCTAGGTCCATCCACCTCACTACAAATAACTCAATTTCGTTTCTTTCTATGGCTGAGTAATATTCCATTGTATATATGTGCCACACCTTCTTTATCCATTCATCTGTTGATGGACATTTAGGTTGCTTCCATGTCGCGGCTATTGTAAATACAGCTGCAATGAACATTGTGGTCCATGACTCTTTTTGAATTATGGCTTTCTCAGTGTATATGCCCAGTAGTGAGATTGCTGGGTCGTATGGTAGTTCTCTTTTTTAGTTTTTTAAGGAACCTCCATACTGTTCTCCATAGTGGCTATACCAATTTACAGTCCCACCAACAGTGTAGGAGGGTTCCCTTTTCTCCACACCCTCTCCAGCGTTTATTGTCTGTAGATTTTTTGATGATGGCCATTCTGACCGGTGTGAGGTGATACCTCATTGTAGCTTTGATTTGCATTTCTCTAATGATTAGTGATGCTGAGCATCGTTTCATGTGTTTGTTGGCAATCTGTATGTCTTCTTTGGAGAAATGTCTATTTAAGCCTTACGCCCATTTTTGGATTGGTTTGTTTGTTTTTTGATATTGAGCTGTGTGAGCTGCTTGCAAATTTTAGAGATTAATCCTTTGTTAGTTGCTTCATTTGCACATATTTTCTCCCATTCTGAGGGTTGTTTTTCGTCTTGTTTATGGTTTCCATTGCTGTGCAAAAGCCCCATAGCAGTATTGTGAGTGTCACTGAAGCAGACTTGGGTCCACTTATCCACGTGCAATAAACCCAATCTACTGACACTGGGTTGTGGTGAAATAAAGTGCCGTGTTTTATTGTAAGGCACCATACAAAGAGTCTGGGACAGCTAGTACTCAAAAAGTCTCATTTTCCTGATGGGTTTCAGCAAAGTGTTTTTAAAGGCAAGGTGAGGGAGGGGAGTCCCAGGATATGTGATCAGCTTGTGCACGGTTCTCTGTTTGGTTGATGGTGAGGTTTCAGGACAGTGTCACAGGGGTTAACTTCATCAATTCTTCGGCTCCAGTAGGCCTGGGGGCTATGTGCTCATGGTCATTAAGTAGTTAACCTTCCATTTGGTGGGAGTTTTAGCATCTGTAAAGCAGGAAATGTGCATCAAATACTGTTATCTATGTACTTCAGAGAGGAGCTAAAGTAGAGGATATGGGGGAGGGGTCTATCCTAGGAAGGCCCCATAGGGTCCTCCTCTGTTACATGAGCCCTGATGTTCTTTCCAAAATCCTCTTAAAGTTGAAGACAGACAGATTGGGTTTCCATTTTTTTGCTACCAAAAGCATCCTAACTTATACACTTGGCATAAAAATACTCTACTAATTTGGTACCTGCTCAGAGGTCTTGCTCAGGGCTGTACACAACTCCAGCTTGTGTCATTCACATTGACATTATTATGAATGGTACCCACTGGAGTTGTGCAGTCCCCAACTTTCATAGTTGTAAAAGGCTGTGCTGCTTTGTATCTGCTCATCTTTCCAGCTCCCCTTCAGTTGTCTTACATATGTGAGCTACAGTTGAGTCAGTTCCAACTACTTTTGCTCTCCAGAGGAACCATGGTATTAATTGGGGTTTTTGTGTTCACTTTGTTCCCAATGCCAAATACAGATTCTTCACAGTTTGTTCATCTGACAGAGTCGTGTTTATTCTTTGATGGTCTTCTCAGATATCACCTTTACTCTAAAACTTTTCTGGTCACATCATTTTCCTGCCATAGACCCTAGGCACTCATAGTAAATGACTTTATCAAATGTAAACATAGCACTTTGTGTACATTTCTATCAATGCATCTCATGCTGGTTTTTTATGTTAGTCTTCTGTACTGACCTATGTGCTTTTTGAGCAAACAGATTTTTCTAATTGTGGCCTAGTAGAGGAAACCCTAGCACACAGCAGATGCTTAAAGGACTCTCTCTTTGTGGACTGTTTAATGTATTCATTAACACTCATAATTCACTGAATGAACCAAATCATTTAATATTTACAGTTTTCCACAGCAAGATCTTTTTCGACCCACCGCCTAGAGTAATGAAAATAAAAACAAAAATAAATAAATGGGACCTAATGAAACTTAGAAGCTTTTGCACAGCAAAGGAAACCATAAACAAACTGAAAAGACAACCCTCAGAATGGGAGAAAATATTTTCAAACAAAGCAACTGACAAGGGATTAATCTCCAAAATATACAAACAGTTCATTCAGCTCAATATCAAAAAGACAAACAACCCAATCAAAAAATGGGTGGAAGACCTAAATAGACATTTCTCCAAAGAAGACATACAGGTGGCCAAGAAACACATGAAAAGATGCTCAGCATCACTAATCATTAGAGAAATGCAAATCAAAATGACAGTGAAGTATCACCTCATACCAGTCAGAATGGCCATCATCAAAAAATCTACAGACAATAAATGCTGGAGAGGGTGTGGAGAAAAGGGTACCCTCCAACACTGTTGGTGGAACTGTAAATTGGTACAGCCACTATGGAGAACAGTATGGAGATTCCTTAAAAAACTAAAGATAGAGCTACCATATGACCTAGCAATCCCACTCCTAGGCATATATCCAAAGAAAACCATAATTCGAAAGGATGAATGCACCCCAATGTTCACTGCAGCACTATTTATAGTAGCCAGCACGTGGAAGGAACCTAAATGTCCATCAACAGAAGAATGGATAAAGAAGATGTGGTACATATATACAATGGAATATTCCTCAGCCATAAAAAGGAATGAAATAGTGCCATTTGCAGAGATGTGGTTGGAGCTAGAGATTGTCATACAGAGTGAAGTAAGTCAGACAGAGAAAGACAAATATTGTACAGTACCATTTATGTGTGGAATCTAGAAAAATGGTAGAGATGAACTTACTTGCAAAGCAGAAATAGAGTCACAGATGTAGAGAACAACCTTACGGTTACCAAGGGGGGAAGGGGTGGGTGGGATGAATTGGGAGATTGGGACTGACATATATAACTACTATGTATAAAATAGGTAACTAATGAGAACCTACTGTATATCACAGGGAACTCTACTCAGTGCTCTGTGGTGACCTAAATGGGAAGGAAATCTAAAAAAGAGCAGATATATGTATATGTATGACTGATTCACTTTGCTGTACAGCAAGAAACTAACACAACATTGTAAAAGAACTATACTCCAATAAAAATCAAATAAAAATTTTAGAGTTTTCAGTCTCCCATTATCACATATATCCAGATGCAGCAATATTTACTTCTTCTATCAGTTGCCAATGTCAACTAAAAAAACCCAAACAATAGCAGCATAGTAAGGAGAAACTTTACCCAAAAGGGTAAGTGCGAGGAGGGGCCTATTGCAATTGGGGGAGGAGAACTATCGCATTAGGGAGAATGCTGTGACCCTAAGATCTGCAAGCCTCTCAGTGGTTAATCAAAAGGGGTTTTTCTTCTCTTGAGAGGAAGTAACAAGGGTATTAAGGGTAGGGTGTGGGCAAATGGGATAAAAGAGTAGCTTGAGTGGATGGTAGATCCGAGAATATTTTACCCTGAGGTCAGCCTGTTCTTAGGAGAGATTATCTGTTGACTCAGTCTGACAGTGAGTCCGAGTTCTGGAGCCTGGAGGAAGGAGTGAAACTTTACAGTTGGATTAATAAGCAGTTTGTTCCAATTGATTAGTAGGAATAAACACTTCAGATGATAATTTATGAGACAAAAAAAATGGCAATTTGGAATATCTTTGGCATTGCCATAGGTAAACAAGAGGAGGCATCTGTGGTGGTTCTTAGGAATAAGCTGTTTTCCACAACACAAAGGGCAGAGGGATATCTTAACTTTTGCTGTTTTCCAGGATTCGAGGGCTCAGGTAAAATTCCACATTGTCACTAATAATAGTTTTCAGTATCGAAGGACACAATTAGACTATATAAAACTTTATTTTCTTTTGCAGTGGTCATCACACAGCCAAGCAAATGTATCCACTTGTTAAATTTAATTACCTTTTATCTTAGAGAGTTCCCCCAAATTAAATAGGTCAGAAATTTTTATAAAGAATCAAATATTGCTTTCCTGTCTGAAAAGTGTGGACTGAGTATCAGAGACTTATCAGATTCCTTTCAAGCTAAAGTCACCTTCATTCACTTGATAAGACTGTAGAGGGCACAGTTGGACTGAAACAAAGCTTGAGTGAAAGAGTGTGAGAACTTCATTACACCCAGCTAATACCCACCTGTGTGCTGTCAGTGATTCATATCTGCCTTTCAGAGCAAAGGTCTTTTAAAAAGTCTTTTTGAAAGAGGGTTTTCTTATTTGTCACTTTACTTTCTTTTTAATTAATCCTAACAACACTTCATGTGAGAAAGTGTGTTTGAAGAGATAGAATTATAAATGAGTCCAGCATTATTGTTATAGTCCCTGTATTAAAATGTTACTGTAAGCTAAGGCAAGGAAGTCAAAGATAGTAGATTAAGAGAAAACTGCTGGGGAAATGAGCAAGCATTATTAAAAACAAGTGACAGGTTTGTATTACTCTATTGGAAGGAGCATATAGTAGTGGAAAGACTAAGGAATTAGTTGGGCTATCCGTAAGCTATTTGAAGCACAGCTTTTCCAAAGCTAAGTAAAGTTTTCTCTAATCATCAGCTAATTTGTGGTTTCAAAATCCTGTAGTGTTCTTGATGCAGTTACCACCAAAATGAAGCATGCCCTTTTTCCTAATGGTCTACTCCTCCCCTTCCTTGTACTATATGTGCAAAACAAATGACATATACGAACTCTTTATGTTCTCTTTTCACCCTGCTTTCATTCCACATTGCACCAAGATTTCATTTTCCACATCAGTAATGGCTTTATAATTTCCAAATTCAAAGGTTTTTCTTCTGTCTCATTTACCTTAAAATCTCAATTGCCTTTGATTTTTTGCTCCTCACAGATGACTCTTACCTTTTTGCTGTAATTGTGTTGACTATGTACTACCTGTTACTCTTTTCACATATTTAGCAAATCAGTTTGTTAGTTTGAGTGCTGCTTTTTGATTTTTCCCATTCCATTATTTTGGGAATTCACCATACTTCTGTATTGTGTGTGCTGGTTCTCCTCTATCAGACTATTGATTGAATTTTATGTTTCCAGCTAAAACCTGCCATTGGATTGGCTATTACCTCAGTGGGAAATGGCTAGGGTATCCATGTAATGTACTCTCACTAAAGCCCCAACTTTGTATTGCTAATTGCCTTCTAAATATTCATAAATGGATGTCTTGCTATTCCTTGAAAGATAGCTATTCAAAATCATTTTTCTCTCCAAACCTAGTCCCTCTTTCTGATTTTCTTATTCTTCTATCTCTGCCATAGCCTTTAGATAGAAAAAAATTTGACTGTTTTTTCAACTAACACTCTGTAGGCTCCTTGCTATCCTCCTAGGCCAGGTCTTTGGGCCAAGGTAACTAGTCTCTGGATCCATTAGAAAGTCCAAGGGGGCAGAATTTTCTTTATGCTTTTGTTCATTAATGTAGCCTAATCACAAAGGATGATAAGTAGCTCAATTAATATTCATTAATAAATGAATGAGCCCAAATACCCAAAGTTAGGTTCTCCTATTATTTATTTTACATTAATTACCAGATGAATATTTTTAATACCACTTTTGTATTGCTGCTTTTCTGATCAGAAACTTCATTGAGTCTATTTTGTCTCTTTTTTTCTGACTTTTAAGATTGTCCATTTTTCTATTCTAAGGAGGTCCTAAGAAAGTGAATTAATGTTGTGGGTAAGAGTGAATGTACTGGAGTTAAACAGCCTGAGTTTGATTATTGTTCTTTCATTTACTAACTGGGACAGGTATTTAATTTTTCTGTGCCTCGGTTTCTACGTCTTTAAAATTGAGATAATGATCACTGGATTGATGTTAGGATGAAATAAGTTAGTGTGTCTTAAGCACTCAAACAGTGCCTGGTATTTAATGAATGCTCAATATGCATTATTATTATTATTATTATTAACCTCTACATTTGAAAAGCGTCTGTACAGTCAGTGACATCCAGATGTTTAATAGAACATATCCCATCTTTCAAACAAAATTTTACATGTAATCCCAATAACTTTATGAAATACAAAATAAGTGTGGCTTTGATTATTTGTACCCTCCGCTCTTTCATAAACTCATAAATGTCCTTGACAAAATCCCCAAACTCCAAGAACTACAATTTAAAAACCCCTGGTCTCAGTAACTTTTTTTCTTTTTTTTTAATATTTATTTTTTTGGCTGCACTGGGTCTTAGTTGTGGCATGCAGACTTCTTAGTTGTGGCATGCGGAATCTTAGTTGCAGAATGTGGACTCTTAGTTGCAGCATGCATGCGGGATCTAGTTCCCTGACCAGGGATCAAACCCGGGCCCCCTGCATTGGGAGCACAGGGTCTTACCCACTGGACCACCAGAGAAGTCCCTGGTCTCAGCAACTTTTGATGTAAGTATTTACTGATTGACTAAGTCATGTTGAAAACCATTAGATTGTAGAAAGAGCAGGCACTTTAATAATACATCTATTATATTGCCTGTCTCAAGTGAGGGTATTGTAAGACAAGGAAGTTACATTTGAAAATATTATGTAACACAGACAATTTATGTCTATTTTAGTAAATTTAGATCAAAGGAATAAACTTTTTTTTATAATAAATGAGGGGTAAGTTTGAATTACAAATCATACTTAAGGAATCAAAGTGTTGTGTTATTATAATTGTCATATATAGAATAAATTATTTGCCCTTTGAGCATTTGGAGATGACTTAAAACATTATTTGTTTCTGAACTAAACCTAAAAGATGTAAAAAGCATTTTCTAAATGATAATATTGATATTAACACTACTTATCCTTTTACTTTCAACTCTGTAAGCTTAGTAAAACTTCAGTCTTTATTGATATCCCCATATCTAAAAGATATTTATCTCTACTGCTTAACTGGAAATTTTTGAGAAAAAATTAATTGATGTTATTAAAAGAAAGGTGTCATCTAAAATTATACTGTCTTATTCTTAGAAAGAATTTGCTGAGTGATCCAATGAACATCTGACTAAGAGTCATGTACTCTTAAAGGGGTTGAGAACAGGTTCATGAGATATTTGAGTCCCTTCATTTTACAAATGAGAAAAATATGAGCCTGCTTAGCTAAGGAATTTACCAAAGATAGATGATTGCATATTAAATATTAAGAAGTATTAAAATCTCTGTTCTCAATCCAGTACTCTTTCCACCATTTGGAAAATTAATCATACAGTCTCAAACATCAAAATATTTTTTCCTGTATCCAAAAGAGAACAGAATGTCATGTTTTAGAATCCAGATGTCATATCAACTTAAAAAGCAACATAAAAAACAATTGTAAAGTAAAACTTTGGATTAAGCAGATGATGACTGCTTGATTGGTAGTGGCTTATACTGGAATATAAAGTAAATCAGTAAGCAGAAATACTGCAGTCATCTGTTTTTCTGAATGTCAATCAACAGAGCTGTTCTAAGAAGGATTGAGAAATAGCAAAAGGCTGGTCTTTCTCCAATCTGTGGTTGTCTTTATTGAACTCATTTTCTTTTTTCCTTGCCCTTTTTGGTGCCTCTTTATCTCTGTTCTCTCCTTCTCCTACCAAAACTTCTAGGAAACTTGTATCAAACTTGTACTGAAATGTAAATGGCTTACAAGCCTTAAGGTGCTGCCTCTCCCAGGGAAGTGTGAGGAGTGAGATTTAAGAGGGGCAAAGAAAGGTAAAGTTATAGAATGTATATCTAAATATGAAATTTTAAGCATCAATGAGGAAGAGAATAGCAGTTTTAAATTGTAGGAGGACACACTTCCCAGTGATTTTAAAACCATTGTTAATCTCCCCAAAGAAATAAAAACCAAACAGACAAACAAATATGCAACAAATATAACAGCCAAACACAAAAACAAAAATAAAAAACCCCAAATTAATGGGACTTGACTATGTTGAAACTGAGATTAATATGTGGAGTATTGATTTCTCTAATAAGTT
The DNA here is from genome assembly GCF_964165515.1 of Mesoplodon bidens. NCBI lineage: Eukaryota > Metazoa > Chordata > Mammalia > Artiodactyla > Ziphiidae > Mesoplodon > Mesoplodon bidens. The sequence continues at coordinate 1,539,195 of NW_027671260.1, read as the reverse complement.
GAGTCCCTCAGTCCATGAACATGGTATATCCCTTTATCTAGGTATTCTTTAATTTTTCTCAGTACTGCTTCATAATTTTGCATATAGAAGTCTTCGTATCTCTCATTAGATTTATTTTTATGTGTTTCACTTTTTAGATATTACCATCAAGAGCATCGTTTTCTGAATATCCTATTTGCTGTTGGTCTGTACAAATACAATTGATTTTTAAAACTATTGACCTTGGATTCAGCAACCTTGTTAAATTATCTTATTCAAATGGCTTACCTGTAGAATTTGTTTCAAATACCATAAGGATTAAAAGATCAATTCTCTAAAACAATGTAATAAATCTAAGATTTCCTACAAACAGTAATGTTTTTAAAAATTCATACAGCAAAACTTGACAGGAAAAGAAGAATAAATATGTAAATCCACAATCATCGTGAGAGATTTTAACACAACTCCCTCAGTAGTAGGTAGAACAACCAGCCAAAAGTCCATGGAAGATTTTTAACACAAATATCAAACTTGATCAATTTGAAATATATAAAACGCTCTATGCAACAATGATGGAAATCACACTTTTCACAAGTATATATAGACTATATTACAAAATTACTTATATGGTTGTACATAAAGCAAGTCTCAACATATTTCAAAGACTGAAATACAATAAAATATGCTTTCTGACCATTGAGATGTTGAGTTAGAAATCAGTAACAAAAATTATTTTAAAATAGATCCAAATGTTCAGGAATTAAGCATTTTACTTTAATAATCCACAAAGAAGAAATCACAATTAGCATAAGAAAAGCAAAATTTTAGCTATACTCCCATGGTTTATTACATATGTGTGTACTCTAACACCATCACAGTTTCCCCCACAAGCATATGCACTAACAGAGTTTGTATCCTATCTATCTAGTTTCCTTTAGGGTCTGATAAGGCCAGTTGAAGATGCTTCCTAAATGCTAATTGGGTGTATCGGCAGAACTCTTGGTTTTAAGCAACATGATATGACTTAGATAACTTTAAGAAAATGAATTTATTACAGTGATACAGAGTAGCTCACAGAATGGTTTGGAGAGTCAGAGAACCGTGGGTCTAAACGATCAGCCAGGAGAAATGTCTAAACTTATTTCATGGTCTGATGTGGTGAAGACGAGATTGCCGCTACTGCTGGATTACTTGATTACTCTGCAGATTGTAATGCTGAGCTCACAAACACAGAATTTAGATGCTGCTGGAAAGAGGGTATTGCTTCCACTAGGGTTCTTTTGTGTGACCAGTATAGACTCTACAATTACTGTTTTCCACTCACTCACTGGCAGCTTTTAATTGCAAATCTGGGGCATATGCATCCAACTGATAGAATTCCGTTTTTGTGCTAATGCCCTAGTTTCAAAGGAGGCTGAGAAAACAAGTACTTGAGATGTTTAGCTTCTATGGTGAAAGGTGGATTTGCCTCATAAAGGGGGAGATTCCTAAATCATAGGGAATGGACAAGGTTCATGCAATTTATCTATGACTTTCAGGCAGACATGGGTCTTGCCAAGACACTTTGGATAGTCTATTTACTGATCTGTAGGTTCTCTGAGCATGATGTCATTAAAATAGAGGATAAGTGTGATGTCAGAAGGTCAAGGTCTCTATGAACTAAGCTGTGATGTAGAATGAAAAAGTTGAGACAATACAGTGAAATTAATATTGCTGCCTTGTGATTTGCAAGCAAATTGTTCTGATGTTCTCAGCTTTTTAGAGTAAAGGAATAAAAGCATGTGCCTAATCAATAACTATTGATTACTTAGAAAGCAAAGCAGGTCCCTTAGAACCTTACTGATTTGTTCTAGTGAAGAGACCACATATAGAACAACGGCCTCAATTTGCTGTCTCTAGCTGATCAAATTTATAACAATCTTCTGTTTTACTCCTGAATACTCTGACTTCTACACTAGACAAATTGAAATTTTAAAAGGGAATATGATAGAAATCACCAACCCTGAATTTGTAAAATCTTCAGTAGTGAAACTAATCACTGTGATTCTCTTAGGGATTTAATCATGCTTTTGACATATTATTATAATAAATAGAGGAAGCTCTTGGGGCTTTTATTGAGCTCTTCCTAATAAAAATATTATTCCCTGAGACATGCAGCCAAGATGGTGATTCTGCTTGTGGCTGAGTGTACTACTTTAATGATATACTAAGAAACTAGTGAAATATTTATGGAATTTTGGGGCATCCTAGTAGTCCTACTGGGAGGCAGACTTAAGTCAAACTGCCATTTATCATTTCATCTTCATGTCTCCACCCTGACTAGTGGAGAATAGTGGTATCGAAGGTACCAAGAATCAATACAGGGAAGGGTAAAGAGGTTGGGATGGGAAAAATTGACTTCCATTTTCTAGGTAACTCGTCTTGGCTAAGTCATTACATGTCTCCAATCATGGCGAAAAAAATGTTACTATATGTCGTAAAATTGACTTCTCTTTAGAAAGATGGCAAGTGAGGGTTGGAGAGTCCTTTCTTTATTGGAATCTACCATTATATCCTCATCCCACTACAAAGAAGTCCAGTTCTTTTTCAGTCAGTGCCCCATTCCAAGATGCCAATTAAACTCTCATAATAAAGCAGTCATCAGAATTAAATGTTTAGTGTTATTCTATCTCAACCTGTGGATGCAAGAAGTAAGACTTTTATCACATTCACAGAAAGTTAATGATATTTGGCCTTATCTTGAGCTGGGAATTTAAGACTGGAATATTACATTCTTATTACATTGGTTTATCCTGTTGTCTTTATTTTTAATTTATTTTATTAATGTATGAAAAGAAATTTTATTGTGGTAAGAAAACAATATGTTATCTACTCTCACATTTTTAAGTGTATAATACAGCCCCTGGCAACTATCATTCTATTCTTTGTTTCTACGAGTTTGACTATTTTAGATATCTCATGTAAGTGGAATCATGCAGTATTTGTTCTTCTGTGACTGGCATATTTCACTTAGCATAACATCTTCAGATATATCTATGTTACTGCACATGGCAGATTTTCCTTCTTTTTTAAGGCTGGACAATATTCTATTGTATGTATATATCACATTTTAAAAATGTATTCATACGTTTTGTCCATATCTTGGCTATCATGAATAATGCTACAGTGAGCATGGTAGTGCAGAAATATCTTTTAGATCTTGATTTCAAATCTTTAGACTATCTACAGAGAAGTGGCATTGCTGGGTCACGTGATAATTCTATTTTTAAGGTTTTTAAGACCCTCCATACTATTTCATAGCAACTACCATTTTACATTCTTACCAACAGTACCCAGTAGTTCCAATTTCTCCACATCCTTACCAATACTTTACTTTATTTATTTTTATAATAGCCATCCTAACAGGTTCAGGATGATACCTCATTGTGTGTTTTCTTTTGCTGTTTTTTGGGGGTTGTTTTGGTCTGTGCTGTGCGGCATGTGGGATCTTAGTTCCCTGACCAGGGATTGAACCTGCACCCTCAGCAGTGAAAGCACAGAGTCTTAACCACTGGACCACCAGGGAATTCCCTCATTGTGGTTTTGATTTACATTTTCCTGATGGTTAGTGATGTTGAGCACCTTTTCATATATCTGTTGACCATTTATATATCTTCTTTGGAAAAATGTCTGTTCAAGCCCATCATTGCCCATTTTTAAATTGGGTTATTTGGGGGGTTTTTTGCTATTAAGTCATAGGAGTTTCTTATAAATTTTGAATATTAAGCCCTTATCTGATACAGGGTTTGCAAGTATTTTCTTCTCTTCCATAGGCTGCCTTTTCATTTTGTTGATTGTTTCCTTTGCTGTTCAGAAGGTTTTTAGTTTGATGTAGTTCTACTTGCCCATTTTTGCTTTGTTGCCTGTGCTTTTGGTGTCATATAGTTAGGACATCATTGCCAAAATTAGTGTCAAGGATCTTTTCCCCTATGTTTTCTTCTAGGAGTTTTACAGTTTCAGATCTTATGTTTAAGTCTTTAATCCATTTAGAGTTGATTTTTGTGTATGATACAAGAGTCCAGTTTCATTCTTTTGCATGTGGATATCCAATTTCACCAACACCATTTGTCAGTTCTGAGAAAGAACAAAGTTGGAGGCATAAGAGTTTCTGATTTCAAAAAATATATTACAAACCTACAGTACTCAAAACAGCATGGTACTGGCAAAAAGACAGACGAATGGAACAGAATAGAGAGACTAGAAATAAACATATGCATATACAGCCAACTGATCTTTGACAAAGGAGCAAAGAATACAGTTGGGAAAGGATGCTCTCCCAGTGCCCTTAGAAGTAACCATGACACCCTACAGATTTGGAATATTCAGGGCCTCCATACTTTTTTAAAAGATAAATTTATTTATTTATTTTTGGCTCCATGGGGTCTTCGTTGCTGTGCACGGGCTTTCTCTAGTTGTGGCGAGTGAGGGCTACTCTTCATTGCAGTGTGCGGGCTTCTCATTGCGGTGGCTTCTCTTGTTGCAGAGCACAGGCTCTAGGCTCATAGGCTTCAGTAGTTGTGGCACACAGGCTCAGTAGTTGTGGCTCGTGGGCTTAGTTGCTTCCTGGACCAGGGCTCGAACCCGTGTCCCTTGCACTGTCAGGTGGATTCCTAACGACTGCACCACCAGGGAAGTCCCAGGACCTTCATCCTTTTACATGTGAGTTACTACTTGATTTTCCCTAGTCAGGTCACTAGTAGGCTTTAAGTTCCAGGAGACTCTAAGGTTAATTTTTCTCAATTTGTTTCTTATTGCCAACTAGGGATTTACTGTCTTCAGTGCCAAGCAGGCTAGATAACTGATGGCAGTTTCCCCTATATCCTCAATGATCTGTTGTCTCTGATCTCTCCTGGTATCAATTTTTATGTTAGAGCAATAGATGACTTACTCTGGGTTAATTAAGTAGAAAATAAACTACTAAAAAGATATTGGACAGTTTATGGAATCTCTAAATAAAAGATTCAACAACCAGCATTGGTGTTTGGAAGTTTAAACTTATGCCTAGGAATCATGCTGTAGAATTGGTCCAGGGAACAACCTAGTGCAAGAGTCACTGGGCAGAGACACTTCAGCTAGAACTACAAATATCAATGATAGGGGATGCTAAATACAGTAATATGAATCACTGATACATTTGTTCTGGATACTGAAAACTGTGTGTGCTTTCCACTTCCAGAATATATTCTAAGCAGTCTTTTCTTCTTGTCAGTAGCTTCTAGTCCAGTCTCCAGAATGGATATAACTGATTGTCAGAGCTAAGGTCATATGCTAGCCTATGGCCCTAAAGGTTACTCAGAGATTAAGTAGCTGGCATTTTCAATCTCAATAACGAGAGACAGATTCTTCCTCATAAGATGGGGATTTCCATAACTTATATATGGGTTCATACACTGGACAAAAACGAAGAGTAGAGCTCTCCATTAGAGTTTATTCATGAATAAATACCACATAAGTCATAATTTTCTTTACAATAATATTTTGGAAACAAGAATAAGGAAGTTATATATATATATATATACACACACACACACACACACACACACACATATATATACACAGACACACACACACACACATACACATATATGTATATATGGGGGTGTGTGTTTATAAATTCTGACTTTATATAAAGTAGGCCTTTGTTTTTTACTGTGACTGTTCTGAATGCAGAATGGGGATTCTTTTAGTTACAAAGAGGAAAATGAAAACTTTTTTCTGAACTAAACTACATGAAGTGTGAACATGAAGATTAACATCGTCTCTGAGGCAGGAACCTCAAAATTATACTCCTTCTCAATCAATGTTATTGTCAGTTCTTAGTTTTATTAATTATTAAAGGAAAATATATATCCAAGACATTACTGCAAATAAATATTTTAGAATATGTCTGGCTTTTCCTGTACAGTGAAAACATTTTTATAATATGAAATGTAAGAACAGATATTTTTCCAACGTAAGTTCTCGTTGCACATTCTCACATATTATAACCATATGTAATTACTGTTAAGTGAAAAGCCTGAATTAGATGAGTAAATTGTTAGAGCCAGTGGTAAGAAAATTATTATATATATTTTTAGCACAGTATTTAAATTTTATATTTAAGAAACTTTTGAGGGACTTTTCATCTAGCTAGTAAGTGAGTTAATTAAAAACAGAGGAACGTTGTGAAGAGTGACACCATGGTGTTTTTAGAATCAGAGGGGTATGAATTCCAATTATTCAATGATAATTTTTGAGATCCTACCACAGCCAGGTACATGGCTTTTACATTTTCTCTAGGAATTTCATTTTCATCATCTAAACAATAGATATAAAACATTTAACTAATGAAGTTTTTGAGAGCAGAACAAATCTTCAAGGCAAGACACAAAAAGGTGAAAACCTTTCCAAGTAACTTGACTATGTTCCAGAGCAAAACTCAATAATATTTATAGAAATACAAAAATATTCATCACTACTACAAGGCAAAATTAATAAGTTATGGCATCCAACCAAAGGTCACCAGGCATACAAAGGGTCAGGGAAAGATGAACTATAATAAGAATAATCACTTGAGAGTGACCCAAAACTGGCACAGATGTTAGAATGAGAAGATAAGGAAGTCAAAATAGCTTTTATAATTGTACCACCCATGTTAAAAAAAGTTATGTCGAAATATAGAAGATATAAAAAAGAACCCAATTTAACTTCTAGAGATGAAAGCTACAGTTATTGAGATCAAAACAAAGCAAACAAATCATTTGATAGGTTTTGTGTGTTTGAAACTTTGTTGTTTGAAAATTTGTTTCATTTGTTCTACCAGTTAGACCTGGTAGAAGAAACAGTGTTTCTGGGTAAGAGATGATAAAAATACCAGTCCTCCAGTTAGTTCAGTGTCACTCTCAGAGAGCTTAAAAGAGAACTCAGTGTGGTCGAACAGTAGCCCAGAGAATAAGTTGGAGGGGGTTATTGCTGGAAGTGACAAAAGTAAGACACGGCTTCCACTTTGGGGTGTCTTCTGTTGTAAAAGAGGCAAGAATGAGGATGAACCATAAACTCTTCCCATGCTGAAGCCACAGAGTGAACCCATCCCATGTTATTAGAGGCCACTGATACCAGAGGCAGAAGACCAGGATCATAACTGCTAATGGGCAGCTAATTGTGCTTGTAGTCAGAGGAGGGTCTCCCTCTTTTCCCCTTTTTCTTTTTAATTCTAAACTCAGGGTTATAATTAAACAAAACAGGAATTTAGAGAAGAGCATGTGGGAAGCTTTTTGGCTATTTGGAGTTGTTGCTTTGAACAAATATCCCCCCAATAAAAATAATAACATAATAATAGTAGTACATGAAATGTCCATATATTGACTTAAATGAATTCTTTAAAATTAGATGTAGTTTTTGGTCTAGACTGCAAAAGCATTAAATTTCCCTTGTAGCAGTTACTGAAAAAAAATTAAACATTTAAATTTCTTTACTTCATCAAGATTGAATTTCTCAATCAAACCACATATGATTAACCTGGTTTTCCAATGTATCTTTTATAACAGACACATAATCTGATAATAAACATGGCATTGCTTTCTAAATTATTTTTAATGACATACATGATAGAACATGAGAGGATCTTGGCCCATTTAGCAACCCCCATACTTTTATTTTAATGGAACATATAGTTTAGGTAGAAAATATAGCCTAGTGGATTTAAAAAAAATTATCTTTGGAAATGAAAAATAATGGGACTGAAAGATTATGTATAAATTAGAGACTATAAGGATTTGATTTATTTGAAGTACAGAGTCCTTAAATTGTGCTTCTGGTTAATAAACTGGCTTTAGACATTGGACAAAGGTCTGTAATTTCTTCTACTACAGTCTGGTATTTCAAGAGCTACCAAGAAAACACTGCTGAATGGCTTTAGGTCTCAGAAGTTAAGACACAAGAGAAGTCAGATATCACCACTATGGTGGTAAATTCCCTCTATGCAAAACAATTTTAAAAAATTCCACTTCTCTCATTAGAATACCACAGTGCAGAACTTGCGTGGTGGCGCAGTGGCTAAGAATCCGCCTGCCAAGGCAGGGGACATGGGTGCGAGCCCTGGTCCAGGAAGATCCCACATGCCCAGAGCAACTAAGCCAGTGTGCCATAACTACTGAGCCTGCATGGCACAACTACTGAAGCCCACGTGTCTAGAGCCCGTGCTCCACAACAAGCGAAGACACCGCAATGAAGAGTAACCCCCACTCGCCGCCACTAGAGAAAGCCCACGCGCAGCAATGAAGACCCAACGCAGCCAAAAATAAATAAAAATTAATTAATTAAAGAAGAAAAAAGAATACCACAGTGCAATGTCATCATCTCCTCAAGAAAAAGTGCCATATAATTCTGTTCCCTGTCTTCAGTGTTCTGCAGTAAGACAAGATTTGTTTTCTCCAAGTCCCCCCTCCCTTTTTTTGGTCATTTCCCCCTCCTAGAAGAGAGCCTTAGCTTAGATGAGAAAAGAAAGTTTCTATTATCATAACACCAAATAAAGGCTATCAACATTTGCAAGGGAAATTTTGATTGTAGATGTTTAACTGAAAGATTAAAACATATTTCCGTAGGACCTTCAAGGTACCTGACCTCTCCCACAGCGTATCTTGCTGAGAAGATGAAAGGAGCCTATTGACTGCTAATCAAGCCTTGCAGAGTAAGAAGAAAGCTGAAAAAACCAAGGTCATGGTGAAGAGGAGAAAAGTTAGGGAGAACCTACAGAGATGCAGCTTTAAGCTGAAACCGGTATAGACTTTAAATGGAAAAGAGGAAAACACTATCCGTGCTCTCCACTGTTCTCTATGTGTTTTGTATTGTAAAGTAGGCTTTTCTTCTAGTAACAGACCCACTTTCATGCTCTTCCAGATATTCAAGTCTACATAAATAAGGATTTATATACTTGTGGTCTTGTCTGAGATTACTGTACTGTGACATAACATATGGCTGTGCCTCCATCTAAGACTACCATAGAAATGAGCCAAGAAATACTCCACCGTTTATCTAAACTACCAGATTGTTGCTGAGGAAGGGGAGTGCTCACAGCTTTTGTAAATTGATGTAATGAATACTCTTTCAGCAGGGGAGTAACTTGAGAAAAGTAGTAATCTTGGCCTGGAAGCACTGGCGGAGAGAATGCATGGTTTAACATGAATGCCTAGGTTAATGCTTTCTTGTGAGTTTATTAGTTTCCCATAGGAAAATTTCACAAGCTGTTATCAGGCTATGAAGAGAGGGAAGAAGTCTGGGGAAGGTCATATGTGTGTCTGCATCATCCAAAATGGCTGATAGAAGGGAAATTAGATTGTTTATGAAGGCGGAGGAAAAGTCCCTGAATGATATGGCAATATTGATGGGGGCAATGCAGTTGATAGAGTATTTGGCTCCAGCTACATTTGAAAGAGGGCTTGAAACTAGTGAAAAGACAGCCAGTAGGTACGTGAGAAGAAGAATGCATTATTTAGGAATTCATGATTCTCTGCCATTCTCAAATAATTCATTGAATAATTAATTGAGAGGATGGGTAAGGGAAATTGATTAAGCTTTAGAGAAACTGATAAAAATTATTTAGTGGACAGTGTATGTTATGATTGATTTAAGAGATTTTCAAGGGTAATTTTGACTTTACTCCCTTAAACAATATTTTCCACTGATTTTAGCACCTAATCAAATATCAGAGTAATATTTGACTCCAATTTATGGACAGATTTGAATATACAAAATCTTAAGTAACCTAAGAATGGAAGGCAAGTTTAAAGAGAAGTTATAAGGTATGAATACAAATTTTTCCTCTCAATAAGCAGTGCAAAAGGAGAACTACAGCTGTAGAACCCTAGAGTTTGTAGAGCTTTTCAGTGTGATTGAGCCATCAGAGATCAATGTTTTATGGTACCATAGTAGGAAATCCTATATTATGATATCGTAGTATCGAAGTTAGTAATCTTATTCAATTGTGATGGTATTTTAAAAGACTAAGAAAATTAGGATGTGTGTGTGTTTGTACTAAAGGAAGTTGAAGAAGAAACTATTAATCATTAATTTACTGTATCCCAAATTCAGAATTCAGAAGTTGACATGGTATAGATTCAGGAATTTTTTTGTCTGTGTTAGATTTAAGGAAGGAGTGAATATTATTTGATACCCATAGGAAGACTAAACCTAAAGAGAATATAAATACTTTTTTCTAGGGAGATTTTTTTTCCTTTGAAAAAATGCTTCAGGGTAACACTAGAGTCTAAACTCTTTGTGGACAGTGGCTATTGGTGAGAGTATTTGGAAGTGTAGGTATAGTTAAATAATAAACTTGATTCTTGGCGTTAAGGACTCTGAAAAAGCAAGAAAAGTTACTTCTCTAAGGGCAGGATCACCTTAAGGAAGTTAATTTGAAAATGTCATTTAACAGGTGTGAGTTTTGACACACTTCAGTGAATATGTGCACCATGTTGTTTATTGACAAGGGGAAAAAGAATTACTATGTCATTAACAAGACCACTTCTTACCAATCTGAAAGAACTAAAGGTATTTGGAGAGTTCAGATGGTATTATAATTGATTCATCCAAGATTACTCCTAGAGTGAAATAAGTGGATTGGCATTCAGCATCTATTTGATCTATAGTCATTTCCCTTTATTCGAGGTTTCATTTTCTACTGTTTCAGTTACCCACGGTCAACCGAAGTCCAAAAATATTAAGTAGAAACTTCCAGAAATAAACAATTCATAAATTTCTGAGTAGCGTGATGAAATCTTGTATCATCCATCCACCCACCGGGATATGGACCATCCCTTTGTCTGGCATATCTCACCCCTTAGTCACTTAGTAGCCATCTTGGTTATAGAACTGACTCTCAGTATCACAGTGCTTGTGTCCAAGTCACCCTTATTTTACTTAATAATGGCCCCAAAGCAAAAGAGGAGTGATGCTGGCAATTTGGATATGCCAAAGAGAAGCTGTAAAGTAGTGTCTTTAGGTGAAAAGGTGAAAGTTCTTGGTTTAATAAGGAAAGAAAAAATCATTTGCTGAGGTTGCTAAGATCTATGGTAAGAATGAATCTTCTGTATGTGAAATTGTGAAGAAGGAAAAATAAATTCATGCTAGCTTTGCGGTCACACCTCAAATTGCAAAAGTTATGGCCACAGTGCATGGTAAGTGCTTAGTTAAGATGGAAAAGGCATTAAATTTGTACAATAAGATATTTTGAGAGAGGAAGGGACCACATTCACATAACTTTTATTATAGTATATTGCTATAATTTTTACATTTTATTATTAGTTATTGTTAACCTCTTACTGTGCCTATCTTATAAATTTTATCATAGGTATGTAAGTACAGGAAAAAAACACAGTATATATAGGATTCGGTGCTATCTGCTGTTTCATGCAACCACTGGGGTCTTGGAATGTATACCCTGAGGATAAGGGGGCTACTGCATTTTCTAGTATACCTTCCTAAGGCAGAGGTTAGAAGTTAAGAAAAAAAAATCCCAAACCCTCTTTCAGCTTGGGATCTTTATGTAAAAGAAATTCCACAAACTCAGTGCATTTATGTGAGACTTGGAATTTGAAAATAAGGAAAGGCAGTTATCCTGGTGCTTTAGCTTTTGTGGCCAGCAAGCATCACTGTGGAGACATAAGTATTCATCTGTAGCATCATTCCTGTGTACTTAACTCCCTAGGTAGTAAGCACAATAGCTGTTTCTCTTTGTGAGTTTAGATGGAAAATCTATAGACTCTATGTACATTTAATGAAAATTATGAAGCAGTAACAATTGTTACAATCACACGGGTCAAGAAATGGAACATTGGCAACAACCAAGAATCCCCTCCATGCCTTGCATCATCACAAAACCCTCCCATAGCACAAACAATAAGCACTTACCTAACTTTTATGTTAACCCATTCATTGTTTTTCTTTGTAGATTTATTACTTATGTGCACATTCCTGTAATACTGTTGATAGATATTTGTGTTGTTTTCTATTTATGGCTGTCATGAACAATGCTGAACAAGATACATGTTTATATATGTATCCTAGTAGACAGGAGAACACGTTTCTCTAGGGAGTGAACTACTGGGTTACAGGGAAGTTTCAGGAATGAGATGCTGAGTCACAGAGAAAATATGTCCTTAAACCACAAGATAATGACAAGTGGTCCAATCAACTTACACTTCCAACAGTGGTGGTGACTCATATTTAAATTCCTTGACATTAGTTGTTATCATTTATTTTAATATTTCCTATCTAATCTGTGTGTAGTGGTACCTCATTATGGTGTGAATTTTAGTTTTCATGATTACTATTGAAAATATAAATATTTTACAGTTTTAAATATAGTTATTGGCTTTTGGGATTTGCTGTTTTTTGCAGGGTCTATTGAATTTTTGGCCTACTTTTCTATTTGGTTATTTGCCTTTTTATTCTTGCTTTTAAGAGTTTATTTCATTTTTTAGTTGAAGTATAGTTGATTTACAATATTATATTACTTTCAGATGTAGAACATAGTGATTCAATATTTTTATAGATTATACTCCATTTAAAGTTATTATAAAATATTGGCCATATTTCCTGAACTGTAAATATATCTTTGTAGCTGATTTATTTTACACATTTTATACCTCTTTATCCCCTACCCCTATCTTGCCCCTTCCTCCTTCTCTTTCCCCACTGGTAACCACTAGTCTGTTCTCTATAACTGTGAGTCTATTTCAGTTTTGTTATAGTCATTCATTTTATTTTTTAGATTCCACATATAAATGATAACATACAGTATTGTCTTTCTCTGTCTGACTTATTTCACTAATCATAATACCCTCCATGTCCATCCATGTTGTTGCAAATGGCAGGATTTCTTTCTTTTTCATGGCTGAGTAATATTTCTCTGTGTGTGTGTGTGTGTGTGTGTGCGTGTGTGTGTATCATACCACATGTTATTTATTCATTTGGCTGTTAGCAGGCACTTAGGTTTCTTCCATATCTTGGCTATTGTAAATAATGTACATAATGCTGCTGTGAACATTGGGTGCATTCATCTTTTTGGATTAGTATTTTCGTTTTCTTTGGATATATACCCAGGAGTGGAATTGCTGGATCTTGTGGTAGTTCTGATTTTAGTTTTTGAGAAACCTTCATACTGTTTTCCATAGTGGCTGCACCAATTCATATTCCTACCAACAGTGTACTAGGGTTCCCTTTTCTCCACATCCTTGCCAACATTTGTTATTTGTAGTCTTTTTGATGATAGCCATTCTGACAGGTATGAAGTGATACCTCATTGTGGTTTTGATTTGTATTTCTTTGTTGATTAGTGATGTGCATCTTTTCATGTGCCTATTGGCCACCTGTATGTATTCTTTGGAAACATGTCTATTCAGGTCTTCTGCCCATTTTTAATTGTTTTTTTAATATTGAGTTTTATGCGATGTTCATGTATTTTAGATATTAACCTCTTATAGGTCATATCATTTGCAAATATTTTCTGCCCTTTAGTAGGTTGTCTTTTCATGTTGTCAGTGGTTTCCTTTTCAGTGCAAAAGCTTTAAAGTTGATTTAGGTCCCATTTGTTTATTTTTTCTTTGGTTTCCTTTGTCTTAGGAGACAGATCCAAAATAATATTGCTATTATTTATGTCAGAGTGTTTTGCCTATGTTTTCTTCAAGGAGTTTTATGGTTTCTGATCTTGTATTTAGGTCTTTAATCCATTTTGAATTTATTTTTGTATATGATGTGAGAAAGTGTTCTAATTTAATTGTTTCACAAGTAGCTGTCCAGTTTTCCCAGCACCACTTATTGAAGAGACCTTTTTCCTATTGAACATTCTTGCCTCCTTTGTCTTAGATTAATTGACCATAAGTGTATATAGGTTTATTTCTGGTCTCTCTATTCTGTTCCATATGTCTGTTTTGGTGTCAGTACCATACTGTTTTGTTTACTGTAGGTCTGTACTAGAGTCTGAAGTCAGGGCGTGAGATACCTCCAGCTTTATTCTTTTTAAGTTCTTTTCATATTTTGAATAGTAGTCTCTCTATTGGTTTTATATGTTGCAATGATCTTTTCAGGTCTGTGGCATGACCTCTCTTTTAACTATCTTTGTGTTTTCTTTTGTTGGAAAATATTTCTTAATTTAATGTGGGTAAATACATCAATCTTTTCCTTTAAAGCTTATACTTTTTTCCATCTTTCTACTTTGTGGCTTAAAGATAGCCTCCTATATTGTCTTTTAAAATATATTTGGTACCATTTCACATGTAGGTCATTAATCCATCTGGAAATAATTTTGTTTACAATATGATACAATTTTAATTATTTTTTCTTTATGGATACCCTAGTGCTCAGCATTTTTTAATCGAAAAGTTTGTTATGTCTTTGTTGAGGTGCTGTGATACCTCTGTTATACAGAGGTGCCATATGTATGTGTGTGTGTGTGTGTGTGTGTACATATATATACATATGATTTTGTTTTAACAATATATGTTTTGGTTTGTTTTTCTGTGTCTCTATTAAGTCTTCTTTTGGTTCATTTGTTTGTCTCTATATCAAAACTGCACCCTCTTTGTTACTAGAGCTTTATAAGAACACTAAATATTCAGTAGAACAAGTTTTCCCACATTTATATTATTCTTCAAGTGTGTGGTGGGCTTTTGTAATCCGTATAAATTTTTAAAGAAGTTTTTCAGGTCCAAAACAAAATCTTTGGCATTTTCACTTAGATTTTTCTTACCCTATAACTTAATTTTTAGAGACTTAACATCTTTTCACTATTAAGATATCCAACTTATAAACACAAAATATATCTCTATTCATTTCTGATTTCTTCAAGGTCTTTGAAAAACTATTATAATGTTGTCTATAAAGGCTTTGTATATCTTATTGGATTTATTGCTACTTCAGCTTTTTGGTGCTATCTAAAAGGATTTCTTTCTTTTTACTATCACTTTCTGTTTGATGCTATTATATAAAAACACAATTTATTTTTATTGATTTTTATCTAGAAATCTTAAGAAGCTCTCTTACAAATCCTAGCAATTTCCTGTATATTATTTTGTATTTTCTCTGTACACAACAATATCATATCTAAATAGAACAAGTTGTGTGTTTTCTTTTCTAATCCTTAGACATTTTAGTTCTTTTTCTTGACTTTCTCCACTGGCTAAACTCTCAAGTACAATACTGAATAGAGTGGTGACAGGGGGCATCCTTGTCTTCTTCCTGATCTTTAAATCTTTAATCATCTCACCTGTATCTATAATGTTACTCTATGGTAGATAGCTAATTTTCATTTAAGAAAGTTTCTGTTTCTAGTTTGATAAGATTAGCTGCGGGTTTTTGTAAAATCATACATGACTGCTGAAATTATAAGAAACTTTGGATTTAATTTTTTGTATGTTTAATTTTATTAATTAATTTTTTTATGTAAAATAATTTTGGTTGTCTGTCATGAAATTAGCTTTTTATGTTGGACTCAGTTTGCTTATATTATATTTATCATCTGTTTTCCTGGGTAAGGTCACCTCTAATTATCCTTTCTTATACTGTCCTTTCCTGTCTTGAAATGAAGAAAATATTAAAAAGTAGTTGAATAGTGTTCCCTCTTTCTATTCTCAAAGAGTTTGTGTACTACTGGAATTCTTCCTTTCTTTAGAACACACTAGTGAAAAATCTTGGATTTCAGCTTTCTTCATGGTGAGAGTAGTGAGTGCTGATTCAGTGTCTGTAATGTATAAATGTATGTATAAATTTCTATTTCTGTTTGAATCTATTTTGATATTATATTTTTCTAGGGGACTGTGATTTTTATAAAATTTAAAATTTATTTGAAAACACTTTGTTCATTTTTTCCTTTGTAAAGTCTGTAACATGTATGTGATATATGACCCTTTTACCTTTCTGATATTGGCTTCTTGTCCTATCTTTTTTTTTCTTTTTTGGTCTTGAGAAGACTCTCAAGTAGATAGCCATTTTTATTAGTATTTTCAAAGAGCCAAATGTTAGCTTTTGAATTTGTATTGTTTATTTTCTATGTCATTAATTTCTGCTCTTGCATTTATTATTTACTTCTTCCACTTTCTTTGGGTATGTCTCTTGAAGATAGCACATAGTTACATGTAATTTTATACAATCTGACACTTATTTTCTTTTCATTTGGAGCAGCCAATCCATTTGCATTAAATGTAGTTACTAATTTGGTTTAAATCTTCCTTTTTTTCCTACTTGTCTAAATTCTTTCATATTTTTCTTTTTCTTCTGGAATCGTGAAATATTTATAGCAGTCTACTTTGACTCTATTAAGTTTGAAACTGTAAGCTCTATTTTATTATTTAATGACAATTTCTGTCAGAATTTACTAAATATTTATAAAAATATTTTTATTTTTATAAATATTTTTATAAAAACCCTTGCTGGGAACCTGTAAATCAATACTTGTAATCTGTGTCACACACACACACACACACACACACACATATTTGAAAGGAAACTTATTAGAAATTAAGTTTGCAACATAAGAATTAAATAGATTGTGCCATAGAAGAAGAGATAATTAATAAAACAAGTAGGACAAACAGAAAACAAACTATAGAGGGTATCAATAATCTCCAACTTGTAGGAGGACTCACACTTCACACTATTTAAAACAATAGTGGTAGGACAGTAAAATGGCGTCACTCAATTGAAAACCATCTAAGCAGTTCCTCCAACAATTAAACATGAAATTACCATATGACCCAGCAATTCTGCTCCTAGATGTATACCCAAGAGAAATGAAAACATATGTTCACACCAATTAAACAAGAATGTTTATAGCAACATTTTTCATAGTAGCAAACAAGTGGAAACAGCGAAAATGTCCATCAACTGATAAATGGATGAACAGAATTGGTATGTCCACACAATGAAATATTACTTCGCTATAAAAAGGAATGAAATACTGATGCATGCTATCACTTAGATGAACCTTCAAAATATTACGCTAAGTAAAAAAGTCAGTCACAAAAGACCTTATATTGCATGATTCTCTTTCTATGAAATGTCCAGAATAGTGAAATCTACAGGGACAGAAGATAGATTAGTGGTTGCTTAGAGCTTGTGGGAAGTAGGGTGGGAATATAGGGAGGTGATGCCTAAAGAATATTAGATTTGTTTTTTTAAGTGATAAAAATGTTCAAAATTGACTGTAATGATGGTTGCACTTATATGTGAATATACTCAAAATCACTGAAATATATAAATAGGTGAATTCTATGGTATGTGAATTATATGTCAGTAAAAAATGGGATCTAAATTGACAATAGGATCAGTAAACTTCAATTTTGTTTCTTTGAAAATATAAAGAATGGTATTTTTTTATGTTCATAGAAGAGGAAGGCACAAACAAAACTATGAAAGAATAGGGGTTTTACTTACATATATTTGGAGTTTTACTAATTATAGGAATAAAGTAAAGAGTATCATGCCATTAATATGAAAATTTATAAAAACTTGAAAAATAAAATTAGCAAAATTGTCTTAAGAGGAAATAGAGAAATATAGTATACTAACAACTTTTACATGAATAGGATAGTCTGGTCAAATGTCTAGAAATCAGCAAACAAAAACACCAGGACCAGACATTTTAAAAGTGCTTTGCAAATCCTTCAGGGATCAAATTAACTTTTATCTTATATAAAATTTTTCAGAGAGTGAAACAAGAGGGTATACTCACTTTTTCAATATACAATAGCCAAACCAAAATAAATAAATAAATAAAATATACAACACATCCATTTATAGAGATCAATAAAACTATTCCAAATAAAATATTAACACAAGATTAATTTATATGTACAGAAGCAAAAGCCAGTGGAAAATATATTTGAAAACAAAAAAAGAGGTGGAAAATGTCTGCATACAAAATACAAGAAAATCTGTAATCTCTGAACTTGCTGGATACAAGACTGACATACAAAAACCAATAAGAATTTAAAATATTAGCAA
Source organism: Mesoplodon bidens (assembly GCF_964165515.1). Classification (NCBI taxonomy): domain Eukaryota; kingdom Metazoa; phylum Chordata; class Mammalia; order Artiodactyla; family Ziphiidae; genus Mesoplodon; species Mesoplodon bidens. The sequence goes on along the minus strand of NW_027671260.1, from coordinate 1,521,201 downwards.
CAACCAGTAAGAAAATGTACTACTATTAGTAAATACTATTCCATTAATACTTTTACTATTAAGTAAAAATATCATTCACAATAAAATAATAAATATCAGGTATTTGAGAATAAATATCATAACGTGAGTCAAATATTCATGGAGAAAATGATGCTTTCTTAAAGGATGTAAAAAATTAAATGGAACACTTTATAATATTCTTTGTAAAAATGAATCAATATTTTATAATTGACCATGCCACTAACTTGTGTATGCATTGCTATCACAATGAAAATTGCAATAGATATTTTCATAAGCCATGACAAGCTAAATCTAAAGTTTATATGGGAGAGAAGTGTATTAGGCAGAGTTCTCCAGAGAACCAGAAGCAGAGCCAATAGGAGATGTGTATGTGCAAAAAATCTGCAGGGCAGGGCAACAGGCTGGAGACCCAGGGAAGAGCTGATATTGCAGTGTGAGTCCAAAGGCAGTCTGCTGGCAGAATTCCCTCTTTTTGAGGGGACGTCAGTCTTTTTCTATTAAGACTTTCAACTGATTGGGTGAAATGTTAATCTCATCTAAAAAAATTCTTCACACAAGTATCATGAATAATGTTTGACCAAATGTCTGGTTACCGTGTCTTAGCCAAGGTGACCATTACGTATAAGTAGGGAGTTGAAAGTAGCCAAAAAATTCTGAAGAAGATATGAAAACATTAAGAAACATGAAGAAAGGGCAACCTGTGCTACCTGATATAAACATTTAAAGTCATATTAATTAAAACAGTGTGGTACTGGCACAGCAAAGGTATAGACAAACAAAATTGAACAGAATATAGGGCCCAGGAACATAGATAGATTAAAAAAAAGACTAATGTGGTAACATTACAGATTTGTGGAGAAAGGATGAACCTTTTAATAAATGGTGTTGAGATGATTGGAAATTCATATGGACAAAGGATTAGACCCCTATCTTAAAGAAATGAGAAAATAAATTCCAGTTCAAATCAAAAATTAAATATGAAAGAAAAAACATGAATACTTTAAGAGCAAAATATGGATATAGCTTTATGAAGTCAGGTTAGGGAAAGGTTTCTTAAACACAACATTTAAAGAATCACAAAGTATGAAGAAAAGCTGAACAGATTATATGACATTCATATTGAAACATTTCCACAGCAGTATAGACAAATGGACAAATAAAAACACAAAAGAATAAATCTGGGTGGCCACGAAACTTATAAAAGAAAGGTCAGCCTCTCTATCATTAAGGAAATTCTTATTTATCTACATTAGAAGCTATGTGCATTGGACTCTTAATGTAGTGCTGTTTATAATAAGGTGGATGTTACCTAAATTCCCTTCTTAAAGGTAATTGATAAATAAATTATGGTTTGTTCTCAAAAGTAATATTATACAATAGGTAAATTGAATGAAATGTTTTTGTGTGTATTAACATGGGTGGATCATAATAACATAATGTGAATTTAAAAAATAAATTGCAGTTACAAAAAGAGTATGTAGGTTTACAAATATATGAACTGAAGGGATGGGTGTGTGTGTGTTTGTGTGTGTATGTGAGAGAGAGAGCGAGAGACAGTGTGTACATGAGTTTTTGTGTGTGTTAAATAAGAATATATATGTAGTCAGATATGGCAACATGAACATAGAAGATTCACATACCTTTTGGATAGAGATCTCTCTAATGATTGGGGATGATCTGAAGCGAAATGCAGGAATCAGGTCTTTGGAAATACCCGTCAGGCTCCACGTGAAGTTTTGAAAAATTTACCACTTTAAACATTTTCTTCTCTGAGTCTGTTAAGATTTATTGCAAGTTCGATCTAATGAGCTGTATAGTAGAATGAACTTTTCAAAGTATGCTTGGTGAGGGATAGATTTCAGATCATTGATTGTTCCCCTAAAGACTAAGGCTATTTGGTGAGGAGGCTCCAAAACAAGGATTTTATCGATATATAAATCTGTTTTCTTGAAGAGCTAATTATTTGTAGTTATGGCAGTATAATTTATTGAAGCTTTAATTTGTGTTTGTTTTCCCCAATAACTCTATTACCACCACTTCAAGATGGTAGTCAACATTTGCTGTTAATTACTTCAGGGGAGATTTGTGTTAGGGTGAAAAGCTGGTGTTTCCTGGAATTGACCGATTTTCCTTTGTTCTTTGAAAAGCACAAATACTTTGAAAGAATAATGTTAGGTGAGAGCGAGAGAGAGGAAACAGAGGAGAGCCATTGAGACTCCAAAGGAAGAGGGATAGATGTCCCCGAGGCTGGAGAGAGGGACATATCTTCATGTAGCAGAAAACTTAAACATTCACTATGGCAATGTGAAAATAGGGCATGTCTCCAGAGGTACAGAAAGATTTCAGAAACAGTGGTTATGCACTTCATGCAAGTAATATGGGTTCAGGCACCAACTTTCCTGTTATTCCAGTTTATCAGTGAAGCAGTAGAGTCAGCAGATTTAAAGCCACCATGAAAGTTCAACAAGATGTATCTTTTGTTTAAGGCCCAAATATAGAGCCTCTACCACACTTTCTAGGGTTATTTTAAGCCTCTAGAATGTTCATGTGACCTAACGAAAGAAATGGATTCTTGAATGATGACAAATGGTAGAGTTTCTTCTTTGCCTGATGGGATGAGGGCTTACATTATTATTAAATTTGAAATAAAAGAAGTGAATGAGCCTCTTCTTTTTTTTTTTTTTAAGATGTTGGGGGTAGGAGTTTAGTAATTTATTTATTTATTTTTGCTGTGTTAGGTCTTCGTTTCTGTGCAAGGGCTTTCTCTAGTTGTGGCAAGCGGGGGCCACGCTTCATCGCGGTGCACGGGCCTCTCACTACCGCGGCCTCTCATTGCGGAGCACAGGCTCCAGATGCGCAGGCTCAGTAGTTGTGGCTCACGGGCCTAGTTGCTCCGCGGCATGTGGGATCCTCCCAGACCAGGGCTCGAACCCGTGTCCCCTGCATTAGTAGGCAGATTCTCAACCACTGCACCACCAGGGAAGCCCGAGCCTCTTCTTGACGAAACACTTGAAATTCACTTTAATGAGAATACCAATATGGTGTTGTAGAATAACAAAATCTCATGCAAGAAGGGAGCCTAGTGATCACTCCATCCAGCCTACCATTTTGTAAATAAGGAACCTGAAATTGATCAAATGTGGACAACTTGCCCGAACTTAATATTCTGGTAATTAATCAAGCTGCGATTCAAACTCAGGTCTTTTGATTCCAGGTCTAGTTTATTTTTCCCATTATATTAGGCTTTGTTTAAATAGATACAATTTTAAAAGTACATGATACCTTTACTTACTGTGGGACAGTATTCCAACACGAAGGTTTTATTTCTATTTGCCTTTCCTTGAACCTAGGACAGTTGAGGAACACACACACACACACACACACACACACACACACACACACACACACACACACACACACACACACACACACACACACACACACACACACACACACACACACACACACACACACACACACACACACACACACACACACACACACACACACACACACACACACACACACACACGTTAAGACCCAGTGTTCACTCTTCAACTTGCTTTCAACCATATGGAAACTTTATGGATTGAGTCTTTCAGATATTATTTCAGAGCAGATAAGCCAAACGCTATTTCTCTCACCTGGCTCCAAGCACTGTTTAGTCTTCTCCAACTGGGTGTAATCATTCACTAGGGATCTCACCTATTGTTCAACACTCAAACTTGTGATGGCCATGCTGTGGACTCCATTGTCTTGAGAGGAAAGTTTACACACCAAAACATTTGGGTGGGTGAAAGGAACACAGGAGAGGAGACTAGAGGAAAGGTATCGGTAAATATGTAGTGAGTTGTTGCTCTTCTACCTTGATTATGCCTGAATGGCTATTTTTATTAACATGAGCTTGTGCTACATGCTTGATGCATGACACACGCAGACTCCCTTAACTTAGAACATAATTGTGGCACATGTATCTCCAGCTACAAATATAGATACCAAAGAGCCTAAGGAGCTCTGAGAGTCACATACCTTCATTTATTTTTTTTGACTTTTTCTTTTTTTGTGAGAATTGAATAGAAATAAAAGCTAAAAAGTATCCCTTATTCACCTAGCAATTTCTTCTCATCTTCCTTTTCTCAGGTAACATCTCTAGGAATCCTCCCATACCCAGGAAAAGATAGTTTCTCCTGCTCTTTACAATCAAAACCCCCTGGGCAACCCTTTCTCATACCTTTTATAGTAGAGTGTTGAATTGTGGATTTACTTGTCTGAATCTTCTTGAACCTGTGAGAAAATTGAGTGCAGGGGCTGAATCTTCCAACGGTGTATCTTCCAGTGCCAAGCACAAAAGAGTCAACTAACATGTAGCTTTTTAAAAAAAGTATCTTGTACATATTGTAAGTGTTCAATACATTTGTACATCAAATACATGAAATAATCAAGGCTGAGAAATATGATAGGAAAAAATTAATATTAAGGAGGATTTATAAATGAGTAGAAAGGGGATTTTAGGGAAGAAATCATGATTTAAGATTATTGGTTTTTTTTAACCTGGTATATGTTGTGGATTGCTATAGAAGAAAAGGCAGTTCAATACTTTGAAAATGTGTGAAGTCTATATTCATTAGTTCATCAGCTAAAATAAGGTGGTATGCCCATAGCTGCTCATCTTTCAAAAATTTTCAAAAATGTCAACTTGTTGAAAATATTTTTGAAACTAATTTTTCTTTACCTTTTAAATTCTCTTGGAATTAAACATGGTGATTTACCACTAAGACCTTCAAGATGTATTAATTTATTTAGGCCACCATAATAAATTTGAGAGAGTCTTTGTACAGAGATGCATTTTAAAAAACACAGTTAATCACCCAAAAGTAATTTATAAAGGAATTCAAATTTTAACCATTACTCATAAAAAAAGGTGAAAAAAGGAATTAAATTCATAAAAAGTTGAACATTCTTAAATCTTCATCCCCCTACTCAATTTTCTTGTAGTTCACAGTGCTACAGAATTCCTAATGCAGAAATCCTCAATTATATCCAGCACTTTTTGGCTTTTCCCTTTTCTTTACAAACCCTCCATTATTTTCTTTTTCTTTTTTTTAAATATCTTTTTTGGAGTATAATTGCTTTACAATGGTGTGTTAGTTTCTGCTGTATAACAGAGTGAATCAGCTATATGTATACATATATCCCCATATCCCCTCCCTCTTGCGTCTCCCTCCCACCCTCCCTATCCCAGCCCTCCAGGCGGTCACCAAGCACCGAGCTGATCTCCCTGTGCTATGCGGCCGCTTCCCACTAGCTCTCTATTATTCTGTATTTGGTAGTGTATATATGTCCATGCTACTCTCTCACAGCGTCCCAGCCTAACCTTCCCCCTTCCTTGTGTCTTCAAGTCCATTCTCTACATCTGTGTGTTTATTCCTGTCCTGCTCCTTGGTTTATTGGAACCTTTCTTTTTTTTTTTAGATTCCATGTATATGTGTTAGCATACAGTATTTGTTTTTCTCTTTCTGACTTCCTTCACTCTGTATGACAGACTCTAGGTCCATCCACCTCACTACAAATAACTCAATTTCGTTTCTTTCTATGGCTGAGTAATATTCCATTGTATATATGTGCCACACCTTCTTTATCCATTCATCTGTTGATGGACACTTAGGTTGCTTCCATGTCCTGGCTATTGTAAATACAGCTGCAGTGAACATTGTGGTCCATGACTCTTTTTGAATTATGGCTTTCTCAGTGTATATGCCCAGTAGTGAGATTGCTGGGTCGTATGGTAGTTCTCTTTTTTAGTTTTTTAAGGAACCTCCATACTGTTCTCCATAGTGGCTATACCAATTTACAGTCCCACCAACAGTGTAGGAGGGTTCCCTTTTCTCCACACCCTCTCCAGCGTTTATTGTCTGTAGATTTTTTGATGATGGCCATTCTGACCAGTGTGAGGTGATACCTCATTGTAGCTTTGATTTGCATTTCTCTAATGATTAGTGATGCTGAGCATCGTTTCATGTGTTTGTTGGCAATCTGTATGTCTTCTTTGGAGAAATGTCTATTTAAGCCTTACGCCCATTTTTGGATTGGTTTGTTTGTTTTTTGATATTGAGCTGTGTGAGCTGCTTGCAAATTTTAGAGATTAATCCTTTGTTAGTTGCTTCATTTGCACATATTTTCTCCCATTCTGAGGGTTGTTTTTTCGTCTTGTTTATGGTTTCCATTGCTGTGCAAAAGCCCCATAGCAGTATTGTGAGTGTCACTGAAGCAGACTTGGGTCCACTTATCCACATGCAATAAACCCAATCTACTGACACTGGGTTGTGGTGAAATAAAGTGCTGTGTTTTATTGTAAGGCACCATACAAAGAGTCCGGGACAGCTAGTACTCAAAAAGCCTCATTTTCCTGATGGGTTTCAGCAAAGTGTTTTTAAAGGCAAGGTGAGGGAGGGGAGTCCCAGGATATGTGATCAGCTTGTGCACGGTTCTCTGTTTGGTTGATGGTGAGGTTTCAGGACAGTGTCACAGGGGTTAACGTCATCAATTCTTTGGCTCCAGTAGGCCTGGGGGCTATGTGCTCATGGTCATTAAGTAGTTAACCTTCCATTTGGTGGGAGTTTTAGCATCTGTAAAGCAGGAAATGTGCATCAAATACTGTTATCTATGTACTTCAGAGAGGAGCTAAAGTAGAGGATATGGGGGAGGGGTCTATCCTAGGAAGGCCCTGTAGGGTCCTCCTCTGTTACATGAGCCCTGATGTTCTTTCCAAAATCCTCTTAAAGTTGGAGACAGACAGATTGGGTTTCCATTTTTTTGCTACCAAAAGCATCCTAACTTATACACTTGGCATAAAAATACTCTACTAATTTGGTACCTGCTCAGAGGTCTTGCTCAGGGCTGTACACAACTCCAGCCTGTGTCATTCACATTGACATTATTATGAATGGTACCCCCTGGATTTGTGCAGTCCCCAACTTTCATAGTTGTAAAAGGCTGTGCTGCTTTGTATCTGCTCATCTTTCCAGCTCCCCTTCAGTTGTCTTACATATGTGAGCTACAGTTGAGTCAGTTCCAACTACTTTTGCTCTCCAGAGGAACCATGGTATTACTTGGGGTTTTTGTGATCACTTTGTTCCCAGTGCCAAATACAGATTCTTCACAGTTTGTTCATCTGACAGAGTCGTGTTTATTCTTTGATGGTCTTCTCAGATATCACCTTTACTCTCAAACTTTTCTGGTCACATCATTTTCCTGCCATAGACCCTAGGCACTCATAGTAAATGACTTTATCAAATGTAAACATAGCACTTTGTGTACATTTCTATCAATGCATCTCATGATGGTTTTTTATGTTAGTCTTCTGTACTGACCTATGTGCTTTTTGAGCAAACAGATTTTTCTAATTGTGGCCTAGTAGAGGAAACCCTAGCACACAGCAGATGCTTAAAGGACTCTCTCTTTGTGGACTGTTTAATGTATTCATTAACACTCATAATTCACTGAATGAACCAAATCATTTAATATTTACAGTTTTCCACAGCAAGATCTTTTTCGACCCACCGCCTAGAGTAATGAAAATAAAAACAAAAATAAATAAATGGGACCTAATGAAACTTAGAAGCTTTTGCACAGCAAAGGAAACCATAAACAAAATGAAAAGACAACCCTCAGAATGGGAGAAAATATTTTCAAACAAAGCAACTGACAAGGGATTAATCTCCAAAATACACAAACAGCTCATTCAGCTCAATATCAAAAAGACAAACAACCCAATCAAAAAATGGGTGGAAGACCTAAATAGACATTTCTCCAAAGAAGACATACAGGTGGCCAAGAAACACATGAAAAGATGCTCAACATCACTAATCATTAGAGAAATGCAAATCAAAATGACAGTGAAGTATCACCTCATACCAGTCAGAATGGCCATCATCAAAAAATCTACAGACAATAAATGCTGGAGAGGGTGTGGAGAAAAGGGTACCCTCCAGCACTGTTGGTGGAACTGTAAATTGGTACAGCCACTATGGAGAACAGTATGGAGATTCCTTAAAAAACTAAAGATAGAGCTACCATATGACCTAGCAATCCCACTCCTAGGCATATATCCAAAGAAAACCATAATTCGAAAGGATGAATGCACCCCAATGTTCACTGCAGCACTATTTATAATAGCCAGCACGTGGAAGGAACCTAAATGTCCATCAACAGAAGAATGGATAAAGAAGATGTGGTACATATATACAATGGAATATTACTCAGCCATAAAAAGGAATGAAATAGTGCCATTTGCAGAGATGGGGTTGGAGCTAGAGATTGTCATACAGAGTGAAGTAAGTCAGACAGAGAAAGACAAATATTGTATAGTACCATTTATGTGTGGAATCTAGAAAAATGGTAGAGATGAACTTATTTGCAAAGCAGAAATAGAGTCACAGATGTAGAGAACAACCTTACGGTTACCAAGGGGGGAAGGGGTGGGTGGGATGAATTGGGAGATTGGGACTGACATATATAACTACTATGTATAAAATAGGTAACTAATGAGAACCTACTGTATATCACAGGGAACTCTACTCAGTGCTCTGTGGTGACCTAAATGGGAAGGAAATCTAAAAAAGAGCAGATATATGTATATGTATGACTGATTCACTTTGCTGTACAGCAAGAAACTAACACAACATTGTAAAAGAACTATACTCCAATAAAAATCAAATAAAAATTTTAGAGTTTTCAATCTCCCATTATCACATATATCCAGATGCAGCAATATTTACTTCTTCTATCAGTTGCCAATGTCAACTAAAAAAACCCAAACAATAGCAGCATAGTAAGGAGAAACTTTACTCAAAAGGGTAAGTGCGAGGAGGGGCCTATTGCAATTGGGGGAGGAGAACTATTGCATTAGGGAGAATGCTGTGACCCTAAGATCTGCAAGCCTCTCAGTGGTTAATCAAAAGGGGTTTTTCTTCTCTTGAGAGGAAGTAACAAGGGTATTAAGGGTAGGGTGTGGGCAAATGGGATAAAAGAGTAGCTTGAGTGGATGGTAGATCCGAGAATATTTTACCCTGAGGTGAGCCTGTTCTTAGGAGAGATTATCTGTTGACTCAGTCTGACAGTGAGTCCGAGTTCTGGAGCCTGGAGGAAGGAGTGAAACTTTACAGTTTGATTAATAAGCAGTTTGTTCCAATTGATTAGTAGGAATAAACACTTCAGATGATAATTTATGAGACAAAAAAAACTGGCAATTTGGAATATCTTTGTCTGGCATTGCCATAGGTAAACAAGAGGAGGCATCTGTGGTGGTTCTTAGGAATAAGCTGTTTTCCACAACACAAAGGGCAGAGGGATATCTTAACTTTTGCTGTTTTCCAGGATTCGAGGGCTCAGGTAAAATTCCACATTGTCACTAATAATAGTTTTCAGTATCGAAGGACACAATTAGACTATATAAAACGTTATTTTCTTTTGCAGTGGTCATCACACAGCCAAGCAAATGTATCCACTTGTTAAATTTAATTACCTTTTATCTTAGAGAGTTCCCCCAAATTAAATAGGTCGGAAATTTTTATAAAGAATCAAATATTGCTTTCCTGTCTGAAAAGTGTGGACTGAGTATCAGAGACTTATCAGATTCCTTTCAAGCTAAAGTCACCTTCATTCACTTGATAAGACTGTAGAGGGCACAGTTGGACTGAAACAAAGCTTGAGTGAAAGAGTGTGAGAACTTCATTACACCCAGCTAATGTCCACCTGTGTGCTGTCAGTGATTCATATCTGCCTTTCAGAGCAAAGGTCTTTTAAAAAGTCTTTTTGAAAGAGGGTTTTCTTATTTGTCACTTTACTTTCTTTTTAATTAATCCTAACAACATTTCATGTGAGAAAGTGTGTTTGAAGAGTTAGAATTATAAATGAGTCCAGCATTATTGTTATAGTCCCTGTATTAAAATGTTACTGTAAGCTAAGGCAAGGAAGTCAAAGATAGTAGATTAAGAGAAAACTGCTGGGGAAATGAGCAAGCATTATTAAAAACAAGTGACAGGTTTGTATTACTCTATTGGAAGGAGCATATAGTAGTGGAAAGACTAAGGAATTAGTTGGGCTATCCGTAAGCTATTTGAAGCACAGCTTTTCCAAAGCTAAGTAAAGTTTTCTCTAGTCATCAGCTAATTTGTGGTTTCAGAATCCTGTAGTGTTCTTGATGTAGTTACCACCAAAATGAAGCATGCCCTTCTTCCTAATGGTCTACTCCTCCCCTTCCTTGTACTATATGTGCAAAACAAATGACATATACGAACTCTTTATGTTCTCTATTCACCCTGCTTTCATTCCACATTGCACCAAGATTTCATTTTCCACATCAGTAATGGCTTTATAATTTCCAAATTCAAAGGTTTTTCTTCTGTCTCATTTACCTTAAAATCTCAATTGCCTTTGATTTTTTGCTCCTCACAGATGACTCTTATCTTTTTGCTGTAATTGTGTTGACTATGTACTACCTGTTACTCTTTTCACATATTTAGCAAATCAGTTTGTTACTTTGAGTGCTTCTTTTTGATTTTTCCCATTCCATTATTTTGGGAATTCACCATACTTCTGTATTTTGTGTGCTGGTTCTCCTCTATCAGACTATTGATTGAATTTTATGTTTCCAGCTAAAACCTGCCATTGGATTGACTATTACCTCAGTGGGAAATGGCTATGGTATCCATGTAATGTACTCTCACTAAAGCCCCAACTTTGTATTGCTAATTGCCTTCTAAATATTCATAAATGGATGTCTTACTATTCCTTGAAAGATAGCTATTCAAAATCATTTTTCTCTCCAAACCTAGTCCCTCTTTCTGATTTTCTCATTCTTCTATCTCTGCCATAGCCTTTAGATAGAAAAAAATTTGACTGTTTTTTCAACTAACACTCTGTAGGCTCCTTGCTATCCTCCTAGGCCAGGTCTTTGGGCCAAGGTAACTAGTCTCTGGATCCATTAGAAAGTCCAAGGGGGCAGAATTTTCTTTGTGCTTTGTTCATTAATGTAGCCTAATCACAAAGGATGATAACTAGCTCAATTAATATTCATTAATAAATGAATGAGCCCAAATACCCAAAGTTAGGTTCTCCTATTATTTATTTTACATTAATTACCAGATGAATATTTTTAATACCACTTTTGTATTGCTGCTTTTCTGATCAGAAACTTCATTTAGTCTATTTTGTCTCTTTTTTTCTGACTTTTAAGATTGTCCATTTTTCTGTTCTAAGGAGGTCCTAAGAAAGTGAATTAATGTTGTGGGTAAGAGTGAACGTACTGGAGTTAAACAGCCTGAGTTTGATTATTGTTCTTTCATTTACTAACTGGGACAGGTATTTAATTTTTCTGTGCCTTGGTTTCTACGTCTTTAAAATTGAGATAATGATCACTGGATTGATGTTAGGATGAAATAAGTTAGTGTGTCTTAAGCACTCAAACAGTGCGTGGTATTTAATGAATGCTCAATATGCATTATTATTATTATTATTATTAACCTATACATTTGAAAAGCGTCTGTACAGTCAGTGACATCCAGATGTTTAATAGAACATATCCCATCTTTCAAACAAAATTTTACATGTAATCCCAATAACTTTATGAAATACAAAATAAGTGTGGCTTTGATTATTTGTACCCTCCGCTCTTTCATAAACTCATAAATGTCCTTGACAAAATCCCCAAACTCCAAGAACTACAATTTAAAAACCCCTGGTCTCAGTAACTTTTTTTCTTTTTTTTTAATATTTATTTTTTTGGCTGCACTGGGTCTTAGTTGTGGCATGCAGACTTCTTAGTTGTGGCATGCGGAATCTTAGTTGCAGAATGTGGACTCTTAGTTGCAGCATGCATGCGGGATCTAGTTCCCTGACCAGGGATCAAACCCGGGCCCCCTGCATTGGGAGCACAGGGTCTTACCCACTGGACCACCAGAGAAGTCCCTGGTCTCAGCAACTTTTGATGTAAGTATTTACTGATTGACTAAGTCATGTTGAAAACCATTAGATTGTAGAAAGAGCAGGCATTTTAATAATACATCTATTATATTGCCTGTCTCAAGTGAGGGTATTGTAAGACAAGGAAGTTACATTTGAAAATATTATGTAACACAGACAATTTATATCTATTTTAGTAAATTTAGATCAAAGGAATAAACTTTTTTTTATAATAAATGAGGGGTAAGTTTGAATTACAAATCATACTTAAGGAATCAAAGTGTTGTGTTATTATAATTGTCATATATAGAATAAATTATTTGCCCTTTGAGCATTTGGAGATGACTTAAAACATTATTTGTTTCTGAACTAAACCTAAAAGATGTAAAAAACATTTTCTAAATGATAATATTGATATTAACAATACTTATCCTTCTACTTTCAACTCTGTAAGCTTAGTAAAACTTCAGTCTTTATTGATATCCCCATATCTAAAAGATATTTATCTCTACTGCTTAACTGGAAATTTTTGAGAAAAAATTAATTGATGTTATTAAAAGAAAGGTGTCATCTAAAATTATACTGTCTTATTCTTAGAAAGAATTTGCTGAGTGATCCAATGAACATCTGACTAAGAGTCATGTACTCTTAAAGGGGTTGAGAACAGGTTCATGAGATATGAGTCCCTTCATTTTACAAATGAGAAAAATATGAGCCTGCTTAGCTAAGGAATTTACCAAAGATAGATGATTGCATATTAAATATTAAGAAGTATTAAAATCTCTGTTCTCAATCCAGTACTCTTTCCACCATTTGGAAAATTAATCATACAGTCTCAAACATCAAAATATTTTTCCTGTATCCAAAAGAGAACAGAATGTCATGTTTTAGAATCCAGATGTCATATCAACTTAAAAAGCAACATAAAAAACAATTGTAAAGTAAAACTTTGGATTAAGCAGATGATGACTGCTTGATTGGTAGTGGCTTATACTGGAATATAAAGTAAATCAGTAAGCAGAAATACTGCAGTCATCTGTTTTTCTGAATGTCAATCAACAGAGCTGTTCTAAGAAGGATTGAGAAATAGCAAAAGGCTGGTCTTTCTCCAATCTGTGGTTGTCTTTATTGAACTCATTTTCTTTTTTCCTTGCCCTTTTTGGTGCCTCTTATCTCTGTTCTCTCCTTCTCCTACCAAAACTTCTTCTAGGAAACTTGTATCAAACTTGTACTGAAATGTAAATGGCTTACAAGCCTTAAGGTGCTGCCTCCTTCCCTGGTGCCGCAGTGGTTGGGAGTCCGCCTGCCGATGCAGGGGACGCGGGTTCGTGCCCCGATCCGGGAAGATCCCACATGCCGCGGAGCGGCTGGGCCCGTGAGCCATGGCCGCTGAGGCTGCATGTCCGGAGCCTGTGCTCCACAACGGGAGAGGCCACAACAGTGAGAGGTCCGCGTACCACAAAAAAAAAAAAAAAAAAAAAGGTGCTGCCTCTCCCAGGGAAGTGTGAGGAGTGAGATTTAAGAGGGGCAAAGAAAGGTAAAGTTATAGAATGTATATCTAAATATGAAATTTTAAGCATCAATGAGGAAGAGAGTAGCAGTTTTAAATTGTAGGAGGACACACTTCCCAGTGATTTTAAAACCATTGTTAATCTCCCCAAAGAAATAAAAACCAAACAGACAAACAAATATGCAACAAATATAACAGCCAAACACACACACACACAAAAAAAAACCCAAATTAATGGGACTTGACTATGTTGAAACTGAGATTAATATGTGGAGTATTGATTTCTCTAATAAGTTGAGTCCCTCAGTCCATGAACATGGTATATCCCTTTATCTAGGTATTCTTTAATTTTTCTCAGTACTGCTTCATAATTTTGCATATAGAAGTCTTCGTATCTCTCATTAGATTTATTTTTATGTGTTTCACTTTTTAGATATTACCATCAAGAGCATCGTTTTCTGAATATCCTATTTGCTGTTGGTCTGTACAAATACAATTGATTTTTAATAATATTGACCTTGGATTCAGCAACCTTGTTAAATTATCTTATTCAAATGGCTTACCTGTAGAATTTGTTTCAAATACCATAAGGATTAAAAGATCAATTCTCTAAAACAATGTAATAAATCTAAGATTTCATACAAACAGTAATGTTTTTAAAAATTCATATAGCAAAACTTGACAGGAAAAGAAGAATAAATATGTAAATCCACAATCATCGTGGGAGATTTTAACACAACTCCCTCAGTAGTAGGTAGAACAACCAGCCAAAAGTCCATGGAAGATTTTTAACACAAATATCAAACTTGATCAATTTGAAATATATAAAACGCTCTATGCAACAATGATGGAAATCACACTTTTCACAAGTATATATAGACTATGTTACAAAATTACTTATATGGTTGTACATAAAGCAAGTCTCAACATATTTCAAAGACTGAAATACAATAAAATATGCTTTCTGACCATTGAGATGTTGAGTTAGAAATCAGTAACAAAAATTATTTTAAAATAGATCCAAATGTTCAGGAATTAAGCATTTTACTTTAATAATCCACAAAGAAGAAATCACAATTAGCATAAGAAAAGCAAAATTTTAGCTATACTCCCATGGTTTATTACATATGTGTGTACTCTAACACCATCACAGTTTCCCCCACAAGCATATGCACTAACAGAGTTTGTATCCTATCTATCTAGTTTCCTTTAGGGTCTGATAAGGCCAGTTGAAGATGCTTACTAAATGCTAATTGGGTGTATCGGCAGAACTCTTGGTTTTAAGCAACATGATATGACTTAGATAACTTTAAGAAAATGAATTTATTACAATGATACAGAGTAGCTCACAGAATGGTTTGGAGAGTCAGAGAACCGTGGGTCTAAACTATCAGCCAGGAGAAATGTCTAAACTTATTTCATGGTCTGATGTGGTGAAGACGAGATTGCCGCTACTGCTGGATTACTTGATTACTCTGCAGATTGTAATGCTGAGCTCACAAACACAGAATTTAGATGCTGCTGGAAAGAGGATATTGCTTCCACTAGGGTTCTTTTGTGTGACCAGTATAGACTCTACAATTACTGTTTTCCACTCACTCACTGGCAGCTTTTAATTGCAAATCTGGGGCATATGCATCCAACTGATAGAATTCCGTTTTTGTGCTAATGCCCTAGTTTCAAAGGAGGCTGAGAAAACAAGTACTTGAGATGTTTAGCTTCTATGGTGAAAGGTGGATTTGCCTCATAAAGGGGGAGATTCCTAAATCATAGGGAATGGACAAGGTTCATGCAATTTATCTATGACTTTCAGGCAGACATGGGTCTTGCCAAGACACTTTGGATAGTCTATTTACTGATCTGTAGGTTCTCTGAGCATGATGTCATTAAAATAGAGGATAAGTATGATGTCAGAAGGTCAAGGTCTCTATGAACTAAGCTGTGGTGTAGAATGAAAAAGTTGAGACAATACAGTGAAATTAATACTGCTGCCTTGTGATTTGCAAGCAAATTGTTCTGATGTTCTCAGCTTTTTAGAGTAAAGGAATAAAAGCATGTGCCTAATCAATAACTGTTGATTACTTAGAAAGCAAAGCAGGTCCCTTAGAACCTTACTGATTTGTTGTAGTGAAGAGACCACATATAGAACAACGGCCTCAATTTGCTGTCTCTAGCTGATCAAATTTATAACAATCTTCTGTTTTACTCCTGAATACTCTGACTTCTACACTAGACAAATTGAAATTTTAAAAGGGAATATGATAGAAATCACCAACCCTGAATTTGTAAAATCTTCAGTAGTGAAACTAATCACTGTGATTCTCTTAGGGATTTAATCATGCTTTTGACATATTATTATAATAAATAGAGGAAGCTCTTGGGGCTTTTATTGAGCTCTTCCTAATAAAAATATTATTCCCTGAGACATGCAGCCAAGATGGTGATTCTGCTTGTGGCTGAGTGTACTACTTTAATGATATACTAAGAAACTAGTGAAATATTTATGGAATTTTGGGGCATCCTAGTAGTCCTACTGGGAGGCAGACTTAAGTCAAACTGCCATTTATCATTTCATCTTCATGTCTCCA
Organism: Mesoplodon bidens; assembly: GCF_964165515.1. Taxonomy (NCBI): domain Eukaryota; kingdom Metazoa; phylum Chordata; class Mammalia; order Artiodactyla; family Ziphiidae; genus Mesoplodon; species Mesoplodon bidens. The sequence continues at coordinate 1,505,121 of NW_027671260.1, read as the reverse complement.
CCCTGCCTAGTGGAGAATAGTGGTATCGAAGGTACCAAGAATCAATACAGGGAAGGGTAAAGAGGTTGGGATGGGAAAAATTGACTTCCATTTTCTAGGTAACTCGTCTTGGCTAAGTCATTACATGTCTCCAATCATGGCGAAAAAAATGTTACTATATGTCGTAAAATTGACTTCTCTTTAGAAAGATGGCAAGTGAGGGTTGGAGAGTCCTTTCTTTATTGGAATCTACCATTATATCCTCATCCCACTACAAAGAAGTCCAGTTCTTTTTCAGTCAATGCCCCATTCCAAGATGCCAATTAAACTCTCATAATAAAGCAGTCATCAGAATTAAATGTTTAGTGTTATTCTATCTCAACCTGTGGATGCAAGAAGTAAGACTTTTATCACATTCACAGAAAGTTAATGATATTTGGCATTATCTTGAGCTGGGAATTTAAGACTGGAATATTACATTCTTATTACATTGGTTTATCCTGTTGTCTTTATTTTTAATTTATTTTATTAATTTATGAAAAGAAATTTTATTGTGGTAAGAAAACAATATGTGATCTACTCTCACATTTTTAAGTGTATAATACAGCCCCTGGCAACTATCATTCTATTCTTTGTTTCTGCGAGTTTGACTATTTTAGATATCTCATGTAAGTGGAATCATGCAGTATTTGTTCTTCTGTGACTGGCATATTTCACTTAGCATAACATCTTCAGATATATCTATGTTACTGCACATGGCAGATTTTCCTTCTTTTTTAAGGCTGGACAATATTCTATTGTATGTATATATCACATTTTAAAAATGTATTCATCCATCAATGGATATTTACGTTTTGTCCATATCTTGGCTATCATGAATAATGCTACAGTGAGCATGGTAGTGCAGAAATATCTTTTAGATCTTGATTTCAAATCTTTAGACTATCTACAGAGAAGTGGCGTTGCTGGGTCACGAGATAATTCTATTTTTAAGGTTTTCAAGACCCTCCATACTATTTCATAGCAACTGTACCATTTTACATTCTTACCAACAGTACCCAGTAGTTCCAATTTCTCCACATCCTTACCAATACTTTACTTTATTTATTTTTATAATAGCCATCCTAACAGGTTCAGGATGATACCTCATTGTGTGTTTTCTTTTGTTGTTTTTTGGGGGTTGTTTTGGTCTGTGCTGTGCGGCATGTGGGATCTTAGTTCCCTGACCAGGGATTGAACCTGCACCCTCAGCAGTGAAAGCACAGAGTCTTAACCACTGGACCACCAGGGAATTCCCTCATTGTGGTTTTGATTTACATTTTCCTGATGGTTAGTGATGTCGAGCACCTTTTCATATATCTGTTGACCATTTATATATCTTCTTTGGAAAAATGTCTGTTCAAGCCCATTGCCCATTTTTAAATTGGGTTATTTGGGGGTTTTTTTTGCTATTAAGTCATAGGAGTTTCTTATAAATTTTGAATATTAAGCCCTTATCTGATACAGGGTTTGCAAGTATTTTCTTCTCTTCCATAGGCTGCCTTTTCATTTTGTTGATTATTTCCTTTGCTGTTCAGAGGGTTTTTAGTTTGATGTAGTTCTACTTGCCCATTTTTGCTTTGTTGCCTGTGCTTTTGGTGTCATATAGATAGGACATCATTGCCAAAATTAGTGTCAAGGATCTTTTCCCCTATGTTTTCTTCTAGGAGTTTTACAGTTTCAGATCTTATGTTTAAGTCTTTAATCCATTTAGAGTTGATTTTTGTGTATGATACAAGAGTCCAGTTTCATTCTTTTGCATGTGGATATCCAATTTCACCAACACCATTTGTCAGTTCTGAGAAAGAACAAAGTTGGAGGCATAAGAGTTTCTGATTTCAAAAAATATATTACAAACCTACAGTACTCAAAACAGCATGGTACTGGCAAAAAGACAGACGAATGGAACAGAATAGAGAGACTAGAAATAAACATATGCATATACAGCCAACTGATCTTTGACAAAGGAGCAAAGAATACAGTTGGGAAAGGATGCTCTCCCAGTGCCCTTAGAAGTAACCATGACACCCTACAGATTTGGAATATTCAGGGCCTCCATACTTTTTTAAAAGATAAATTTATTTATTTATTTTTGGCTCCATGGTGTCTTCGTTGCTGTGCACAGGCTTTCTCTAGTTGTGGCGAGTGAGGGCTACTCTTCATTGCAGTGTGCGGGCTTCTCATTGTGGTGGCTTCTCTTGTTGCAGAGCACAGGCTCTAGGCTCATAGGCTTCAGTAGTTGTGGCACACAGGCTCAGTAGTTGTGGCTCGTGGGCTTAGTTGCTTCCCGGACCAGGGCTCGAACCCATGTGCCTTGCACTGTCAGGTGGATTCCTAACCACTGCACCACCAGGGAAGTCCCAGGACCTTCATCCTTTTACATGTGAGTTACTACTTGGTTTTCCCTAGTCAGGTCACTAGTAGGCTTTAAGTTCCAGGAGACTCTAAGGTTAATTTTTCTCAATTTGTTTCTTATTGCCAACTAGGGATTTACTGTCTTCAGTGCCAACCAGGCTAGATAACTGATGGCAGTTTCCCCTATATCCTCAATGATCTGTTGTCTCTGATCTCTCCTGGTATCAATTTTTATGTTAGAGCAATAGATGACTTACTCTGGGTTAATTAAGTAGAAAATAAACTACTAAAAAGATATTGGACAGTTTATGGAATCTCTAAATAAAAGATTCAACAACCAGCATTGGTGTTTGGAAGTTTAAACTTATGCCTAGGAATCACGCTGTAGAATTGGTCCAGGGAACAACCTAGTGCAAGAGTCACTGGGCAGAGACACTTCAGCTAGAACTACAAATATCAATGATAGGGGATGCTAAATACAGTAATATGAATCACTGATACATTTGTTCTGGATACTGAAAACTGTGTGTGCTTTCCACTTCCAGAATATATTCTAAGCAGTCTTTTCTTCTTGTCAGTAGCTTCTAGTCCAGTCTCCAGAATGGATATAACTGATTGTCAGAGCTAAGGTCATATGCTAGCCTATGGCTTTAAAGGTTACTCAGAGATTAAGTAGCTGGCATTTTCAATCTCAATAACGAGAGACAGATTCTTCCTCATAAGATGGGGATTTCCATAACTTATATATGGGTTCATACACTGGACAAAAACGAAGAGTAGAACTCTCCATTAGGGTTTATTCATGAATAAATACCACATAAGTCATAATTTTCTTTACAATAATATTTTGGAAACAAGAATAAGGAAGTTTTATATATATATATATATATATATATATATATATATATATACACACACACACACATATACACACACACACACACACACACATATATGTATATATGGGTGTGTGTGTTTATAAATTCTGGCTTTATATAAAGTAGGCCTTTGTTTTTTACTGTGACTGTTCTGAATGCAGAATGGGGATTCTTTTAGTTACAAAGAGGAAAATGAAAACTTTTTTCTGAACTAAACTACATGAAATGTGAACATGAAGATTAACATCATCTCTGAGGCAGGAACCTCAAAATTATACTCCTTCTCAATCAATGTTATTGTCAGTTCTTAGTTTTATTAATTATTAAAGGAAAATATATATCCAAGACATTACTGCAAATAAATATTTTAGAATATGTCTGGCTTTTCCTGTACAGTGAAAACATTTTTTTTTTTTTTTTTTCTGGTACGCGGGCCTCTCACTCTTGTGGCCTCTCCCGTTGCGGAACACAGGCTCCGGACGCGCAGGCTCAGCGGCCATGGCTCACGGGCCCAGCCGCTCCGCGGCATGCGGGATCTTCCCAGACCGGGGCACGAACCCGTGTCCCCTGCATCGGCAGGCAGACTTTCAACCACTTGCGCCACCAGGGAAGCCCAGTGAAAACATTTTTATAATATGAAATGTAAGAACAGATATTTTTCCAACGTAAGTTCTCGTTGCACATTCTCACATATTATAACCATATGTAATTACTGTTAAGTGAAAAGCCTGAATTAGATGAGTAAATTGTTAGAGCCAGTGGTAAGAAAATTATTATATATATTTTTAGCACAGTATTTAAATTTTATATTTAAGAAACTTTTGAGGGACTTTTCACCTAGCTAGTAAGTGAGTTAATTAAAAACAGAGGAACGTTGTGAAGAGTGACACCATGGTGTTTTTAGAATCAGAGGGGTATGAATTCCAATTATTCAATGATAATTTTTGAGATCCTACCACAGCCAGGTACATGGCTTTTACATTTTCTCTAGGAATTTCATTTTCATCATCTAAACAATAGATATAAAACATTTAACTAATGAAGTTTTTGAGAGCAGAGCAAATCTTCAAGGCAAGACACAAAAAGGTGAAAACCTTTCCAAGTAACTTGACTATGTTCCAGAGCAAAACTCAATTATATTTATAGAAATACAAAAATATTCATCACTACTACAAGGCAAAATTAATAAGTTATGGCATCCAACCAAAGATTACCAGGCATACAAAGGGTCAGGGTAAGATGAACTATAATAAGAATAATCACTTGAGAGTGACCCAAAACTGGCACAGATGTTAGAATGAGAAGATAAGGAAGTCAAAATAGCTTTTATAATTGTACCACACATGTTAAAAAAAGTTATGTCGAAATATAGAAGATATAAAAAAGAACCCAATTTAACTTCTAGAGATGAAAGCTACAGTTATTGAGATCAAAACAAAGCAAACAAATCATTTGATAGGTTTTGTGTGTTTGAAACTTTGTTGTTTGAAAATTTGTTTCATTTGTTCTACCAGTTAGACCTGGTAGAAGAAACAGTGTTTCTGAGTAAGAGATGATAAAAATACCAGTCCTGCAGTTAGTTCACTGTCACTCTCAGAGAGCTTAAAAGAGAACTCAGTGTGGTCGAACAGTAGCCCAGAGAATAAGTTGGAGGGGGTTATTGCTGGAAGTGACAAAAGTAAGACATGTCTTACTTTGGGGTGTCTTCTGTTGTAAAAGAGGCAAGAATGAGGATGAACCATAAACTCTTCCCATGCTGAAGCCACAGAGTGAACCCATCCCATGTTATTAGAGGCCACTGATATCAGAGGCAGAAGACCAGGATCATAACTGCTAATGGGCAGCTAATTGTGCTTGTAGTCAGAGGAGGGTCTCCCTCTTTTCCCCTTTTTCTTTTTAATTCTAAACTCAGGGTTATAATTAAACAAAACAGGAATTTAGAGAAGAGCATGTGGGAAGCTTTTTGGCTATTTGGAGTTGTTGCTTTGAACAAATATCCCCCCAATAAAAATAATAACATAATAATAGTAGTACATGAAATGTCCATATATTTACTTAAATGAATTCTTTAAAATTAGATGTAGTTTTTGGTCTAGACTGCAAAAGCATTAAATTTCCCTTGTAGCAGTTACTGAAAAAAAATTAAACATTTAAATTTTTTTACTTCATCAAGATTGAATTTCTCAATCAAACCACATATGATTAACCTGGTTTTCCAATGTATCTTTTATAACAGATACATAATCTGATAATAAACATGGCATTGCTTTCTAAATTATTTTTAATGACATACATGATAGAACATGAGAGGATCTTGGCCCATTTAGCAACCCCCATACTTTTATTTTAATGGAACATATAGTTTAGGTAGAAAATATAGCCTAGTGGATTTAAAAAAAATTATCTTTGGAAATGAAAAATAATGGAACTGAAAGATTATGTATAAATTAGAGACTATAAGGATTTGATTTATTTGAAGTACAGAGTCCTTAAATTGTGCTTCTGGTTAATAAACTGGCTTTAGACATTGGACAAAGGTCTGTAATTTCTTCTACTACAGTCTGGTATTTCAAGAGCTACCAAGAAAACACTGCTGAATGGCTTTAGGTCTCAGAAGTTAAGACACAAGAGAAGTCAGATATCACCACTATGGTGGTAAATTCCCTCTATGCAAAACAATTTAAAAAAATTCCACTTCTCTCATTAGAACACCACAGTGCAGAACTTGCGTGGTGGCGCAGTGGTTAAGAATCCGCCTGCCAAGGCAGGGGACATGGGTGCGAGCCCTAGTCCAGGAAGATCCCACATGCCCAGAGCAACTAAGCCAGTGTGGCATAACTACTGAGCCTGCATGGCACAACTACTGAAGCCCACGTGTCTAGAGCCCGTGCTCCACAACAAGCGAAGACACCGCAATGAAGAGTAACCCCCACTCGCCGCCACTAGAGAAAGCCCACGCGCAGCAATGAAGACCCAACGCAGCCAAAAATAAATAAAAATTAATTAATTAAAGAAGAAAAAAAGAATACCACAGTGCAATGTCATCATCTCCTCAAGAAAAAGTGCCATATAATTCTGTTCTCTGTCTTCAGTGTTATGCAGTAAGACAAGATTTGTTTTCTCCAAGTCCCCCCTCCCTTTTTTTGGTCATTTCCCCCTCCTAGAAGAGAGCCTTAGCTTAGATGAGAAAAGAAAGTTTCTATTATCATAACACCAAATAAAGGCTATCAACATTTGCAAGGGAAATTTTGGTTGTAGATGTTTAACTGAAAGATTAAAACATATTTCCGTAGGACCTTCAAGGTACCTGACCTCTCCCACTGCGTATCTTGCTGAGAAGATGAAAGGAGCCTATTGACTGCTAATCAAGCCTTGCAGAGTAAGAAGAAAGCTGAAAAAACCAAGGTCATGGTGAAGAGGAGAAAAGTTAGGGAGAACCTACAGAGATGCAGCTTTAAGCTGAAACCTGTATAGACTTTAAATGGAAAAGAGGAAAACACTATCCGTGGTATCCACTGTTCTCTATGTGTTTTGTATCATAAAGTAGGCTTTTCTTCTAGTAACAGACCCACTTTCATGCTCTTCCAGACATTCAAGTCTACATAAATAAGGATTTATATACTTGTGGTCTTGTCTGAGATTACTGTACTGTGACATAACATATGGCTGTGCCTCCATCTAAGACTACCATAGAAATGAGCCAAGAAATACTCCACCGTTTATCTAAACTACCAGATTGTTGCTGAGGAAGGGGAGTGCTCACAGCTTTTGTAAATTGATGTAATGAATACTCTTTCAGCAGGGGAGTAACTTGAGAAAAGTAGTAATCTTGGCCTGGAAGCACTGGCGGAGAGAATGCATGGTTTAACATGAATGCCTAGGTTAATGCTTTCTTGTGAGTTTATTAGTTTCCCACAGGAAAATTTCACAAGCTGTTATCAGGCTATGAAGAGAGGGAAGAAGTCTGGGGAAGGTCATATGTGTGTCTGCATCATCCAAAATGGATGATAGAAGGGAAATTAGATTGTTTATGAAGACGGAGGAAAAGTCCCGGAATCATATGGCAATATTGATGGGGGCAATGCAGTTGATACAGTATTTGGCTCCAGCTACATTTGAAAGAGGGCTTGAAACTAGTGAAAAGACAGCCAGTAGGTACGTGAGAAGAAGAATGCATTATTTAGGAATTCATGATTCTCTGCCATTCTCAAATAATTCATTGAATAATTAATTGAGAGGATGGGTAAGGGAAATTGATTAAGCTTTAGAGAAACTGATATAAATTATTTAGTGAACAGTGTATGTTATGATTGATTTAAGAGATTTTCAAGGGTAATTTTGACTTTACTCCCTTAAACAATATTTTCCACTGACTTTAGCACCTAATCAAATATCAGAGTAATATTTGACTCCAATTTATGGACAGATTTGAATATACAAAATCTTAAGTAACCTAAGAATGGAAGGCAAGTTTAAAGAGAAGTTATAAGGTATGAATACAAATTTTTCCTCTCAATAAGCAGTGCAAAAGGAGAACTACAGCTGTAGAACCCTAGAGTTTGTAGAGCTTTTCTGTGTGATTGAGCTATCAGAGATCAATGTTTTATGGTACCATAGTAGGAAATCCTATATTATGATATCGTAGTATCGAAGTTAGTAATCTTATTCAATTGTGATGGTATTTTAAAAGACTAAGAAAATTAGGATGTGTGTGTGTTTGTACTAAAGGAAGTTGAAGAAGAAACTATTAATCATTAATTTACTATATCCCAAATTCAGAATTCAGAAGTTGGCATGGTATAGATTCAGGAATTTTTTTTGTCTGTGTTAGATTTAAGGAAGGAGTGAATATTATTTGATACCCATAGGAAGATTAAACCTAAAGAGAATATAAATACTTTTTTCTAGGGAGATTTTTTTTCCTTTGAAAAAATGCTTCAGGGTAACACTAGAGTCTAAACTCTTTGGGGACAGTGGCTATTGGTGAGAGTATTTGGAAGTGTAGGTATAGTTAAATAATAAACTTGATTCTTGGCGTTAAGGACTCTGAAAAAGCAAGAAAAGTTACTTCTCTAAGGGCAAGATCACCTTAAGGAAGTTAATTTGAAAATGTCATTTAACAGGTGTGAGTTTTGACACACTTCAGTGAATATGTGCACCATGTTGTTTATTGACAAGGGGAAAAAGAATTACTATTCATTAACAAGACCACTTCTTACCAATCTGAAAGAACTAAGGATATTTGGAGAGTTCAGATGGTATTATAATTGATTCATCCAAGATTACTCCTAGAGTGAAATAAGTGGATTGGCATTCAGCATCTATTTGATCTATAGTCATTTCCCTTTATTCAAGGTTTCATTTTCTACTGTTTCAGTTACCCACGGTCAACCGAAGTCCAAAAATATTAAGTAGAAACTTCCAGAAATAAACAATTCATAAATTTCTGAGTAGCGTGATGAAATCTTGTATCATCCATCCACCCACCAGGATATGGACCATCCCTTTGTCTGGCGTATCTCACCCCTTAGTCACTTAGTAGCCATCTTGGTTATAGAACTGACTCTCAGTATCACAGTGCTTGTGTCCAAGTCACCCTTATTTTACTTAATAATGGCCCCAAAGCAAAAGAGGAGTGATGCTGGCAATTTGGATATGCCAAAGAGAAGCTGTAAAGTAGTGTCTTTAGGTGAAAAGGTGAAAGTTCTTGGTTTAATAAGGAAAGAAAAAATCATTTGCTGAGGTTGCTAAGATCTATGGTAAGAATGAATCTTCTGTATGTGAAATTGTGAAGAAGGAAAAATAAATTCATGCTAGTTTTGCAGTCACACCTCAAATTGCAAAAGTTATGGCCAGTGCATGATAAGTGCTTAGTTAAGATGGAAAAGGCATGAAATTTGTACAATAAGATATTTTGAGAGAGGAAGGGACACATTCACATAACTTTTATTATAGTATATTGCTATAATTTTTACATTTTATTATTAGTTATTGTTAACCTCTTACTGTGCCTATCTTATAAATTTTATCATAGGTATGTAAGTATAGGAAAAAAACACAGTATATATAGGATTCGGTGCTATCTGCTGTTTCATGCAACCACTGGGGTCTTGGAATGTATACCCTGAGGATAAGGGGGCTACTGCATTTTCTAGTATACCTTCCTAAGGCAGAGGTTAGAAGTTAAGAAAAAAAAATCCCAAACCCTCTTTCAGCTTGGGATCTTTATGTAAAAGAAATTCCACAAACTCAGTGCATTTATGTGAGACTTGGAATTTGAAAATAAGGAAAGGCAGTTATCCTGGTGCTTTAGCTTTTGTGGCCAGCAAGCATCGCTGTGGAGACATAAGTATTCATCTGTAGCATCATTCCTGTGTACTTAACTCCCTAGGTAGTAAGCACAATAGCTGTTTCTCTTTGTGAGTTTAGATGGAAAATCTATAGACTCTATGTACATTTAATGAAAATTATGAAGCAGTAACAATTGTTACAATCACACGGGTCAAGAAATGGAACATTGGCAACAACCAAGAATGCCCTCCATGCCTTGCATCATCACAAAACCCTCCCATAGCACAAACAATAAGCACTTACCTAACTTTTATGTTAACCCATTCATTGTTTTTCTTTGTAGATTTATTACTTATGTGCACATTCCTGTAATACTGTTGATAGATATTTGTGTTGTTTTCTATTTATGGCTGTCATGAACAATGCTGAACAAGATACATGTTTATATATGTATCCTAGTACACAGGAGAACACATTTCTCTCGGGAGTGAACTACTGGGTTACAGGGAAGTTTCAGGAATGAGATGCTGAGTCACAGAGAAAATATGTCCTTAAACCACAAGATAATGACAAGTGGTCAAATCAACTTACACTTCCAACAGTGGTGGTGACTCATATTTAAATTCCTTGACATTAGTTGTTATCACTTATTTTAATATTTCCTACCTAATCTGTGTGTAGTGGTACCTCATTATGGTGTGAATTTTAGTTTTCATGATTACTATTGAAAATATAAATATTTTACAGTTTTAAATATAGTTATTGGCTTTTGGGATTTGCTGTTTTTTGAAGGGTCTGTTGAATTTTTGGCCTACTTTTCTATTGGGTTATTTGCCTTTTTATTCTTGCTTTTAAGAGTTTATTTCATTTTTTAGTTGAAGTATAGTTGATTTACAATATTATATTACTTTCAGATGTAGAACATAGTGATTCAATATTTTTATAGATTATATACTCCATTTAAAGTTATTATAAAATATTGGCCATATTTCCTGAACTGTAAATATATCTTTGTAGCTAATTTATTTTACACATTTTATACCTCTTTATCCCCTACCCCTATCTTGCCCCTTCCTCCTTCTCTTTCCCCACTGGTAACCACTAGTCTGTTCTCTATAGCTGTGAGTCTATTTCAGTTTTGTTATATTCATTCATTTTATTTTTTAGATTCCACATATAAATGATAACATACAGTATTTGTCTTTCTCTGTCTGACTTATTTCACTAATCATAATACCCTCCATGTCCATCCATGTTGTTGCAAATGGCAGGATTTCTTTCTTTTTCATGGCTGAGTAATATTTCTCTGTGTGTGTGTGTGCGTGCGTGTGTGTGTATCATACCACATGTTATTTATTCATTTGGCTGTTAGCAGGCACTTAGGTTTCTTCCATATCTTGGCTGTTGTAAATAATGTACATAATGCTGCTGTGAACATTGGGTGCATTCATCTTTTTGGATTAGTATTTTCGTTTTCTTTGGATATATACCCAGGAGTGGAATTGCTGGATCTTGTGGTAGTTCTGATTTTAGTTTTTGAGAAACCTTCACACTGTTTTCCATAGTGGCTGCACCAATTGATATTCCTACCAACAGTGTACTAGGGTTCCCTTTTCTCCACATCCTTGCCAACATTTGTTGTTTGTAGTCTTTTTGATGATAGCCATTCTGACAGGTATGAAGTGATACCTCATTGTGGTTTTGATTTGTATTTCTTTGTTGATTAGTGATGTGCATCTTTTCATGTGCCTATTGGCCACCTGTATGTATTCTTTGGAAACATGTCTATTCAGGTCTTCTGCCCATTTTTAATTGTTTTTTTAATATTGAGTTTTATGCGATGTTCATGTATTTTAGATATTAACCTCTTATAGGTCATATCATTTGCAAATATTTTCTGCCCTTTAGTAGGTTGTCTTTTCATGTTGTCAGTGGTTTCCTTTTCAGTGCAAAAGCTTTAAAGTTTATTTAGGTCCCATTTGTTTATTTTTTCTTTGGTTTCCTTTGTCTTAGGAGACAGATCCAAAATAATATTGCTATTATTTATGTCAGAGTGTTTTGCCTATGTTTTCTTCAAGGAGTTTTATGGTTTCTGATCTTGTATTTAGGTGTTTAATCCATTTTGAATTTATTTTTGTATATGATGTGAGAAAGTGTTCTAATTTAATTGTTTCACAAGTAGCTGTCCAGTTTTTCCAGCACCACTTATTGAAGAGACCTTTTTCCTATTGAACATTCTTGCCTCCTTTGTCTTAGATTAATTGACCATAAGTGTATATAGGTTTATTTCTGGTCTCTCTATTCTGTTCCATATGTCTGTTTTGGTGTCAGTACCATACTGTTTTGTTTACTGTAGGTCTGTACTAGAGTCTGAAGTCAGGGCGTGAGATACCTCCAGCTTTATTCTTTTTAAGTTCTTTTCATATTTTGAATAGTAGTCTCTCTATTGGTTTTATATGTTGCAATGATCTTTTCAGGTCTGTGGCATGACCTCTCTTTTAACTATCTTTGTGTTTTCTTTTGTTGGAAAATATTTCTTAATTTAATGTGGGTAAATACATCAATCTTTTCCTTTAAAGCTTATACTTTTTTCCATCTTTCTACTTTGTGGCTTAAAGATAGCCTCCTATATTGTCTTTTAAAATATATTTGGTACCATTTCACATATAGGTCATTAATCCATCTGGAAATAATTTTGTTTACAATATGATACAATTTTAATTATTTTTTCTTTATGGATACCCTAGTGCTCAGCATTTTTTAATCGAAAAGTTTGTTATGTCTTTGTTGAGGTGCTGTGATACCTCTGTTATACAGAGGTGCCATATGTATGTGTGTGTGTGTGTGTACATATATATACATATGATTTTGTTTTAATAATATATGTTTTGGTTTGTTTTTCTTTGTCTCTATTAAGTCTTCTTTTGGTTCATTTGTTTGTCTCTATATCAAAACTGCACCCTCTTTGTTACTAGAGCTTTATAAGAACACTAAATATTCAGTAGAACAAGTTTTCCCACATTTATATTATTCTTCAAGTGTGTGGTGGGCTTTTGTAATCCGTATAAAATTTTAAAGAAGTTTTTCAGGTCCAAAACAAAATCTTTGGCATTTTCACTTAGATTTTTCTTACCCTATAACTTAATTTTTAGAGACTTAACATCTTTTCACTATTAAGATATCCAACTTATAAACACAAAATATATCTCTATTCATTTCTGATTTCTTCAAGGTCTTTGAAAAACTATTATAATGTTGTCTATAAAGGCTTTGTATATCTTATTGGATTTATTGCTACTTCAGCTTTTTGGTGCTATCTAAAAGGATTTCTTTCTTTTTACTATCACTTTCTGTTTGATGCTATTATATAAAAACACAATTTATTTTTATTGATTTTTATCTAGAAATCTTAAGAAGCTCTCTTACAAATCCTAGCAATTTCCTGTATATTATTTTGTATTTTCTCTGTACACAACAATATCATATCTAAATAGAACAAGTTGTGTGTTTTCTTTTCTAATCCTTAGACATTTTAGTTCTTTTTCTTGACTTTCTCCACTGGCTAAACTCTCAAGTACAATACTGAATAGAGTGGTGACAGGGGGCATCCTTGTCTTCTTCCTGATCTTTAAATCTTTAATCATCTCACCTGTATCTATAATGTTACTCTATGGTAGATAGCTAATTTTCATTTAAGAAAGTTTCTGTTTCTAGTTTGATAAGATTAGCTGCGGGTTTTTGTAAAATCATACATGACTGCTGAAATTATAAGAAACTTTGGATTTAATTTTTTGTATGTTTAATTTTATTAATTAATTTTGTTATGTAAAATAATTTTGGTTGTCTGTCATGAAATTAGCTTTTTATGTTGGACTCAGTTTGCTTATATTATATTTATCATCTGTTTTCCTGGGTAAGGTCACCTCTAATTATCCTTTCTTATACTGTCCTTTCCTGTCTTGAAATGAAGAAAATATTAAAAAGTAGTTGAATAGTGTTCCCTCTTTCTATTCTCAAAGAGTTTGTGTACTACTGGAATTCCTCCTTTCTTTAGAACACACTAGTGAAAAATCTTGGATTTCAGCTTTCTTCATGGTGAGAGTAGTGAGTGCTGATTCAGTGTCTGTAATGTATAAATGTATGTATAAATTTCTATTTCTGTTTGAATCTATTTTGATATTATATTTTTCTAGGGGACTGTGATTTTTATAAAACTTAAAATTTATTTGAAAACACTTTGTTCATTTTTTCCTTTGTAAAGCCTGTAACATGTATGTGATATATGACCCTTTTACCTTTCTGATATTGGCTTCTTTTTCTTTTTTGGTCTTGAGAAGACTCTCAAGTAGATAGCCATTTTTATTAGTATTTTCAAAGAGCCAAATGTTAGCTTTTGAATTTGTATTGTTTATTTTCTATGTCATTAATTTCTGCTCTTGCATTTATTATTTACTTCTTCCACTTTCTTTGGGTATGTCTCTTGAAGATAGCACATAGTTACATGTAATTTTATACAATCTGACACTTATTTTCTTTTCATTTGGAGCAGCCAATCCATTTGCATTAAATGTAGTTACTAATTTGGTTTAAATCTTCCTTTTTTTCCTACTTGTCTAAATTCTTTCATATTTTTCTTTTTCTTCTGGAATCGTGAAATATTTATAGCAGTCTACTTTGACTCTATTAAGTTTGAAACTGTAAGCTCTATTTTATTATTTAATGACAATTTCTGTCAGAATTTACTAAATATTTAGAGCTGAAAAAAAAAACCCTTGCTGGGAACCTGTAAATCAATACTTGTAATCTGTGTCACACACACACACACACACACACACACAATTTGAAAGGAAACTTATTAGAAATTAATTAGCTAAGTTTGCAACATAAGAATTAAATAGATTGTGCCATAGAAGAAGAGATAATTAATAAAACAAGTAGGACAAACAGAAAACAAACTATAGAGGGTATCAATAATCTCCAACTTGTAGGAGGACTCACACTTCACACTATTTAAAGCAATAGTGGTAGGACAGTAAAATGGCGTCACTCAATTGAAAACCATCTAAGCAGTTCCTCCAACAATTAAACATGAAATTACCATATGACCCAGCAATTCTGCTCCTAGATGTATATCCAAGAGAAATGAAAACATATGTTCACACCAATTAAACAAGAATGTTTATAGCAACATTTTTCATAGTAGCAAACAAGTGGAAACAGCGAAAATGTCCATCAACTGATAAATGGATGAACAGAATTGGTATGTCCATACAATGAAATATTACTTCGCTATAAAAAGGAATGAAATACTGATGCATGCTATCACCTAGATGAACCTTCAAAATATTACGCTAAGTAAAAAAGTCAGTCACAAAAGACCTTATATTGTATGATTCTCTTTCTATGAAATGTCCAGAATAGTGAAATCTACAGGGACAGAAGATAGATTAGTGGTTGCTTAGAGCTTGTGGGAAGTAGGGTGGGAATATAGGGAGGTGATGCCTAAAGAATATTAGATTTGTTTTTTTAAGTGATAAAAATGTTCAAAATTGACTGTAATGATGGTTGCACTTATATGTGAATATACTCAAAATCACTGAAATATATAAATAGGTGAATTCTATGGTATGTGAATTATATGTCAGTAAAAAATGGGATCTAAATTGACAATAGAGAGGATCAGTAAACTTCAATTTTGTTTCTTTGAAAATATAAAGAATGGTATTTTTTTATGTTCATAGAAGAGGAAGGCACAAACAAAACTATGAAAGAATAGGGGTTTTACTTACATATATTTGGAGTTTTACTAATTATAGGAATAAAGTAAAGAGTATCATGCCATTAATATGAAAATTTATAAAAACTTGAATTAAAAAATAAAATTAGCAAAATTGTCTTAAGAGGAAATAGAGACACATAGTATACTAACAACTTTTACATGAATAGGCTAGTCTGGTCAAATGTCTAGAAATCAGCAAACAAAAACACCAGGACCAGACATTTTAAAAGTGCTTTTGCAAATCCTTCAGGGATCAAATTAACTTTTATCTTACATAAAATTTTTTAGAGAGTGAAACAAGAGGGTATACTCACTTTTTCAATATACAATAGCCAAACCAAAATAAATAAATAAATAAAATATGCAACACATCCATTTATAGAGATCAATAAAACTATTCCAAATAAAATATTAACACAAGATTAATTTATATGTACAGAAGCAAAAGCCAGTGGAAAATATATTTGAAAACAAAAAAAGAGGTGGAAAATGTCTGCATACAAAATACAAGAAAATCTGTAATCTCTGAACTTGCTGGATACAAGAGTGACGTACAAAAACCAATAAGAATTTAAAATATTAGCAACAACCAGTAAGAAAATGTACTACTATTAGTAAATACTATTCCATTAATACTTTTACTATTAAGTAAAAATATCATTCACAATAAAATAATAAATATCAGGTATTTGAGAATAAATATAATAACGTGAGTCAAATATTCATGGAGGAAATGATGCTTTCTTAAAGGATGTAAAAAATTAAATGGAACACTTTATAATATTCTTTGTAAAAATGAATCAATATTTTATAATTGACCATGCCACTAACTTGTGTATGCATTGCTATCACAATGAAAATTGCAATAGATATTTTCATAAGCCGTGACAAGCTAAATCTAAAGTTTATATGGGAGAGAAGTGTATTAGGCAGAGTTCTCCAGAGAAACAGAAGCAGAGCCAATAGGAGATGTGTATGTGCAAAAAATCTGCAGGGCAGGGCAACAGGCTGGAGACCCAGGGAAGAGCTGATATTGCAGTGTGAGTCCAAAGGCAGTCTGCTGGCAGAATTCCCTCTTTTTGAGGGGACGTCAGTCTTTTTTCTATTAAGACTTTCAACTGATTGGGTGAAATGTTAATCTCATCTAAAAAAATTCTTCACACAAGTATCATGAATCATGTTTGACCAAATGTCTGGTTACCGTGTCTTAGCCAAGGTGACCATTACGTATAAGTAGGGAGTTGAAAGCAGCCAAAAAATTCTGAAGAAGATATGAAAACATTAAGAAACATGAAGAAAGGGCAACCTATGCTACCTGATTTAAACATTTAAAGTCATATTAATTACAACAGTGTGGTACTGGCACAGCAAAGGTATAGACAAACAAAAATCGAACAGAATATAGGGCCCAGGAACATAGATAGATTAAAAAAGAGACTAATGTGGTAACATTACAGATTTGTGGAGAAAGGATGAACCTTTTAATAAATGGTGTTGAGATGATTGGAAATTCATATGGACAAAGGATTAGACCCCTATCTTAAAGAAATGAGAAAATAAATTCCAGTTCAAATCAAAAATTAAATATGAAAGAAAAAACATGAATACTTTAAGAGCAAAATATGGATATAGCTTTATGAAATCAGGTTAGGGAAAGGTTTCTTAAACACAACATTTAAAGAATCACAAAGTATGAAGAAAAGCTGAACAGATTATATGACGTTCATATTGAAACATTTCCACAGCAGTATAGACAAATGGACAAATAAAAACACAAAAGAATAAATCTGGGTGGCCACGAAACTTATAAAAGAAAGGTCAGCCTCTCTATCATTAAGGAAATTCTTATTTATCTACATTAGAAGCTATGTGCATTGGACTCTTAATGTAGTGCTGTTTATAATAAGGTGGATGTTACCTAAATTCCCTTCTTAAAGGTAATTGATAAATAAATTACGGTTTGTTCTCAAAAGTAATATTATACAATAGGTAAATTGAATGAAATGTTTTTGTGTGTATTAACATGGGTGGATCATAATAACATAATGTGAATTTAAAAAATAAATTGCGGGCCTCCCTGGTGGCGCAGTGGTTGAGAGTCCGCCTGCCGATGCAGGGGATACGGGTTCGTGCCCCGGTCCGGGAGGATCCCATATGCCGCGGAGCGGCTGGGCCCGTGAGCCATGGCCGCTGAGCCTGCGCATCCGGAGCCTGTGCTCCGCAACGGGAGAGGCCACAACAGTGAGAGGCCCGCATACCGCAAAAAAAAATAAAAATAAAAAATAAAAATAAATTGCAGTTACAAAAAGTATGTAGGTTTACAGATATATGAACTGAAGGGATGGGTGTGTGTGTGTTTGTGTGTGTATGTGAGAGAGAGCGAGAGACAGTGTGTACATGAGTTTTTGTGTGTGTTAAATAAGAATATATATGTAGTCAGATATGGCAACATGAACATAGAAGATTCACATACCTTTTGGATAGAGATCTCTCTAATGATTGGGGATGATCTGAAGCGAAATGCAGGAATCAGATCTTTGGAAATACCCATCAGGCTCCACGTGAAGTTTTGAAAAATTTACCACTTTAAGTAAACATTTTCTTCTCTGAGTCTGTTAAGATTTATTGCAAGTTCGATCTAATGAGCTGTATAGTAGAATGAACTTTTCAAAGTATGCTTGGTGGGGGATAGATTTCAAATCATTGATTGTTCCCCTAAAGACTAAGGCTATTTGGTGAGGAGGCTCCAAAACAAGGATTTTGTCGATATATAAATCTGTTTTCTTGAAGAGCTAATTATTTGTAGTTATGGCAGTATAATTTATTGAAGCTTTAACTTGTGTTTGTTTTCCCCAATAACTCTATGACCACCACTTCAAGATGGTAGTCAACATTTGCTGTTAATTACTTCAGGGGAGATTTGTGTTAGGGTGAAAAGCTGGTGTTTCCTGGAATTGACCGATTTTCCTTTGTTCTTTGAAAAGCACAAATACTTTGAAAGAATAATGTTAGGTGAGAGAGAGAGAGAGGAAACAGAGGAGAGCCATTGAGACTCCAAAGGAAGAGGGATAGATGTCCCCGAGGCTGGAGAGAGGGACATATCTTCATGTAGCAGAAAACTTAAACATTCACTATGGCAATGTGAAAATAGAGCATGTCTCCAGAGGTACAGAAAGATTTTAGAAACAGGGGTTATGCACTTCATGCAAGTAATATGGGTTCAGGCACCAACTTTCCTGTTATTCCAGTTTATCAGTGAAGCAGTAGAGTCAGCAGATTTAAAGCCACCATGAAAGTTCAACAAGATGTATCTTTTGTTTAAGGCCCAAATACAGAGCCTCTCCCACACTTTCTAGAGTTATTTTAAGCCTCTAGAATGTTCATGTGACCTAACGAAAGAAATGGATTCTTGAATGATGAGAAATGGTAGAGTTTCTTCTTTGCCTGATGGGATGAGGGCTTACATTATTATTAAATTTGAAATAAAAGAAGTGAATGAGCCTCTTCTTTTTTTTTTTTTTTAAGATGTTGGGGGTAGGAGTTTAGTAATTTATTTATTTATTTTTGCTGTGTTAGGTCTTCGTTTCTGTGCAAGGGCTTTCTCTAGTTGTGGCAAGCGGGGGCCACTCTTCATCGCGGTGTGCGGGCCTCTCACTATCGCGGCCTCTCGTTGCGGAGCACAGGCTCCAGATGCGCAGGCTCAGTAGTTGTGGCTCACGTGCCTAGTTGCTCCGCGGCATGTGGGATCCTCCCAGACCAGGGCTCGAACCCGTGTCCCCTGCATTAGTAGGCATATTCTCAACCACTGCACCACCAGGGAAGCCGGAGCCTCTTCTTGACCAAACACTTGAAATTCACTTTAATGAGAATACCAATATGGTGTTGTAGAATAACAAAATCTCATGCAAGAAGGGAGCCTAGTGATCACTCCATCCAGCCTACCATTTTGTAAATAAGGAACCTGAAATTGATCAAATGTGGACAACTTGCCCGAACTTAATATTCTGGTAATTAATCAAGCTGCGATTCAAACTCAGGTCTTTTGATTCCAGGTCTAGTTTATTTTTCCCATTACATTAAGCTTTGTTTAAATAGATACAATTTTAAAAGTACATGATACCTTTACTCACTGTGGGACAGTATTCCAACATGAAGGTTTTATTTCTATTTGCCTTTCCTTGAACCTAGGACAGTTGAGGAACACACACACACACACACACACACACACACACTCAGTAAATCTTCATTGCTTGGACTATCAATCCATTGGTATTTTAGCGTTTCCTTCAGAGATATGATGCATCCTAAGAAGCTATATTTTCAAATAGCATATTTCAGATGAATTATCTAAATGTGTGGGGGTTAGTTCCTGAAAATCTATTTCTCAGTTAATTGCTAGTTAATGTTTTTCTATTTTTACCACCTTAATCTGCTGTCCCTTACCTGGACTCTTAAAAAGGGCCTTCTAAAGTTTCTTCTTGAATCCTTGTTTACTTGTCTATAGGAAACTCCCCATAGATAATCTTTTTTTTTTTTTTTTTTTTTGTGGTACACGGGCCTCTCACTGCTGTGGCCTCTCCCGTTGCGGAGCACAGGCTCCGGATGCGCAGGCTCAGCGGCCATGGCTCGTGGGCCCAGCCGCTCCGCGGCATGTGGGATCTTCCCGGACCGGGACATGAACCCGTGTCCCCTGCATCAGCAGGCGGACTCTCAACCACTGTGCCACCAGGGAAGCCCTCCCCCCATAGATAATCTTTAAAAATTAAATTAGATCATTTTTCTCCCATGTTTAAGCCTCCAAACCCAACTCTGCATTGCACTATCCTATTGTAATTGAATAAAATCAATATTTCTCACCATTGACTAAAAAGCTTACATGATATGGCATCTCCCAAATACTCCTTTGTTTGGTCTGCTATGACAAAAATACCATAGACGGTCTTTTTCTGTCTTATATCACTTATATATGGAATCTAAAAAAGCCAAAGTCATAAAAGCAAAGCGTAGAATGGTGGTTTCCAGGGGCTGGGGGTGGGGAAATTGGAAAAATGTTGGTCAAATGATATAAACTTTCAACTGGTATTGATGGATAAATAAGCCGTGGAGATTTAATGCACAACATAGTGATTACAGTCAACAATACTGTACTATAAACTTCAACGTTGCTAAGAGACTAGATCATAATTATTCTCACCACAAAAAAAGAAATGATAATTGTGTGACATGATAGAGGTGTTAGCTAATGGTACTGGTGGTAATCATACTGCAATATACAAATGTACCAAACCAACAAGTGTACACCTTGCACTTACATAATGTTATATTTCAACTATATCTCAATAAAAAATACTATAGGCTGGGTGGCTTAAACACAAATATTTGTTTCTTATAATTCTGAAGTAGTATTTCCCCCAAATACTACTTCACTATTGAGTTGTAAGATCATCTTACATATCCTGGATGCCAGTCTATGTTATGTATATATCTATATCTATATCTATATCTCATGAATATTTTCTCCAATCTGTGGCTTGCCCTTTCATTTTCTAATGGTGTCTTTAAAAGTGCAGAAATTTAAAATTTTAATGTAGTTATAATTTTTTTATAATTATCAAAATGCTATTTTTAAAATTCTGAGGTAACATGGTTTTAATTATAAATTGAAAAGCAGGTAGTATAGGTATGTGATTTTGTATCTCATGCAGAATTTGGCAGTCTGGTAGCTTGTGAATATTTTCTATTTGTACTATTATTGCATGTATGAATTTATTTACAATAAATATACTTATGTGATACATAGAGAATATTTAAATTGTCAGGATTTGCTATTTCCCCATAACCTTTCTCCTGTCAATACTCTGAAGACTTGAAATGTTTACTTTCTTAATTGGTACAAGGCCTTTGTTGAGGTGGGGGGTGGACGGGAGAGAGATATAAAGAATGTAAAGAATACAAATAATAGCCCAGGCTATTCTCTATGAGGAAGAATGAAAGAGGGCAGAGGGGTAAGAAGGATAGGGAACAATAAAGGAAGGGTGAGGACAGGAGAGAAGAGGTAAAAGGAAAGAGCAGTCACTATCAGGAATGGGATTTAGGAAAGGGAGTGTGTAACAAATCTTTCGGAATCCTAGCTGTGTGCTGCCTGCATCTTTAAAACAAATCAACATGACCTTCAGTGCTTTCTGGAGGTTGGTTTCTGTTTGTGTGCTTATCATACTTAGGCTGTGATATATTTGACATCCTAAATTTTCATGGAGTTTATTTCCCACTCTTTGACATCTATGTATCTTACTGACACAACTTGAGTACTCCCTACTTTTTCTCATGTCCAATCACCATAAACTCATCAATACAAGGGACTATCATAATGCTTTTGTGATATCCAGATGACTAATCTCCCTATGGACTATAATATTATAAACATCAGGAGACTTGGCATAGCACTCAAGTAAGACAAAGTTTGAGTGTACTTCTGTCTCTGTCAGATAGAAGTGAACTGCTCCGTTACCTTTGCTGTTTGATGTGGAGACAACTATTCGCCAGATCAATAGCTGTGTATCAGGAGTTAGAGATGTTTTGATTTGTTCCAGGAAAAAAAGGCCCATAAAATCCAGCAGCTTTGATTAGAATTAGTACCTCATTATCTTATGATAATCAACAATCATTGTCCATGACTTATTTGCCTTTTTTACAGGCCAAACAGATTATTTAAATGGGGCAGGTGATGGAGATTCCCATCTGCATGGTTATTTTAGTCTCTGCAAATTCCCCAGATATGTGCTATTGCTATTTTTTGGTATCGTTTTCATGTAGGGACAGTTCCAGGAGCTTCCACTTGGCCCTTCCTATGTATTTTTTTCCAGTTGTGGCAAAATATGCATGACATAAAAGTGACCATCTTAACCATGTTTAGGTGTACCATTTAGTGGCATTAAGTACATTCACGTTGTTGTGCAACCATCATTACCATTCATCTCCAGGACTTTTTTCATCTTCCCAAACTGAAACTCTGTACCCATGAAACAACACCTCTCCATTCATCACTGCACCCAGACCCTGGCAATCACCATTCTATTATCTGTCTATATAAATTTGACTGCTGTAGTACCTCATATGACTGGAATCACAGTATTTGTGTTTTCGGTTCTGGCTTATTTCATTTAGCATAATGTCTTCAAAGTTCATCCGTATCGTAGTGTGTGTCAGAATTTTTTACCTTTGAAGGGTCATTAATATTCCATTGTATGTATATACTACATTTTGTTTATCCATTCCTCTGTTGATGGACATTTAGGTTGTTTCCATCTTTTGGCTATTGTGAATAATGCTGCTAAGAAGGTGAAATTACAAACATCTGTTCAAGTCCCTGCTTTTAATTCCTTTGGATATATACTCTGAAGTCGAATAGCTAGATCGTATGGTAGTTCTGTTTAATTTTTTGAGGAACTGCAATGTAGAAGGGTTCAGATTTCTACACATCCATGCGAATACTTGTTCTTTATTATTGTTATTAATAATAGCTATCCTAATCGATGTCAGGCAGTAGCCGTTCTTAATAGCACTGACCTTGGTTGAGAGTTCTGTCATTTTCCAAGTATGTGTACTCCAAAAATACATTCAGATATGGGGAAATATAGTGTAGGTCACTGCACAAGATTTCTAGTGAGGTGAACTTGTGTCAAAATTCCAATTATCACATGGCTTCCATAAGCCCTATTATGACCTGAAGACCACAGTGATGTTTTGGAACCTCAGGTGTATAAATTTATCTTAATAATCTCTGAAAAATTCTGAGTTTTCCACTTTTCTTTCTAAACATTCCCCCTGGAAAATTGTAAACCCCTTTGAGGTAGACCTGGAGGAAAAAAATAATCACACTCTATACTTTTGACAGTGTTGCAGCAAAGTTCCTGAAGCTGTTGTAGCCACCTGATCTCTGGTTTAGGTCTGGGCGAGGCTGTAATTTTCATTCCTGGAAAATCAATGCAGGTTTCTGCTCATTTGTGCTTGAATTTTATTTTCATTTATACAGTTCAAGCCTGCTCATCAATGTAATTCCCAGTGTAAATGTGATTAATCTGTTACTGCTGGAAGTCACTTTGGGTCAAAATACTGCCACTCTGCCCTGCTGACCTTTATGATAATTGCACTCACCTTGTTTCTCATATTAAATGCTACCACTTAACCTCTGCTACTTTGTAACCCAATGTTCCTGTTAAAAAGCACGGGGGCCATTTCATTGGTGCTATCCCGCATTGTCATCTTTAGCCCACAGAAGACAGATGCCACAGAGGTTTAAAAGGATGCTTGTATTTCTCTCATCAAAGAATGTCTTAATGTCTTGAAGAAGAATGTTATCGGTGACCTCTGTGGGGGCATAACTATGGGATAGTTGAGTGGGTTTTACATAATTAATCCACTCCAACATTCTCATTTTATGTACATGGATTCCTTTGTCTACATTCTGTCAGATAAATTATGGCATCTTGCCCTCTTTGAATGTTGCTGACTATTGAATCTATGTTTCAGTCAGCCAAACAAGCCAACGATTAGAGCCAATTCCATCAGCTAGAGCTAATACTTTGAATCTCAGGTAACGTCTTTATAATAAATTCAACCCCTTGCAACTTTATATTCGATCTTTCTCAGTCTAACACTTATAAAATATATGCCAGGGTTTCCCTGGTGGCACAGTGGTTGAGAGTCCACCTGCCAATGCAGGGGACACGGGTTCGTGCCCCGGTCCAGGAGGATCCCACATGCCGCGGAGCGGCTGGGCCCGTGAGCCATGGCCACTGAGCCTGCGCGTCCGGAGCCTGTGCTCCACAACGGGAGAGGCCACAACAGTGAGAGGCCCGCGTACCGCAAAAAAACAAACAAAAAACCCCCCCAAAAAATATGCCACACACACATTCTACAGGTTTCTGCTGATACACGTTAGCAGGATATAGCATTTCTTTTGATGTATATGCTAACTCCTACCAGCGTGGACATTATACTTGCCTACTGGGGCCTGGTAGAATCTGACTGTAGTTATTAGGATGCAATAAGTGCTGATGTGGGTGGGTCTTGAGAAAAGTAGAAATTTCCTTGAAAACTAACCTATTTAGATGAGGTCTTTAGAGATATGTTAAGTAAGTAAGGGAAGGTTAGTTTCCTCAAATGGGGAGGAAGGAGGGTGGCTTCCTTTGGCGAGGAAACCACAGGAAGATTTGGGTTAAAAATTTTCATATGAATCTGAGTCTGCCTACCTGCACTTATCCTAAATACTCAATATATCCTTATCTTAATACCCAACTCTTCCTGATCAGTGTCCTGATATTAATCTGTGAGGCTTAGCACAGATGTACGTTGAACTTGCATTTTCATTCTGCAACCCACACTTTTAGATTTGAAACTTGATCCTCAGCCATGTCTGCTGTGTGGCTCTAAGACATGAGAAAATTTTAAGGCCCTCAGTGTGGCTCTCTGTGTCTTCCCATGCCTCGATCTGAGAGTTTAAACACCTAACACCTTTTAACATTAAGTGTAAACATTTTCATTTTGTAAGCTCTCTGGTGCTATAAGAAGCAGCTAATGGTCCCCATGGTGCTTGTAGGTATTACTGCTGTAATAGACAAAATCAGCTGCTGCTTGAGATGTAAAAGTATTGTCTTCAACTGGCAATATGTTCAAAGCAAATATTGCTGGTAATTTATTTATTGCTTCCACTACTCGGAAGAAGCACTTGTCTTTGCATTGGCAATGGAGTCACTACTACATTCAAGCTCAAAACCTTATTCCAGAGTCCCATCTTGAGCATCTTTTTCCTGGGATTACTCATGCAGGACAGGAAATCTGCTTCAGGAAGTTTAGAAAGTAGATTTTAATAAAAGGAGCTTGTTTCAAAAGTTATAAAAGCTGGAGTCAAATGAAATAGGAAGGCAACCTAGAGTTTGGAAAGACTGAATCCCCTAAGCAGAACTGGAATGAATGTAGAGACTGCTGGTGGGTGCTGGGAACATGGAGGGAGAAGCCCTTGAGCAGGAATTGGACGCATGAGGGAGACGAAGCCTCAGTTGTATGTACAACTCAAAGAAAGAGGGCATTCTGGGTTCTCCCCTATCCCCTTCCTCCAAACTCTCACCAGTCCTTCCTTTACTCAAAATTAATTGGAAGCTAGTTGTCAGTGAATCCTGGGAAACCGAGTTTTCAGGAGTCAGTCCTCTAAAATAAAAATCAGAGCTGGAAAAAGAGAAATAGTCTTTAAAAATTATTCACACAAATATGCCATCCCTTTACAGTAACTTCTCACATTCCAGTTCACTTGTTCAAATACCCCACCACTATGATAGTACTTTGACGCAAGTCTGTTTACTCCCTTGCTTTCTCCTGATACTACCTTTGTATCTCCCCTTACTCTCTTACATTCCAATGTCCATTATCTACTAGTGTGTTTGTCCCTACCCCTGTTCCAGTGTCTTTTAATTATGCTGGATCAACCCAAACCATTGCTTTCTGTTTTCTTGATCTCCAGCTTTCAAAGTCTTCCCAAGTAAAGTGTATAATAGTTTAGATTGTTTCCTTTATAAATTCATGATCACTAACCTAAAAGGTCCTTTAATATTGCCCTTTAATTCTGCTACATTAATCTGGACCCATCATTTCCCACTCTTTACACTTTGTTCTCTCTTTCTGCACTATTCTTTTTTTTTTTTTAATCTCTATTGGAGTATGATTGCGTGACAATGTTGTGTTAGTTTCTGCTGTATAACAAAGTGATTCAGCTATTGCACTATTCTTAAATGGCATGTCCCCACCATTTGCTATAATATCAGGAGATAATCTCTTAATTCACAGAAAAGAAAAGAAAAAACATTAGAACTTTCCTGTTAATTAACATAATAGAGTTACTACATCTGCTACCATCTTTATCTCCTTTGGTAATTTAACAGAACAGAAGCTCTATTCCTACTAAACCCAATTCCCTTACTCCTGATTTGGATTGCATCACCTTGCACTCTCTAAGGATCCTTATTTTGTTCAATACCTTCTCTAATCTGGATCTTTTCCACTATCTTTTTTTTTTTTTTTTTGCGTTACATGGGCCTCTCACTGTTGTGGCCTCTCCCGTTGCGGAGCACAGGCTCCGGACGCACAGGCTCAACAGCCATGGCTCACGGGCCCAGCTGCTCCGCGGCATGTGGGATCTTCCCAGACCGGGGCACGAACCCGTGTCCCCTGCATCGGCAGGCAGACTCTCAACCACTGCGCCACCAGGGAAGCCCTCCACTATCTTTTTTAAACATTCTAAAATCTTCCAAATTGGGAAAAATAATAAAGAAGAGTAAAGCAAAAAAGAAAAGCAAAAGCAAACTCACCTTTCTCCACCTGACTTCTGTTACTAATTACCACACTATCTCTTCTTCAAAGGCACAGTTTTTAAGATAATTCTTGAAAATGTTTTTCTGTATCTTGGCAATTGTGAATAATGCTTCAATGAACATGAGAGTGCAATCTTTTTGAGATCCTGATTTCAGTTCTCTTATACATATATATACACACACACACACATATATATATACATATATATATATACATATATCCATTCAGAAGTGGGATTGCTAAATCATATGATAGTTCTATTTTTAATTTTTCGAGAAGCCTCCATACTGTTTTCCATAGTGACTATATACCATTTTGTATTCCCACCAACAGTGTACAAGAGATCCAATTTCTCCATATTCTCCCCAGTACTTGTTACCTTTATATTTTTGAAACTAAGCATCCTAACAGGTGTGAGGTGATATCTCTTTGTGATTTTGATTTGCATTGCCCTGATGATTAGCGATGCTGAGTACCTTTTCATATACATTTTGGCCGTTCATATGTGTTCTTTGGAAAATGTATATTCAAGTTCTTTGCCCATTTCTTGATGGAGTTATTTGGTTTATTTGCTACTTAGTTGTGGGAATTCCTTATAAATTTTGGATATTTACCCCTTACCAGATATATGATTTGCACATATTTTCTCCCATTCCATTGGTTACCTTTCCATTCTGTTGGTTGTTTCCTTTGCTGTGCAGGAGCTTTTTATTTTGATGTAGTTCTACTTGTCTATTTTTGCTTCTGTGGTCTGTGCTTTTGGTGTCATAGCCAATAAATCATTGCCAAGATCAGTGTCAAGAAGCTTTTCCCAAAATGTTCATCAACAGATGAATGGTTCAAAGCATGTAGTATATATTTACAATGGAATATTTTCAACTTTAAAAGAAGAAGGGGGTTCTACCATTGTGGCAACAGGGATGAACCTGGAGGACAATACGCTACGTAAATAAGCCAGTCACAGAAGGACAAATACTGCATAATTCCATTTATATGAGGTATCTAAAATAATCAGACTCATGGAAGCAGAGAATAGAATGTTGGTTGCCAAGGGCTGGGGAAAGGGAGAAATGGGGAGCTGTTGTTCAACAGGTATGAATTTTCAGTTATACAAGATGAATAAATTTGAGAAATCTGCTGTACAAATAGTGTCTATAGTTAACAATAGTGTTAAGCACTTAAAATTAGTTAAGAGGGTCAATTTCATGTTAAGTGTTCTTACCACACACAGAAAAAATGGGACACAAGGAAGCTTTTGGAGGGGACAGATATGTCTATTACCTTGATTGTGTTAATTGTCTCATGGGTTTATGCATATGTCCAAACTCATCAAATAGTATACATTAAGCATGTGCCATTTTTTGTGCATCAGTTATACCTCCATAAAGCTGTTTAAAAATGTTTATCTATATTTGATACCTTCACTTTATGACTTCCTTCTCATGCTTCAACCCACTCCCAATAGAATCCATCTTTTATTACTCCAATAAAAAGGTACTTCATAAACTATTTCCAAATCCATGGATGCGATGTGAAAATTTTATCTCCTAGTTACTTGACCTGTAAGTAGGATTTGCTTCTGTCTTTGAGACTTGATTTTCCTTGACCCAAAAACTCCTCTGGTTTTCTTCTCATCTCTGCGGCAGTTCATTCTCTATCTTCTTTGCAGGTACGTATCCTTCTCCTCAGACATTAAATGTTGAAATTCTTCAAAATTCAGTTTTAGGCCATTATGTCCTCTCACTCTGGAACTCATAATATGATTTCACAGAAACACACAGCTTCAGTTACCAACTCCATCAAGTTTGGACATTTGTGTACCTGAGACCTCTAATCTGAATTCTGTAAATCCAGTTGCCTAATTAACATCTAAATCTGTTCATTTAAAATATACATAAAGCTAAATACTCATGGTCTCCCTAAACTGCCGAATCTCTCCTCCTTCATTTTCATTTGTCTTAGTGTGTAGTGACACCATTCACCCAGTTGTATAAACCAGGCACCTAACAATAATCCTTGAGTTCAACCTCTCGCATCAGCCACTATATCCTATCCATTATCAATCTTATCCATTTTACCTCCTAGATACTTCCTTAATCTATCTAATGTCCTCTATCTACTCATCGTTGTAAGTGGTAAATTAATGCATGAATATATATTTCCCTGATTGCTTTGCTTGGTACCTATAGTTTTTATGGCAGAAAAATTTATATTAAAAAAAATCCGTTCATCTTCCGTATATCTTCCCTTCTGTTCCTCCATCCTCCTGTCCCCATTTCAAGCAAGTATACAGGACTCCCTAGAAACCTCTTCCTCAGGAAATATGCCATTTCTAAGCCTCAAGGTGTGAAGGAGGAGATTACAAGGCAGTTGGAGGATTAAAAACCAGTGAGTACAACAAGCACTGCCTGACACTACCTTGTTACTGGATAGAGCCTTGGAGCTGCACCAACTCATTAGAGGGATGTAGTTGAGAGAGATATAGGGAAGGCATGTAATAGGCATGAGGTATCTATCTCATCAAATATTTCAGCATCCCAAACATTATAGAGGAGCATTTATAAATGGGACATAAAGGTACAGGTGTCCCGGTCTCAGAAGACCAGAAGGACCTCCACAACACTTTCATGTTACAGGGTTTTTATACCACTTTGGTTGTATAAGGTACCTCTAATAATGGCTGAGTCTAAATTCTCTACTTGCTCAGTTATTTAAAGAATTAAATTCATTTAAATCAAGTAAAGAAACAGTAGGTTTATAGCAGCTCATAACTGCTTACTTTTTTTAAAAAAAATTATTTATTTATTATTTTTGGCTCTGTGTTGGGTCTTCGTTGCTGCACGCGAGCTTTCTCTAGTTGCGGAGAGTGGGGGCTACTCTTTGTTGCAGTGTGCGGGCTTCTCATCACGGTGGCTTCTCGTTGCGGAGCATGGGCTCTAGGTGTGCGGGCTTCAGTAGTTGTGGCGCATGGGCTCTAGAGCGCAGGCTCAATAGTTGTGGCACACGGACTCTAGAGCGCAGGCTCAGTAGCAGCACATGGGCTTAGTTGCTCTGCGGCATGTGGGATCTTCGGGAACCAGGGCTGGAACCCGTGTCCCCTGCATTGGCAGGTGGATTCTTAACCACTGCGCCACCAGGGAAGCCCCTTAACTGCTTACTTTATGTAGAAAAGCTGCCACCAATATATGGCAAGAACTTTGCTTGTATAATTTACACTAACTGGTATAATACACCTTCTACAAGAAAACTGAACAAGAATGAACTAGGGAGCAAAACATTTTTATCCTTTGAGCCATTCTGTTATTAAGGGTTCTTGTAAGCTCTGATGTTTTGTCTCTGAGAGAAAGAAAAAAAAATTTTTTAATTGGAAATTTAGAGATTTTTTTTTAAAACTTAAAATGGAAGATCTTGGTAGTAATTGAGTGTATAGTATTGTGTCATATGTTTTATTATTCATTTTATAGAACTAATTGCCCATGTGTTCCTATAATAGGGGAGGAAAAAATAACGGTTTTAGTCCCAGTATAGATATTGCATGATAAAAGGAGAATGATGACCATCTCCATTTCCAAAGGGAGAACAGGAATTCAAAACATGCTATGCCATAAATCGTTTAATTCAGCATTTTAAAATATTTTGAGCATTTGAACTCAATGTTTTGTAACTTCTAAAAAAGTATAATGTATATACATAATTTCCACACATTTAAAATGACTTGTTAAATTGTTAAGACCTGACTTCTTTCTCAAAATTAAGGTATGCTAGTCGGACCTGAGAATAGCCTCCAGAGGGCGACCAAGTTTCATCCCTGCAAACAACTGCATCAAAATGTAACATTGCTTCCAACAAAAGCAAGGACTTTCTAAAGTTAAAATTTGAAAAGCCAGTGATAATAGTTAATCCTTGAAAAAATATCATGACCCAAAGTCTGAATAGCTCTGCAAATTGGTTGTTTCAGAAGGAGACCACCTCTAATTTGATGGTTTAGTAGAGCAAGGGCCTTTGAATCTAGACAAATCTCACAAAGCTGCTAGATCAGCAAAACTTGTCATCAGTTCACGCATGCTCTGATTTTCCTGCTCACTGAAGTCTACCTCTTCTAAGCACCTTGTATTAGCAGGGTTTGGCTCTTGCATTTCCACAGACGTAAGGCCTTAAATTCAAGGGTCAGCTCTACAAATGGTTGATATATTACTTTGTAAATAGAGTTTCATCTATGGAATGGGATAAATATCTTCCTTATGTCTCATTGTTTTGTGAGTATTAAATTAGATAAATATATGAAAACACTTGACACAATGACTGGTTGGTAAACTTACTTTCTGCCCATTTCTTTTGCCCTCCCTTTTTTTCTCCTTAAATTGAGAAAGATAGGATCTTATTATGTCATTCACTTGAATGTTTTAGTGCTATATCACTCTTCCATTACTTTTCCCCAAAGTATATTTTTAAAAATCTCACAGAAATAAAGTAGTGATTAAGTTTAAATAATTGATATTTCTCAATCCCTAGACAGAAGTATATCTAATAAAAGTAGGTTTGTTAATCCTTGACTGATAATGACTAGAAAATAAAGAAGTATTTCTAATTGGGCAGTCCATCCAATTGGCTCTCACCGTGTACCAATGGATTATTTTTTTTCTACTTATTTCATCTTTATCAAAGCTACAACACAGAGAACATTAGTTGAGTTTACTTTGTAACTGCCCTTTCTCATTATTCCTGACCTGTATCTAACTAGCAGACAGTTACTTTTGATTCTTCTGAGAAAGTTCCTAAAGCATTGCTTTTCTTTATAAAATAACCTTCCTGAAGGTAATGCTAATTTTAACTACTGATCAAGATGGCCTTAATGTGTCCCTCAGTTTGGCTAAACTTCAGACAGGATTTTTCTTTACCATAGGCCCCTAACCTCCCTTTTCTGAAAACATTTACTTTAAGAAGCTTGAAATTATAAATTCTTTCTCTGCCCCTTTGAGATGTAAATTTTCTCCTAGTCACTTGATAATTTTCCAACCCAGAAATGTCTTTCTCAAGGACCTGGGAGTCAGCTCTTTGAAATACAACCTTCAAGAAAGGTATTGCCCCTAGTTCCCAGTCTCTGTGGGGAGTATAGGAGCCTAACTTTGATAAGAGCCAAAGCAAACAGAGATGGTCTAATTATATTGACCAACCTCTTCCCCAGCATCCTCTACTATTTTTCCTACAGCTCATCCTGGCATCTAAAAACTTCCATGCCTTTTGTTTCAGCAGAACGGAGTTCAGTGTCTCTCCCCTATTACAGAATCGTCTTGAGTAAAGTACTCCTTGCCTGTTTAACCATCTGGTGCAATTTTTCTTTGACATCACTCCATCACATACTCCAAACTGCCTACCACTTTCAGATTAATCTTATAAAACTTTGTATATGTGCTGCTGAAGTGAGCACAATCTTTATAGAACTTTGAATCACTCCCTATTTCCTGTGGCATGAAGCCCACCATTCAAACTTCTCCACAGTCTTATACCTTCCAAACTCATTAGTGTTATCTTCCAATTCCTGAATTCTCTCCTCCAATAATATTAGTACATTTTCTTCCTACACGTGGCTAACATTTCCCCATTTTGAGATTTCATGTGTCTTCTAATTTTTTTAATATTTGGAAATTTTATTATACTGTATTTGCCCATAACAAATAAAATAGAAATTGTTTCAAGTCTTTGCAAATAAATTTAATACAGGGTATTAAGAACACCAGTGATGAAACTTCTGAGAAGTAAAGAAGGGCCACCTAGATAATGGAGTGATTAGTAGGAATAGGAATTTACTTGTACCCCTATGCTGGAAAGGCAAAGTTAAGGAGAAGGTTGTAAAGGCGTCCAGGGCCAGGTTAAATGATCATCAATGTCAGACCATAGCAGTTCTGTCTCATTGGAGTTGGAGCCGTGGAAGTTACACAGTTGCTGCTGGAGAATCTTCACAAAGTAGAGGAAGAAAGGGAGAAATCTCATAGCTTATCCCTAAACTTCCATATACCATCAGTTGCTTCTTTTTGGCTGCGCCTGATCAGAAGTAAGCTGCCTGTATGAGTCTGCTATCATGTGATAGAAAACAGATTCAAGAAGGAACAATGACTAAATTCAAGAAAAAGCAGTCCCAAACTAGTATTTTTGCTTGAATGTTATGCAACAGTCTGTTTTCTGTATTTTTTCTAACTTTATTGAGATGTAATTGACATATAGCATTGTGTAAGTTTAAGGTGTACAACCTGTTGGTATGTTACATGTTGTGAAATGATTACCACAGCGGAGCTAGTTAACACACCTCCGTTACCTCGCATAAATACCATTTTTTTTGGTGAGAACATTTAAGATCTCTCTTAGCAACTTTGAAGTATATAATACAGTTCTGTTAACTGCAATCACCATGCTGTAGATTAGATTCCCAGAAATTCATGTGCTAACTGGATATTTTACCCTTTGGTCAACATCTCCCCATTTCCCCCAACCCCAACCCCTAGCAACAACCATTCTATTGTCTGTTTCTCTGGGTTTGGCTGTTTTAGAGTCTACAATTTAGTTACATCATACAGTATTTATTTTTCTCTCTCTGACTTATTTCACTCATCATAATGCCCCAAGGATCCATAAATGTTGTTGCAAGTGGCAGGATTTTCTTCTTTTTCATGGCTGAATAATATTCCATCTATGTACCTACCATATCTTCTATATCCATTTATCCATGTATGGACACTTTGGTTGTTTCCATCTCTCGGCAATTGTGAATAATGCTGCAATGAACGTGCGAGTGCAGATATCTCTTTGAAATAGTGATTTCATTTTCTTTGGACATATATATACCCAAAGCAGGATTGCTAATGTATGGTAGTTTTCTTTTTAATTTTTTGAGGAGACTCCATATTGTTTACCATAGCGGCTGTACCAATTTACATTCCCACCAACAGTGCACAAGGGTTTCCTTTTCTGCATCCTTGTCAACATTTGTTACCTCTTAGTCTCTTTGAGGTGATATCTCGTTGTAGTTTTGATTTGCATTTCCCTGGTGATTAGTGATGTAGAGCATCTTTTCATGAACCTGTTGGTGATCTGGATGTCTTCATTGGAAAATTTTTTATTCAGTTCTTCTGCCCAAGTTTTAATTGAATTGTTTGAAAATCTATATCTATCTATATCTATATATAGATATAGATACAGATATAGCCATTGTATGAGTTCCTTATATATTTTGGATATTAACACCTTATCACGTACATGATTTGCAAATATTTTCTCCCATTCTGTAGCTTGCCCTTTCATTTTGTTGATTGTTTATTTTTCTGTGTAGAAGCTTTTTAGGTTGATGTTATATAACAAGTTGTATAACAAGTTGTATATAACAAGTTATATAACAAGTTGTATTTCTCTTGGTGATTTTAAGATTCCCTTGTTATCTTTAACGTTGACATTTTAATTTTAATATTTCTTGGTATGGATCTCTTTAGGTTGATCTGCTTTGGAGCTCTCTGGGCTTCCTGTATCTGGATGTCTGTTTCTTTCCCCAGGTTAGGAAAAGTTTTCAGATATTATTTCTACAAATGTTTTCTGCCCCCTTTTCTCTTCTCCTTCTGGAGTTCCTATAAGGTGAATTTTATTCCATTTGATGTGCCATAAATCCCTTAAGCTATATTCATTATTTTCATTCTTTTTTCTTCCTTATTCTCTGATTGGATGAGTTCCTCTGACCTGTCTTTGAGTTCACCTATTCTTTCTTGTGCTTCATCTACTGTATTTCTAAGTTCAGTTATTGCATTCTCCAGTTCCATGACTTCTATTTGGAACTTTCTTATATCTTCTATTTCTTCGTTGAAGTTCTCACTGTTTTCATCCATTTTCCTTCTGAGTTCAGTGAGCATTTTTATGACCATAACTTTGAACTCTTTATCAAGTAAATTACTTATGTTCATTTCATTAAGATTTTTTTCCTGAGGTTTTATTTTGTTCTTTTTTTGGAGTATAGTCCTCCCTTTCTTCATTTTGCTTGACTCTCTGTGTTGGTTTCTATGCATTAAGTGAAATAGCCACATCTCCCAGTCTTGAAGAGCTGTGTGACAGATGAACCTTGTCATTTAACCCCGTCTACTCTTGGTTGCCTCTCAAACCTTTGTGATTGTCTAAGCAGTTTATTTTTAATAGACCTGGCACACCATCCCAGCAGTTGAGGGTGTGCCAAGACAAATGAGCAACCCAAAGTGGAGGATCTCAGGCAGCACCTAGATTCAGGTTGATAGGAAGCCAGAAAACTTGGTAACAGCTTTTAAAGAATGCAAATGTATTTAGTCTTGTGAGATTGCAAGTGGAAGCCCTGCTGCGCCCCAGAAGCAAGCAATCTGAAGGTGTTCCCTGGGGAGCAGTCACAAGAAAACAGTGCTTCAGATAAGTGTACAAGCTCCATTCTGGGAGATACCAGTGAACTGTAGTAAGGCAGAGTGAGGGTGGAGAGATGGCACCCCCAGCCTACCTTCCCCGAGAGCACATCCATAGCCTCTAGATGTGTGCTGAACCTGAAGCCTGCTCTTAAGTCTTGTCCCTACTAGCACATAGGCCTTTTTCTTGTAAAGGCTGGGGCTGTGTCTCAGTCTGATGTGTAGTGGTACATCCTGGGGGTGGTATCCTGCCAAGAACTGTCTCTCCAATTGTTACAGTCCCATGGGACCCAGAAAAGAAATCCCTCCTGGCCTCCAGAGCCAGGTGATCAAGGAGCATCCCCTGAGTGGAGGCCACAAAAATGGGATCTCCTGTCTTGGAGATTCTGGCTCTCTGGAGCACATCAGAAGGAAAGTGTGAAGATGATGCTTACTGGCTGAGTGAGGCGGTGGGAAGAGTGCAAAGATGACACCATTTGAATAAAGGGAAAGAGGGAAAAGAAAAAAAAGAAAAGAAGAAAAAATATATATATATATAGCAAGACAGTGGAAGAGCAGGGAAGAAGGAGCCAGCTGGCTGGAGCACAAAGCTGTCACCTGCAGGAAAGGAAAAAGGGGAAAAAGGATGGCACCTTTCAGTTTTATCAAGGCAAAGAGAGAGCAGGAAGATGGCACCCGCCAGCCTCTGTCCCTGGGGAGTATTCCAGCAGGCCCCTGTTCCTCAGATTAATGCTTTAAAATTGGGAAGTGAGTTTCTTTCCCAAAAAGTCAGAGTGCTTTTCAAAGGGCTGCTTCTACACTTGGCCCTGGGACAGGTGAGTCTGTGCACAGGCCCTTTAAGAGCTGTTCCTCAGTTCACCACAGCCCTGTGGGTCTCATGGGATGTGGCTTGTTGGTCTTCAAAGTCAGATGTTTTGAGGGTCTATCTCTCAGGTGCCAGCCTTAAAATTTGGAGTGCCCAATGTGGGGTCCATACCCTTCACCTCTCAGGAAGAAGCTCCAGGTTTTGAGTTCCTTCCTAATTGTGTGTCTCCACACCAAGGATGGGGTTTATGGCAAAATTGTGTCTCAGCCTTTCTGACCTGTTTTGATGTGGTTTCCCTCTGGTTTTCCTGATGTGAAGGGGTTGCTCCACCATCTTTTAGTTTTCTTCAGAGGAAATTTTTCCATATGTAGCTGTAGCTTTGGTGTGTTTGTGGGAGGAGGTGGGTTCAGGATCTTCCTATGTTGCCATCTTGAACTGGAACCTATTTAATATGTTTTAAATTTTGGTTTTCAGTCGTTCAGTTTGTTACTAGTATATGGAAATATGATCAATGTTGTGTATTAATGTTTATGTATTGATTTTATATTCTGAGATCCTGCTAAAGCAAGCTATTATAATTTATTATGAGTCTACTTATACCTTCCTTGGAATTTTCTATGTAGAGAATTA
This sequence comes from Mesoplodon bidens, assembly GCF_964165515.1. Classification (NCBI taxonomy): domain Eukaryota; kingdom Metazoa; phylum Chordata; class Mammalia; order Artiodactyla; family Ziphiidae; genus Mesoplodon; species Mesoplodon bidens. The sequence goes on along the minus strand of NW_027671260.1, from coordinate 1,468,599 downwards.
TGTCATCTGTAAAGAATGACAGTTATATTTCTTCTTTTCTAATATGTATGCCTCTTTTTTCCTTTTCTTGCTGTACTACAGTAACTAGAATCTAAAGTACTAAGTTGAAAACTAAGATAAGAGTGGACCTTCTAACCTAGTTTTTGAACTCAGGGAAAAGCATTCATTCTTTCACCATTTCATGTGATGTTAGAAGTAGGTTTTCTGTAGAGGCTCTTTATTAGGTTGAGGTAGTGCCCTTCTATTCCTAGTTTCCTGAGCACTTTTAATATGAAGGGGCGTTGAATCTCGTTCAGTGTCTGTTCTGTGTTAACTGGTGTAACAGTACGTGTTTCCTCTTTAGACTCAATCTGGTAGATTACACTGGTGAGTGGTTACCATTGAACAAGGCTTGCATCCCTGGAATAAACGCCACTTGGTCATAGTCTGTTATTCATGTGGATTCTGATGGTAGGTATTCTTGTGGATTTCTTCTAGTAGGGTAAATTCTGGTTCCCCCAAAACGTCCGTGTTTAACCCCTCCTATGACAATATGTGAACGTTACCTTGTATGGAAAAATGGACTTTGCAGCTGTGACTAAGTAAAAAATCTTGAGATGAAGAGATTATCCTAAATTTTCTGGGTGGGCTATATATAAACACAAAGAGCTGTATAGGAGGGACACAGGAAGAGTCAGAGTTGGAGAGACCATGTGATGAGGGAAGCAGAGATTAAAGTGATGCACTTTGAAGGTGGAAGAAGGGACTAATTCCAAGGAATGCAGGCAGCCTCTAGAAGACAGAAAGGGAGAGGAAACAGATTCTCCTGTAGGGCTTCAAAAGGAACAAGCCCTGAGACACCTTGCCTAATATCAGACTACTAAGCTGCAAAAACTTTCTTTCACAAAGGGTCAAGGAGGGCTGGGAGCACATATGTGCTGCCCACCTGGACAGAGGGGGACCTGTGAGGCTGACCTACAGATTCTGTGGAGGTGGAGAGACATGAGCCCCTTTCTTCTCCAAGCTCTTTGCAGGGTCCAGCAGAGAGTCATGCCACCTGTGGAAGCCTGCGGCCCCAGTTTTGCATGCTGGTGGTGTAGGGGTCATGTTCAGGGAATCTCTGTTGTCCTAACACCTGCCTGGGTCCTGGGGAAGGAATCAGAAGTCGGAAGCAGGAGAAGAGCCTTTGGCCAGCAGGGAAGGGGGGGTGAGGCCCAGGGCAGGTCCATAAAAGATCAGAGCATCTCAGTGCTTTAGGAGGAAGGGGCTTCAGAGGTGGGCCAGCACAGGCTGTGACAGAGGCTAAGCGGACTGGGAGGGGAGGCACTTCTGGGAGACAGCAGGGGTCTACCCCCTGCCCCTCATTGTTTGCTCATCTCACTCTAATGAGGGGGTCATTTCCCCTGCTCTGATGATTCGAAGCCTCTGCCGACACCCACAGGACGGTGACGGAGGCCTCCACACTCCTCAGCATGGATCCCAGCTCCCACTCAGATCTGGGGCCACAGACACCTCTCCCACCCCCTGCCGCCCCTGTGAGCAAGCTGTTCTTGTGAAACGTGGTCATAGTTTGTTAGGAGGACCTGTTTCCTATGGGGATACAAACCAGTGTTGATACCAGTGCACACACACGTCCAGCCATGGGTGCAAAGGGAAGGGACAGTAGCTCTGGGGTGTCTTTGCAGACCCGGAGGCCCCAGACGCCAGTCCCCACGGCCACAGCCACATGGGTCCTCCTCCCTCAGTTGAACGAGATGCTGCTGCACAGAGATCCCACAAGTTCTACAAAGGGGCCCGACTGTCCTTTCCCTTATACACACCTTTAACGGGTGCCCCATGAATCTCCCCACACCCATTCCCCTTGTTGCATCCTCATTGGGATGAAGAGGTAGCTGCCTCCACCACTCTCCACATTGCAATAATCCCAGTGGAACTAGAGGATGCTCCCGCTACGATGAGGCAGACAGTCCCGTCCCCATGGCCAAGACTTTTCGTCTCTGGTCAGGCCACCCACACAGGAAACCCTGGATGAGCGGAGGGTCATCCCAGCGCCGTCGTCTGGCCACATGAGGAAAGCAGAGAGAAGCTCCATAATGACAAGGGCCGTCTCCAGGCTCCATCCTAGAAACTGGTGAGTGTCCAGAGGGCTGAAAGGCACAAGAGCAGCTCTGCCTCCCCAGAAGGTTCAGGGATGCAGAAGACGGTACAGATGCCCCAGAAGGGCCCTAGCCAAGCAGGCGTTAGAGAAGGGGCTGATGAGGGGGTCCCTGGGGAAAGTGAGAGCTGTGCGTTCCCAGGGGCAGCCTGAGGAGTCCTTGTCTATGTGGAGGAAAGGTGTGGCCACCTGTAGACCCAGAGCTCCTGTGACCTCCCTCATCCTTCCTTCCTCTCAGGATCGCTCTCTGTGGAGCAGCTCAACACCAACAAGATGACAGTGGCCTGAGAGCATTTCCCACGAAAACGATCTTGGTTCACAATTTACATACATCACTCCAAAGGTCCTGCTCCCACCCACACCTGGCCACACCCACCTCCCCCACCTCCCTAACCCCCCCACAATCCCGCTCCCCCTCCCCACCCTGGTGGTCCTGCCCCGCTCCCTTCCCCCCACATCATCCAGGATCAGCACTGGGAGGAGGAGAAGGAGCCCCTAGGCTCCCCAGGGGGCTGCCCTGGGGCCTCGCCCTGGAGGGCCGGCCCAGCTGAACCCTACTGGCTGCAGTGCTTCTTCCTCCTCTTCCCACGCTTCTTTGTGTCAAACGGGTCACGCTTTCTCTTTCTCAGCTGTGAGGGGCGAGCCAGCCCCAGAGCCAAGGCTGGCCTCCCAGAGACGCCGAGGCCAGCCCCGGGGATGGGCAGCTTCTCAGCAGCGGCTGGGCGTCCACACAGAGCCCGCTTCCTCGACTTGGGAGCGGCTGGTGGAGCTGGGCTGAGGCCTCTTCTCTGAGAGGAGGGGGACTGGGGAGCACTCTGGGCCCCCCAACCTCCAGAGGAAGCCAGGGCTGAGACATGCGCAGGACTGAGGGACATCCCGAAAGGCACCAGTATATGCTGAGAGTCTATGATGAAGACGCTTTGGAGCACCTCCTCGTTCTCACTGGACCCGTCCCTGGGCACTCGGGCCTCCCGAAGAGGAGAGGCCTTTCTGAGAACAGACGCATCCCTGGATCTCAGTAGAGGGCCGGTGCGCCTTTGACCCTGGGGAGGGGAGAGCCGTACGGGCCGGAATATAGAGAACTCCTGACGTCCTCCAGAGGGAACAAAGACTTCGGGCCTGCACAGGGCAGTGTCTGTTTGCATGAGCCTATGAAGAGCCTGAGAATCAATCTCTGGTGGGCAGGCTTCATCACTGACCCCTAGATGGGGGTCTTGGTCGTGCCTCTGGGCACCTTGGCCGGCGTCGGACTCAGAAGGACTTGAGGCCATTCCGGGTGCACTGTGACTCAGGGCTGCCCGCACACCGTCGTCCTCTTTCAAGGCCAGGAGTCGTTTCTGCACCAGCTGGTAGGAGGGAGGAGGACAGTGACGGCTCCACACACACGTGTGAGAGGAGGAGCACTGGGCAGTGGGACAATGGCCCTGTGGGGGAGGAGGGGATGGGCGACCCCAGGACTCGAATCCAAATACAGACACTGTGGCAGTCCGGCCATTCTCCTGCAACTGATTCCCAGCTTTGTGACCTTCCCTCCCCTCCCGGCTCCCTATCCTCTCCTTCCTTTCACCCTGCACTACACCCACCCCAGAACGGGCCCTTCCCCATGCCAGGTGTCCCAGGCAGGGGAGGGATGGACAGCGCTATGTGGCCCTCCTGTTCTGGGGCCCTACCTCTCCCCTGTTCACTGGGGTCCCTCTGTGCCCTGGTCTTCCTGAGTGTCCCTTGTGTCCCCTGTTCTACCGGGGATCCCTCCCTCCTCTGGCTCCCCTGGGTCATCTGGATTCCCCTGTCCCCTGGATCACCTGGGGTCCCCCTCCCGTGGGGTCCCCTGGCTCCCTGAGTGTCCCTCTCCCTCCCCTGTCTCACTTCTTCGGGGGTGAGCCCTTCCTCCTGCTCCAGCTCCTTCTCTAGGGCCAAGAGATCCAGCTGTGGGTCTGGGGAAAGCAAATCTGCCAGGAATCCAGGGTGAATGACTGCCTCCACCTAGAACAGAAAGAAGAGGCTGTGAGCATCCTCGGCCAGGAGTGGCCTGTGAGACAAGAAGGCCAGGAGGGAAAGTGAAAAGCAGAGACCCACCCCACTCTCCTCCACAAGGCGGGGATGGTCAGCGCGCACACACACACACACATACACACACGCAAACATGCACATACACAGTCACACACAAAAGAGCATATATACAGAGGCACAAACAGACACAAAGGCATACACACAGATAGACACAAACATATACACACAAACATCTGCGTAAACCTCCCCTAACACCAGGCTCAGGAACAAGGAGCTGAGCTTAAGTCCCAACGGCCTGAGCAGAACCCAGATCTTGGGTGCTGAGAGTTCCATGCCCTGGCATCTTGCAGACCCCAGTCTCCAGGCCTAGCCTACTTTGGTGACAAAGTCCTCCTGGGAACACAGCTTGTCGATATAGCTTAAGAGATCCGGGTCCGAGTAGGTGCCGTCCTCTTCCTGCTGCAGCTCATTTCCGTCCTCTCCCCATTCTGCATCTGAGTCGCCTGTGGCTGAGTGGACGGGCCCCACCAGCGCCTCCATGATGTCCATATACTCCCTCACAGCCTCAGGTGGAATGTCCTCGGGTGCCTTGGGCTCCGGGGGTCGCTGGGACCCGTGTGGCTTCGGGCGGGAGGGCTGGGCCCTGGGGCCGGACATCCTGGGAGCACAGGCTGCGGCAGAGCAGGAGGAAGGGAAGGAAGGTGAGGGGCTCCCGGTCCACCTCCTGACCACCGAGCGCACGCTGGTGAGGGCACTGTTGGGGGACATTGATGTGGGTGTGGGGGGGTCAGGACCACATGGAGCTTCATGCACAGTTGGAGGGGGGAGGTAAGGGGGCATCTAAGAGAGTCACATATAAGGAAGTGGGGAACCTCCAATTTTCCAGGGGTGTCCCCATCAAGCCCACTTCTTAGGCAGACTTTGTGTGCAGTCCTTTGACAGGGAGGCGTGAGAGAAGTTACAAGATTGACCAAGTCAATACCCCGTAGTAACAAAGGGCATCTGAGACCCCACCCCCCACCCCCCGCCTCGGTGGCTGTTTTGCTTGAAAGACCAATGCCCCTGTCTTGAAGGAAAATGATCCACATGGGAAGAGTGGCCAACCCTGGGCCCCTGTTACCTGTGCGTTCAACTCCAGTGGGAACCTGGGTGGCCAGCTGAAGGCCCACTTTCGGGGCTGGGGGCCCCCGAGGATCCAGCTTCGGTGGGGCTGGAGGAGGCAGGCCCTGCGCGCACTGCATCCACCGCAACTGCTGGATCTGCATCTCCTCCTCTGCCTCAAATTGCATGAACCTGGGGAGTGACGGAGGCACAGGCCACCCTGAGAAAATGGCCTGGGTTCTGGAGCCCAACAAAGGCAGCCAAGAATGAGGGATTGGGAGAGGATGTGCCTTGGGGCTGTCAAGGCCCTGTGAGGTGCTGTCCACAGCAGAGAGCTGCTCCTGGAACTGATACAAGATCTGGGACCCTTCCTGCCTCACCAGCACTGGAGAGCATTCAACAGCATAGAGCCAGGTCGCTGCATTGAACCAGGTCAACGGGACACGTGGCTGACCCAGGGGGCACCCTCCCCATGCCCCCCATCCAGAGCCACATGAAGGGCTGACAGCCAGAGGCTGGAACAGGCATGTGTTCCCCACAGGGGTCCTTGCCCAAATCCAGGACCCTGGGTTGGGACTGAGAGTTCTGGAACGTAGACCTGGAGACAGGGCTCAGGAGAGGCTGGACGATGTGGATGCTGAGCTTAGAGGACAGGCCTTCCTTTCCTCTGAGAGGTGCTTGTTTGTTTGGTTTTGTTTCTTAAGCCAAGGGGATTACCGTGGAGCAAACACTGGAAGGGCCAGAGACCCTTGGGCTGATGACAGCTGGCTTCCCCAGCCTCTTGAGGGATGCCAGGGTACCCACTCAGGCCACTTTTCGTGAGGAGAGGGGGTCCCAAATCTATGTCAGTGGCCGCCAGCCAGCCACCACTAAGGAAGCAGCAGGCTGGCGGGTGGAGCTCTTTCCCCAGCCCAGCCCATATGGCCGGAGTTGGACCCCTACTGGACTCACAGCTTCACCCTGCCCCGTCCTGAGACCTTCATGTGAGGGCAAGGGTAGGTCAAACTCAGGGGAGGGCAGAGCTCGTGGTGGAGGAAGGACAGAAGACCCAAACTCTCAAGGTGAGGGAGGGGTTTCTGGAGGACTGTAGGGCCTCTGGGCTGCGGGCCCCCCGTTCCGAGCGACAGCCCTTCTCCTTTGTCCTCTCTGATGAGCACCCCCACGGCCAGACCCTGCCCTCACCCACTCGCCTCACCCTCCACGCAGCCCCTGGGCCCAGGACGCTGACTCACTTTTGCGCCATCTCGTAGTAGATCATCCCGTCAGAGTTGCTAATGTGCTGCCATTCCTGCACGGCCCTGCACAGTCCCTCCTCCAGTGTCATGGTGGGCTTCAGGCGGGCCAGGGATCGAAGCGCTGGGCTGTAAGCACTCGGGGTCAGTCTCTGTGCCCAGCCCAGCCCCCACCTGCCTGACCCCACCCACCAATGTGGACCACACATCACTCAACACAGCATGACTGAGCAACAGGAGAGTGAGAGGCAGGTGTCTGGGAGAGCAGAGACAAGCCTTCCCGGCTACGGCTGTCACTGCCTCACACTCACTCGAGGATGACCATCCACTCCCAGGCTAGAGCTGGGACACTGTGCCTTGGGGAGCTCTTTTCCTCTTCAAGGCTGCCTTTTCATAATAAAAATCACCATCATCAATGAGGCGTGGCATGTGCCAGGCAATCTGCTCACACTTCATAGATTAGCCCAAGGAGTCTTCTGCACGGTCCTCTGAAGGTGAAGTGTGATTGTCCCCTTTTTACGAGGGACCGCGGGTTTAGGATGGAAATGCCTGCCAGGCTCACAACTCTAGTGGGAGAGAGCCCATGCCCTTAGGAGAGCTCTACCATCACCCTGTTCCTAGTGGAATTCTCCACATCAACAAAGTCGAGGCGTGCATGAAGCGCTCTCCTGGGCCCCGCGCTCCTCCCCCTTCTCCGAAGTGACCTCCCCCGGCCACGTACACTCAAGTGCTGTATGAAAGGAGACGTCAGCACAGGAGAGTGTGGCATCCACTCCTTGGCTCCTCAACTTACACCACGACCCTCTCTGACTGCAAGTCTTCAGGCCGTATTAGCAGGAGAATCATGGAAGAGCAAGCTGGCTAGACTCACAGAGGGGTGGGGTCAGTTGAGATAAGGCACATTTCAGTCATGATGTCATGGACTAGCAGGCTCGCCCGTATGACTGACAGTGTGCCTTTTCGTGGCGTGGACATCGCCTTCACACCTTGCTTCCAGTATCCCTAGAAACCTAACCTGCGAGTCCATCCCCAGTTCCTCTTTATCTAAGAGCTCCGATAAGCTCATGACCCCCTGAGCGTTCACTCACATGAGAAAGCAGGAAAGAGCTTCTGCATCAGGACTCTGGGGAAGGTATCTCCGGGCCAGTGGCTTGAGGCGCTGCCACCGTCGGAAGTTACTGTACACGCTCTGGTGGTTAGAGCAGTCCTCCTGCGAGGCATAGGGCTGGTTGGTGTCCAGGCTGCCCTCCCTGGAAGTGCCATGTGGCCATGGCCCAGAGTTCACTGGGCGAATGTTAGGGGCCATCTGGGCAGCTGGTGGTGGAGCTTGAGGAGGAAAGCCTGGGGTCCAGCCTCCCTTGCCAGCCTGAGTAACTCCAACAGCTGGAGCAGTCACAATGGTCTCCATCGCAGGGGTTGCTAAGAATATGGGTGCAGGACATGCAGCACTCCCGCTGAGGGCCCCTGGAGCGCTCCAGTTGAGGGGGCCCTGAGGAACGATAAAGGTCTGAGTCTGGGGGGCCTGCACTGGCCTCCCTTGTGACCTGACTTGTACAGTGAAGTTGCAAGCCCCAGGGGCACTGGGGCCACAGCCACCATTAGCCACCAAAGGCATCCTGGGGAAAGCTGGCAGCCGCAGGCTGCTGCCAGGAGGGAATGCGGGGGTGATGAGAGGTGGCAGGTGCTGCTCCCAGGGTGGCCAGTGCTGGGCGCCAGGAATGGGTGGAGGAAAGGACACTGCCATGAAAGTAGACAAGGAGGCACCGGGGTTCATGGTGACATCCGTTCCCAGCACTGCAGATGCTGTTGAGGCAAAGGAAAGGAGTGAATGGAGGAGGAGAATGGGCAAGTGGGACTGAGGCTTTCTGCGGCATCAGAGTGTAAATCTCCACAGATGAGAGACTCTTGGACAAGGGAAACTGCAGCGTGCAAATGTCTTCAAGTGATTTTCATGCCCTGACCTCCAGTTGAGAATTATTCCACTGGTGACCCCACGCCCATCCACCAAGCTCCCTGACCCCTGCCTGCCGAGAAGAAACTGCCTCAGCAAGCACTCACTTGGAGAGCCTCCCTAAGGCACACCCTGGCACCTAAGCCTCACAGGCTGTCTCCCAAGACCTGGAGCTGTGTGGACATCTGCTCTGTGAGAAATGCCCCTCAGCCGGCGTACTAGCAGGTGGGGCCTTCTGCAAGGTAAGTTCTAGGCCCCCAAAGGCCCTTTGTGGACAGGCACTGTGTAAAATATTAGGGCCCCACCTCCTCCTCAGTCCTCCTTTTCCTGATGCTCAGTATAAATCCCCTCTTTCTTTCCTAGCCTCACAAAACAAAACAAAATGCTGGAAAATATCTCTAATGGAATCCTGATACAAACCCATGACACTGGCCCAGAAAGCACCTGCATCTCCGAACAACCCACAGCAGATACGTAACATGGGCCAGGTCCTGCCACCCCTTCCCCAGTGCCCAGAGTCACTGTCATCAGTCAGGAGTTCTGTTCCTAGGGGCTTGGGGTGGTCTGAGAAGTAGGCGCGTGTCCCTTAGATTCTGTCATTTCACAGCCAGTGATGGCTGCAGAGGATTAAACAAGGGCCAGGGAATTGTCATGTTACATTGGTCGTGGGAGTATAGACTGCCTGTGGTCCTTCCCCTTCCAGCTCCCAATAACGGAGAGACAATCTGAGATGCAGGCATAAGCCAGATGCCATGGCGATCAAGTTGTCTGAAACACATCCCTGTTCAGGAGAACAAGGTACACACCACGGTGCACCTAACTCACCAGAACAGATGTCATAGGACGTTTAATAGTAACACAGAAGATCATCTTCCTGATCCTGGGCTACACTCCTTCCCCCTTTAAAAGAGGAAGCAGGCTTCATAGACATTCCACCCGAAACAACCCCACTCCACATCTGTTCCCTGTCCATGAAGGAGTGACCTGAAATAGGAACAAACTCTTCCTCTCAAGGCAGCCTGAGGGTCCACCATGAGATACTGGACAAGATGAAGTAGGTCTGAAGTACTGCCATTCCACAAAAGGAAGAACAATTCAGAGCAACTCAGGAACCTGAGCCCTCTCTTGGCTGAAGTTACTCGTAATGGTTGCCCATCCCCTGTTGAATCCAAGGCAACAGTTACCTGAACTGACAAGTGAGCTCTGGGCTGGGAGGAGTGGACGAGGTGTGGGCTGCGGCAGTTAGAGTAACCCCCTGCCTAGCTCTCGGAGAGGACACTTCACTGCAGGTGTGGCCACACACAGCCCCATTGAATAGTTTTCTCACCAAGACCATCTCTCCCCACGGCCCCCTGAGATACAGTATGCTCCTGTTCAAACCCCTTTGAAAGATATGGTGAGGCAAGCTTCAGGTGCCTGAGGAACACAATACAGCTCTAGGCTTTCCTCATGACCCTCCCTGTGTCACCACCAGGACATCACACACATCCTTACACACACGTTTCAAAGTGGCTTGTCTCCCTTCTAGAAAGAATCAGACTGTCTGCTGCCATCCTTTCTCCATAGCCAGGGCAATTCCTCTGGATCCACCTCCAACGACCCCTCCTCCCCCGGGCAGTCTCAGGTTTCTTCAGGCTCCCCAGTCTCCCCAGGTGAAATGTCCTTGTGCGTCCAGTGCTCTCTTCTCCCTCTACTTCAGTCCAACTAGGTGCCCACAGTTAAGTGTAACGTGTGAACCTGAAGGATGTGAGGATGGCAGGGTCTCTGAGAACACACCCCCAGCCTATAGGCTTACCTCCTATTGAAGCCATCCTGCAGGCTTGGGCACGGACTACTGCTGCCTGGTAGCCTCAATGAGAAAAGTCAAGACCAGGAGCCAGAGAGCGACCTGCTTCAGCAAACGCTCGGGATCCAAGTCAACGAGGGACACGTTTGAAAGTAAACCGGAAAATGCGGGCTGAACCGTTCTGCGGTGGGGGAGGGGCAGAGGGCACGTGGGTCGGGGTGGGGTGGCGTGCGCTGGGGGGACATTCCACGAGGGCTCTGGCAGGTAGGCAAGAACCGGAAGTTCCTTCCACCTCCCACAGTGGCAACACAATTGGCGTGTGCCTCTTTAGGCAGTTTATAAACTGTTGTTTTGATTCACGGCACCGAGGTTGAGCATGACAGTCCCTTCCTTTCACGTCTTTATCCATCAACCTAGGTGTTTTGTTTTTGTTTTTGTTTTTGTTTTGCGGTACGTGGGCCTCTCACTGTTGTGGCCTCTCCCGTTGCGGAGCACAGGCTCCGGGCGTGCAGGCTCAGCGGCCATGGCTCACGGGCCCAGCCGCTCTGCGGCATGTGGGATCTTCCCGGACCGGGGCACGAACCCGTGTCCCCTGCATCGGCAGGTGAACTGTCAACCACTGCGCCACCAGGGAAGCCCGATCCGGATACTTTAAGGTGAGATCTCCACTGGAGGCAAAGTATATTAGCCCTTTTAAGTTCGAAAAGAGATCTCTACTTAATAGATTAACTTTAGGTTATTCAAAACCTTTTCCTTTATTTGTGCATGAAAGGCATAATCAGGCCGCGCAGAACTGTGTGAGCATGGTAGTAAACACAGGCCTATTGCCTGTTACAGCATACAACTTGATTCAGTTGCTTTTGCCTGTCTCAGGTGTCTTAAGGTTATAGCCACAACTGCAAATTTAGTGGAAGCCTTGGCAGATTTGACTCTAGAAAATGAAGTTTATTTGCAAACTCCACACCTTGTCCACAGTCTTCTTAACGCTGAATTGACAACATCTCTCTGCAAGTATCACTGGATTAACTTCCTGTGAAATCCTGCTTTCACCACCTAATCTTTAAACGTCACACCGTTCTCAGTCCTGCTACACTACTACCTCTGCCTCACAAAGGTGAGGGCCGTGACTGCCAGGTAACAGTGTCCCATGGGAATTCCCTGGGAGTCCATTGGTTAGGACTCCGAGCCTCCACTGCAGGGAGCGCGGGTTGGATCTCTGGTCGAGGAACTACGATCCCACGAGCCACATGGCGCGGCCCAAAACAAAAACAAAACAAACAGAAAACAGTGTCCCACTTTGTGACACCGTGTCCTGAGTAAAGATGTTACCAAGTCCAAGCTTGCTCTGCTTGCCGCACGACAGGCCATAAATCGGAGATGAGGTGTTGAGGCAAGGAATATGACTTTATTCAGAAAGCCAGCAGACCGAGAAGATGGCAGAGTAAAGTCTCAAAATAACCATCTTATCGGGGTTTGGGTGCCAGTTTCTTTTATAATACAGAGATGGGGAGGAGATGAGGAGGTAAAGTAAGAAGGCCATAAGTTGTGCGAATAGCCCCTGGAATGGCCAGCCTCGGGGAGGAGATGTGTTAATTTCTTCTTAATTGTAGCCATCCACAGGTGGAAGGAGTCCATATGTTTCCCTGAACAAAGGCACTTTGGTTTAACATTCAGACAGAGGGACAAGGTTCCCCGAGGCTGGCCATTATGTACAGGTACAGACAGTATCCTTGTAGTGAACAAAAGCAGCAGAAGGCAAAGGTTAAAGTAAAAGGAACAGATCCCATGTGGAGTCCGATTTGGCTCTTCCCTGTTACAATTCCCTACTGTCAATGTCCATTCCACAGTCTTGTGGATAAAAGGGGGTGACGGCCCTTCTAATTGCTTCATCAGATGGATCTTTCCGGGAGTGTCCACCATTGGTGCCGGTGTTCCAAACGTTGGGTTTTTGGTTTTTTTGTTCCTCTCTGGAAAGTGTGTCCTTTACACCTGTAGCCTTAAAAAAATATTCTCAGCCTAAAAGTTGAGAGTTACGACCTCTTTGATGGGAATTTTGAGGGCTTCAAGCCTGGGAGGCAGCATCTCAAGTTAAGGAATTCATCACTTTTCCATGTACGGGAAGATGCAAGGGTCTGGGCTCACTGAAATCAGCCATTTGATATGTACCTTAGCTGTCTGGGGCCTGTGTTCTATATTCTCATATCCTGAGTTTCATCAGGGCTCACCGGCTCACGTTGGGGGGCTGCAGTCGCTAATGACTGATGTGTCAGGAAATATTCCATTTCTCAGATCCTCTCCTCTTGGTCAGGATTTTGACCAATATTTGGGAGACGTTTCAGGATCAAATTTTGTCCCACGGCGCTGGGAGGCTCATCCCAGGTCAGGGGAGAATTCTTGATATGCCACTCCAGGTGCTAGTTTTTGGATTAGGCCCTATTGCTAATTAAAGATCTTCTGGATCCTCTATCTAATTATGATCCAGGAGACATTTTCCCTTGTTGCTTCCTCCTGTACCTAGAATCACACTATTACAATTATTTCATGTTATAGATGTGGTCTATTTTCTCAAGATGTTTAGCCATTGAAGTATTGTTGGAGGCCTGGTTCCATACTGGGTACTGTAAGAGACGCCAGTCTTATAAAGTAGACAGGATATAAGTAATGCAGCTAGTAACGTTAACAAAGACACAGTACAGCAGGGAGACACAAAGAGCAAACAATCTGGAAACAAAGAACAATGATCAGTATAACTACTTGTAATCCAATTGCAATAGCAAGCGACCAGAGGTACCATAACTGATTTAGTGAGCCATCCGCTGTTTCAGTGTACCAGCAGTGCGTACTTAGACGTGCATGGCTTAATCTTTGGGACAAGCATATGCTACTGGCAGGATCTCCCAGGTAGAGAGAAAAAGATAAGTGTTTCAATTCTGCTTACAAGGGTATAATTTAACAAATGACTGTAAATCATAATGAGTTGAAGGGGAGCGTTTTGCTTACACCTGGAAAACACAGAGTTAAAACAGTCATTTTTCAGATAGAAACCATAAAAATTATAACCATAATTATAACCAAAATTATAACCATAAGTATAACCCTTTTACCCAGGCATGTGCAACTAATCGTTTTTGTTAACAGCTTTATGAAGCCATCAGGTTTCCCATTAGAATTCTTCAAGTTCTTACCCAGTTCACCTTTATGGTTTGAAAATCAGAAACTTGTATTTATTATGCAAAGGTCCTTTCTATAAATCTTCTTGAAGAGGAAGCATTTTTGCAAAGGCATCAGAGTGAAACCATGACTGTGTACAATGGTGAAAGACTTAAGAAGGCACGTTTCAATCTGATTACAGTGCAATTGAGAAAGTAACGTGGTTACTGCGGTGACATGCAACACTTTCAGACAATAAAGAGAATTCTGACTGGTAACATTTTACCAGGACATACCAGATTTTAGGAACTCCATATAATCTGTAGAATACCTGTGTCATTTGGCATACAATAGAACCTAAGAAGATTTATTGCTTATTTGACAACACTTCCTGTGTCATTCAACCTAATTAGTTAATATCTCTCTTTGGGGTGTTTCAGGGGCCCTTTGAAGCACCCCAAAGTTAGCTAGAGGTCAAAGGAACTTCATTATAATTTGATTTGGGAAGTTTTGTCAAAAAAATAAGAAAAGGGTTTAAAACAGATAGGATCCCATGTCACTGTGAAACAATAGTTATTCACTTAGCCAAAGTAACAATAAAAGATTTCAAAGGCAAGTACAGAACAGATCTCTTAAAAGGTAGAAAAACTTAAAATCTGGTATCAAAGGCAGTCCAAAATCTTAAGAAACCTTGTCTTCTTAACAGAGAGAAAAGCGAAATTCAAGTTGTGCACCAGCTTACTTTTAAAACGTATTTACTCAATTAAACTTATTTTAAACTTAGTCCTGACCACGTACAGAACTCTTTTTTTCAGGGTCCACTTTCCATAAACCTTCTGTCACTTACTTTAGCACAATTCTGACTTTCAAGTGGTCAAATATCTGGAGAGATTAATTTTAGATAGACCTTCCTAAAAGATAAGTATTTTAAAAAGTTCACCTAAAGCTTTTACCTCATTTGCATTTTCTTTCCTTAAAAGTTTCTTCACATCAAGTTATTTCCTTGCTGACAAATTTGCAACAGATATAACAAGATTTTATTTAGCTTATATTAAACCTAGGCACAATAAAAGTATTATACTTAATGTTGATGACTCTAACAGCATGTCTCTATTAATTAGATCAACAAACGAACGTTAATACCAGGTCTTAATTAATACTGACTATTTCCCAGTTCACATGAACCTGAAGCTCATTTAGCTCAGTTTCTCTTGTATTTAGAATAGTTTGGTGTGTAAGTGCTTACTTTTCTTTAAGCCAGTTAAATAGAGCTCATCCACAAATCAACCTCAGCAATGTTATCCAAAGACAAAGACACATACAAGGACACAAACATACAGAGACGTCATGGTTGTCATTTCAGAATTTCAGCACTGAGTCAGGTACAGCCATGTGAAGCCCATCAGTTTAGAAAAAGAGGTTGGATTCAAATTAGGTTTCTGGCAGATGGAACAAATCCAACTCACTTGTCTAGATGGCTGAATTTTTACAGAAAAGACACTTAGGTTTTTTATTTATCCTTGATAAGTCAGTTTCTAAATTACTTTACCCTCTTTCAAAAAGGTGCATTTTAGAAAGATGGCAGAGATGAGAGTTCCTGAGAAGACCAGAAAGGACATTTGCATCTCAAAGATACAGGCAAGTTTTTCCTAGGATGACTTTGTTTCCCCTTTGTTTAATATTTACAAGCCTCTTAAGATAAACAGGGAGGGTTTGGGGAGTGGTATCTATTGGAGAGTCAATCAACTCGTTCCCCACTGTCAAAGTTCCCTGGGGCTCCTGTGGGGAAATTAGAATCGGACGCCTCAAGGCCAAGGGAGTCCCCTGGCCTCTTATAGGATGTCCGCACAAGGGAACTTGCCCTGCTGTGGATGTGGCTCCCAGTCCAAATTGGGTGGCTTGTGGAGTCTTAGATGGTGATACTAAATCAGGCTCCTGTCCTCTGGGGGTTAACACAGAAACTTCTATTTGATCCCCGTGGGTAGGGGAAACAGGAGGTGGTGAATATGATGGCGGCATGGGGGGAGGGTGGGCAGGTGGAACAACTGCCGGTGCAGCTTGCTGTTTTGCAAAACACTTCTAACTGCGAGATCCTATAAAAATTGAGTGAGCCATTTAGGGGCTACCGCCCTTGTGATCCTATATTTTGGGTCCACACCCTATTACAATAGTATACATGTCTTTCTTAGTCATAGGCTCAGGGCTATGTTACACCCATTTATCTACTATAGGCCCCAAAGGGCTCTCCTTCAGGGTTGATGGAGTATTTCCCATTTTGTACACCCAAACGCAAAAGACGCAAACAAATTCTGGCATCAGTGCACACAAAACCAAGACCAAGACCAAGGAACCAGTTCCCAAATCGGTTCTGAGGGGGTGTAGTGGTGTAGAGAGCAGCCGTCTGGTGCAGAAGCCCACAGGCAGCTAGGAGGAACTGTGTTAGTCCAAAGGGTCCGGGACACATAGTCCATTCTCAGCCCAGAAGGAGCAGCCAGGGGGAACCAGTGGGAGGGCTTGACTAATTGAGCTTTGTGCCTGCTATAAAGCTTATTGTTTAGCTCTTGGCCAGTAAACTATGGAGGGTTTGTACGTGGCTGCATAAATGGGTCTAAGAATGATGGACAAGTGTGGTATTCGTTGCCTCCAAAGTGTGGAGAGACCTAAGTAAGATGTGTTGGGCTTGCTATAGTGTGTTGGGGGGCTGAATAGTTAACAGCTGAGGTTTAGCTGCAAAAGGAATTTTCTGGCTTTTAGAGGATCAGTTAATGCCCAGAAATTTAATAGTTGTGGACAGCCCTTGAATTTTATGTGGGGCAATAAATAGCCCACCTGTATGTTATAGATGGGTCACCAACCATGTTAGGGCCTTGTGCACCAGTCTCCTGAGGGGCTGTGGATTAGAACCTCAGTATAGTGCCAGACGGTGCAAGGGGACCCCAGGTCTTGCCAGCAAAGACTGTGGGCAATAGCTGGGCTGTTAAGATAGCCAGTAGGCAGACAGGTTAAAACATACTGGGTGCCTTCTGAAGTAAAAGTAGACTGCAGCTGGGACTCCTTAATAACTGGTACTGAATAGAACATAATAGCTAGATTGTCACAGCAAAGTAATTCCCTGGAGCCCTTTGGATATCCTTAATGAACTGGACAATGTTGGAAATGGGAGCCTTAATAGTGGGGAGCAGCACTTATATTTCAGTAGTTGATTATAAGTCACCACTCATTAATAGCAGGCTTTAATAGCAGCCAAATGGGGAAATTGAAAAGGAGAAATGGTGTGTTTAATGACTTCTTCTTTTCATAAATTCTGAATTATGGGCTGCAATCCCACAGCCCCCTGTCATACATGTTATTGGGGGATATTTACTGTCTTAGGTGGCAGTCTTATGGGCTCCCAGTTTCAGCTTCCACCAGGAAGGCCAGGAATTTGGGTTTGTTCCAAATGGCGTTGCAGTACATCAAGGCATCCATAGCTGTAACGGGAAAGGGTAGGGCCAAAGGGGCTACCACCACTAAAAGATTTCTAATAAAGATTGTTTCAATAGTGACATTCAATGGAAGTTGAATGCTTTCTACTCCCCTGACTACTATGCCTTGTAATCTAAAGTGTAGCCCTTGCTTATAATTGGAGGGGTTCCCAGGAGGCACTGTAATTTGAGCTCCCGTGGTCAATGAGAGCCATAAGAAAATTTGTTTATGTGTGTCCCAAGGAAAATTAGAGAAGTATATGGGCAAGTGTCCCAGAGGAGGGCCACGCTCCAGGGATCTGCCAGGTCCCTAAGGCAGAGGCGTTGGCAGAGGTCAGGGTAGAGGATTCGGAGAGGTGACGGCTACCCATCACTCCAGTCTCCGGAAGAGTCTGCAGCACCTGAGCAAAAATTTCTAACTTGTGCTTGGGCGGTCTCAAGTTGACATCATTAGGGACCCCCGATCTCCAGAGCTGCCAATACAGGGAGGTCTGTAGTCATCTCATGAAGGATGGAGCTGTGTGATGGCACCACCCCTTGGTGGAGCTCAGTAAGGGTCCCAGAAGTCCCTATATCCCTTAAGGGTCCTTTGCTGGGTTCCTGGCCAATGGGGCAGCGGGGCCCATGTGCCTTTACTGGCAAGCGAGATTTGGGGCTTCCGAAAACTTATCTTTTTCGTATCCAGATACAGCATGGATGCAGTCCCACGCCTGTTGGACTGTATCTGATGTTTCTTTTAATCGTAACAGCTTGGCTCTACAATTAGGGGGAGCACCCTTCTCCCCCTTCCCTTGGACAAATGTTTTCTAGAAAAATTTGCCTTTCAACCATGGTATAGTTACATGTCTCTGTTTCTTGTTCATGCTGGTCATCTGATGTTTTGGTGCAATGGATGGTGACAGGGAACACCTGGAATGGAGTTTCCTCTTCCTGACTCATACGCTGCCACTTCCTGTTTAGGGTGTCCCAGTCAGCCTGGGTGGGGTCAAGGGATGACTTGCAACAGCAGCAAGAAATGCAGCAACATAGGAGGCACTTACCTCAGCGGCATTTGCCCGTTCAGGGTACCGTGATGCCCCTGGTACAGCTTCCTCTATCATCGGTTAGGGCTGTGTGGGGAACTCTTGGATGTATGTTTAGGGCATAGGATGGTTTGGGGTAATAGTAAAGCTGTGTAGAGACTGTGTATGTGTGATCTGGGGAGAGATGAGGGGCATGAGTGCCTTTGTGAGTGTACGGTTGGTGTAGCATGGTGTGGCTGGGTGGTGGGCTGCTTCTGGGTGTTTTGAGGCTATGTGTGCAGGCATTTGAGAAGAGGTAGGGGTGTGCATTTTAATGCTCTGTGTGTTGGATCTGTGTGTATTCAGAGTGCAGGGGTTATACACATGCTCATCCTGTAGGGTAAGAGTCCAGGGAGTGTATTTTTGATGTGGAGGAATTTGCAGAGATTGGGGTTGTCAGTGTAGACTGGGGCCGCTAGCTGTGTGTGTATCATCAGGGGGTGTGACAGAGGCGGTTTATAGTATCTCAAGAGGGAGATGGGTGTATGTTTGTATTGGGGGTGTGAGGTCATGATGTGTTCTGGAGGGAGTATGTAGGAGACGGTTGGAAACATTGTGTCTCTCTGATGGTATTTTGTGTTTGTCTCAGCTTCTGAGGCATTGTACATACGTGGATGTTGACAGCTGTGTGCAGACTGTATGTGTTCTACTTGGATTTGGGGGGTCGTGTCTTATATTAAGAAGTCTGTGAGTTTGGTTTGAATATATCTGGCTATTGTTGAAGGGTTTGTGTGTTTGCATTGAGGGGTTATATGGGGTTGGGTGGATTTTTGTGGGTTATGAGGATTTAGGTGTTTGATTATCAGGGGCTGTTGGGGGTGTGATTTTGTATTCAAGACTGTGGCTGTGGTTTTATTGGGGTTTGTAGTGCATGTATATTGGAGCAGGAGGGTTCTGGGCACACAGTCTGGCATTTGCTTATAAGTAGGGAGTTTGTGTGTTTGAGGATGTTTGGAGCTCTGTGGGGCTCTGTGATGGTGGCACAGGTGACTGTGGGCAGGTGGAGTGTGTGTTGGGCTGGAAGGGAAACTCGAGGGCCTGTTGGGGACTGTGAGGCACCCATGTGAACTCCCACATGGACTGACCTTTGTTCCTTCTGATCTTCTGTGGCTTGTCCGCATCCTGATCTTCTGTGGCATCTACTCCCCTGGAGTGGTCAGCGATCCTCTGCTCATTCTTAGCCAGATGAGTCAGGAAATGTCACTTCCTCTGGCAGCTGGATGTGCCTCTTTCAAGTGAGTGGTCCTGGAGTCCAGGGTGCAGGACTGGTGGACAGATGCAGAGTGAAGCTGATTCCCCCATGAGCCCTCTCCTCAGTGAGGTGGCCAGGAGGTCAGGGCTGTATCTCCAGAAGGTCAGACCTGGCCAGTCCTCTCTAGAATGTGCTGGAGCGGCCAACTCGTTGAACGCACCCTGCCAGGAGATAAACAGACCCTGAGGACAATTCCTAAGGGAGAAGTCTATACCTACCCATCTTCCACTTTCTCCTTTGGATGGCCTCTACCACAAGGTAAAAGCTAAGCCCCCTCACACGGCCTTTCTTGGCCTGGTCTTACTGAGCGGCCAGTCTCTCCCCACATCCTGGCTCACTATGGGCCCTCTGGTGATACCAGCAAGAGGGCTCCCTGCATGTCAGTTCTCACCTCCTTCCCTTGGCCCATGCTGCCCTTGCTGTTTGTCCTGCTCTTACTCTCCCAAGGCTGTTATGTTAAGTCACCCTGTCCAGGTGGGAAGGATCCACTGAAAATGCACATTTGAATAATTACTGCATCACCTGAGTCTCTAGCATGTACCAGGCACTATGACGCTTGCCAAATCCCTAAAAACCCCACAAAGCGGATATGCTATTAGTTGAACTTTGCAGGTGATGAAGCTGAGGTTCAGAGGTGAGCAACCATGACCAAGTACCCTGTATGTACCAGAATATCAATCAGACTGGTCAACGTATCCAATAAAGCCAAACATTAGTCTGATCAGTACGCCTAGATGCAAGGCTGTAAAGGCGCAAAATATGTCCCAGCACGAGAAAGAGCAGTGCCAAGTACCCCAGCAAAGAAGCAGTGTTCATATCTTGCTTTCTTAATCAAAATAACTGCACATCAACCCACAATTTCCTACTCTGTTAATAGGAGAAAAATACCAATGTGCGTTGTCCTGTAAAACTACCTTAAAAGAATATGTATGATCCCGAGTGCTTTAGTAATGACCCCAAATCACCATCATGAAGTTGGGATACTTCTTAAAACACTGCAAGTCTTACACACTGGCATATAGAATCTGTAAAGTCAGTTCTTTGGGTAATGATGGTAGATAGAAGTGGCCCAGAAGGACAGAAGACAGAAAATAGAGCAGAAACGATTTGTCCAGAGGTGACAATGGGTCATAGCCAAGGTTCAAGCATTACGAGGGAGGTGGTGAAAATAGTAATGGGCATAGAGTGTAATAAGTCAAGGATATCTAATGTAGTTTCTAATGAATGTTTGTGAAAGACATATAACTAAAAAGATAATAGGCTGGGAGGTGAAATAATACAAAACATTTGATATATTTTTTACAAGGATAAAAGAAGATAGAAATGAACATTAAAGAAGTAGGTCTTTAGAAATAGAAATAGAATATAGAAAAACTATAAGATGGTTACTAACCTCACAATATGATGAGGCAACTTAGATTTATTTTGTTTAAATAAATTGGTAGACTATATTTACAGTAGTTTTAAGTTTAAAGAGAATTTTTGAGCAGAGTATTGAGTTCCCATACACCCCCTCACATCTATTCCCCAAACCACACTTTCCCCTATTATTAACGTCTTGCATTAGTGTGGGGCATTTTTTTACAATTGATGAGCCAATGTTCATACATTATTATTAACTAATATCCATAGTTTACATTACAGTTTACTCTGTTGTATATCCTATGGGTTTTGACGAATGTATGACAAGCATTGACCATTACAGTGTCATACAGAATAGCTTAAGTGCCCTCCGTTTTCCAGGATGTCCTATAGCTGAAATCATACAGCATGTATCCATTTCAGTTTGGCATCTTTCATTTAGCAATATGCGTTTAGGGTTCCTCCATGTCTCTTCCATTTAGTACTCTTATAGCTCAAGCTGCCATAACATAATACTATAGGCTTAGTGACTTTAACAACTCACAGTTCTAGAGGCTTGGAAGTCTAAGATCACGGTGCTGGCCAATTCAGTGCCTGGTGAGGGCTCTCTTGCTGGCTTGCAGACAACTGTCTTTTCACTGTGTCCTCACATGTTGGAGAGAGACAGAAAAAATTCTCTGGTTTCTTCTTATAGGGGCACTAATAGAGCCTAATCCTCATGACATCATTTAATCTAATTACCTGCCAAAGGCCCCATCTCCAAATACCATCACTTTCTTAGAGCTTGAATATATGAATTTTGGGGGAACAGAATTCAGTTGACAGTCTCATTCTTCTAACAGTATAAAATATGACTAATAAAGAAAGCTCATCATTAAATTATCTCTTTCCTAGCAATACATAGATATTTACGTGCTGTTTTAAACCATTTATATATATTTTTTACATCTTTATTGGAATATAATTGCTTTACAATGGTGTGTTAGTTTCTGATTTATAACAAAGCGAATCAGTCATACATACACACATGTTCCCATATCTCTTCCCTCTTGCATCTCCCTCCCTCCCACCCTCCCTATCCCACCCCTCTAGGTGGTCACAGAGCACCGAGCTGATGTCTCTGTGCCACGTGGCTGCTTCCCACTAGCTATCTATTTTACGTTTGGTAGTGTATATATGTCCATGGCACTTTCTCGCTTTGTCACAGCTTCCCCTTCCCCTTCCCCATATCCTCAAGTCCATTCTTGAGTAGGTCTGTGTCTTTATTCCTGTCTTACCCCTAGGTTCTTCATGACATTTTTTTTTACACATTAATTGGAGTATAATTGCTTTACAATGGTGTGTTAGTTTCTGTTTTATAACAAAGTGAATCAGTTATACATAAACATATGTTCCCATATCTCTTCCCTCTTGCGTCTCCCTCCCTCCCACCCTCCCTATCCCACCCCTCCAGGTGGTCAAAAAGCCCTGAGCTGATCTCCCTGTGCTATGCGGCTGCTTCCCACTAGCTAGCGACCTTATATTTGGTAGTGTATCACAGCTTACCCTTCCCCCTCCCCATATCCTCAAGTCCATTCTCTAGAAGGTCTGTGTCTTTTTTTTTTTTTTTTTTTTTGCAGTACGCGGGACTCTCACTGTTGTGGCCTCTCGTGTTGCGGAGCACAGGCTCCGGACGCGCCGGCTCAGCCGCCATGGCTCACGGTCCCAGCCGCTCCGCGGCATGTGGGATCTTCCTAGACCTGGGCACGAACCCGTGTCCCCTGCATCGGCAGGCAGACTCTCCACCACTGCGCCACCAGGGAAGCCCCAGGTCTGTGTCTTTATTCCTGTCTTAACCCTAGGTTCTTCATCACATTTTTTTCCTTAAATTCTATATATATGTGTTAGCATACGGTATTTGTCTTTCTCTTTCTGACTTACTTCACTCTGTATGACAGACTCTAGGTCCATCCACCTCACTACAAATAACTCAATTTCATTTCTTTTTATGGCTGAGTAATATTCCATTGTATATATGTGCCACATCTTCTTTTTCCATTCATCTGATGATAGACACTTAGCTTGTTTCCATCTCCGGGCTATTGTAAATAGAGCTGCAATGAACATTTTGGTACATCACTCTTTTTGAATTATGGTTTTCTCAGGGTATATACCCAGTAATGGGATTGCTGGGTCATATGGTAGTTCTATTTGTAGTTTTTTAAGGAACCTCCATATTGTTCTCCATAGTGGCTGTACCAATTCACATTCCCACCAGCAGTGCAAGAGTGTTCCCTTTTCTCCACACCCTCTCCAGCATT
Source organism: Mesoplodon bidens (assembly GCF_964165515.1). Taxonomy (NCBI): domain Eukaryota; kingdom Metazoa; phylum Chordata; class Mammalia; order Artiodactyla; family Ziphiidae; genus Mesoplodon; species Mesoplodon bidens. The sequence goes on along the minus strand of NW_027671260.1, from coordinate 1,445,796 downwards.
TATTGTTTCTAGATTTCTTGATGATGGCCATTCTGACTGGTGTGAGATGATATCTCATTGTAGTTTTGAGTTGCATTTCTCTAATGATTAATGATGTTGAGCATTCTTTCATGTGTTTGTTGGCAGTCTGTATATCTTCTGTGGAGAAATGTCTATTTAGGTCTTCTGCCCATTTTTGGATTGGGTTGTTTGTTTTTTTGTTATTGAGCTGCATGAGCTGCTTATAAATTTTGGAGATTAATCCTTTGTCCGTTGCTTCATTTGCAAATATTTTCTCCCATTCTGTGGGTTGTCTTTTGGTCTTGTTTATGGTTTCCTTTGCTGTGCAAAAGCTTTGAAGTTTCATTAGGTCCCATGTGTTTATTTTTGTTTTGATTTCCATTTCTCTAGGAGGTGGGTCAAAAAGGATCTTGCTGTGATTTATGTCATGGAGTGTTCTGCCTATGTTTTCCTCTAAGAGTTTGATAGTTTCTGGCCTTACATTTAGATCTTTAATCCATTTTGAGCTTACTATTATGTATGGTGTTAGGGAGGGATCGAATCTCATACTTTTTACATGTCCCTGTCCAGTTTTCCCAGCACCACTTATTGAAGAGGCTGTCCTTTCTCCACTGTACATTCAAAGATAAGGTGACCATATGTGTGTGGGTTTATCTCTGGGCTTTCTATCCTGTTCCATTGATCTATCTTTCTGTTTTTCTGCCAGTACCATACTGTCTTGATTACTGTAGCTTTGTAGTATAGTCTGAAGTCAGGGAGCCTGATTCCTCCAGCTCCGTTTTACGTTCTCAAGATTGCCTTGGCTATTCGGGGTCTTTTGTGTTTCCATACAAATTGTGATATTTGTTGCTCTAGTTCTGTGAAAAATGCCAGTGGTAGTTTGATAGGGATTGCATTGAATCTGTAGATTGCTTTGGGTAGTAGAGTCGTTTTCACAATGTTGATTCTTGCCATCCAAGAACATGGTATATCTCTCCATCTATTTGTATCATCTTTAATTTCTTTCATCAGTGTCTTATAATTTTCTGCATACAGGTCTTTTGTCTCCTTAGGTAGGTTTATTCCTAGAAATTTTATTCTTTTTGTTGCAGTGGTAAATGGGAGTGTTTTCTTGATTTCACTTTCAGATTTTTCATCATTAGTGTATAGGAATGCCAGAGATTTCTGTGCATTAATTTTGTATCCTGCTACTTTAGCAAATTCATTGATTAGCTCTAGTAGTTTTCTGGTAGCATCTTTAGGATTCTCTATGTATAGCATCATGTCATCTGCAAACAGTAACAGCTTTACTTCTTCTTTTCCGATTTGGATTCCTTTTATTTCCTTTTCTTCTCTGATTACTGTGGCTAAAACTTTCAAAACTATGTTGAATTAGATTGGTGAGAGTGGGCAACGTTGTTTTGTTCCTGATCTTATTGGAAATGCTTTCAGTTTTTCACCATTGAGGACAATGTTGGCTGTGGGTTTGTCATATATGGCCTTTATTATGTTAAGGAAAGTTCCCTCTATGCCTACTTTCTGCAGGGTTTTTATCATAAATGGTTGTTGAATTTTGTCAAAAGCTTTCTCTGCATCTATTGAGATGATCATATGGTTTTTCTCCTTCCATTTGTTAATATGGTATATCATGTTGATTGATTTGCGTATATTGAAGAATGCTTGCATTCCTGGAATAAACCCCACTTGATCATGGTGTATGATCCTTTTAATGTGCTGTTGGATTCTGTTTGCTAGTATTTTGTTGAGGATTTTTGCATCTATGTTCATCAGTGTTATTGGCCTGTAGTTTTCTTTCTTTGTGACATCCTTGTCTGGTTTTGGTATCAGGGTGATGGTGGCCTTGTAGAATGAGTTGGGAGTGTTCCTCCCTCTGCTATATTTTGGAAGAGCTTGAGAAGGATAGGTGTTAGCTCTTCTCTAAATGTTTGATAGAATTCACCTGTGAAGCCATCTGGTCCTGGGTTTTTGTTTGTTGGAAGATTTTTAATCACAGTTTCAATTTCAGTGCTTGTGATTGGTCTGTTCATATTTTCTATTTCTTCCTGATTCAGTCTTGGCAGGTTGTGCATTTCTAAGAATTTGTCCATTTCTTCCAGGTTGTCCATTTTATTGGCATAGAGTTGCTTGTAGTAATCTCTCCTGATCTTTTGTATTTCTGCAGTGTCAGTGGTTACTTTTCCTTTTTCATTTCTAATTCTATTGATTTGAGTCTTCTCCCTTTTTTTCTTGATGAGTCTGGCTAATGGTTTATCAATTTTGTTTATCTTCTCAAAGAACCAGCTTTTAGTTTTATTGATCTTTGCTATCGTTTCCTTCATTTCTTTTTCATTTATTTCTGATCTGATTTTTATGATTTCTTTCCTTCTGCTAACTTTGGGTTTTTTTTGTTGTTGTTCTTCTTCTTTCTCTAATTGCTTTAGGTGCAAGTTTAGGTTGTTTATTCGACATGTTTCCTGTTTCTTAAGGTAGGATTGTATTGCTATAAACTTCCCTCTTAGAACTGCTTTTGCTGCCTCTCCTAGGTTTTGGGTTGTGGTGTCTCCATTGTCATTTGTTTCTAGGTATTTTTTGATTTCCTCTTTGATTTCTTCAATGATCACTTCATTATTAAGTAGTGTATTGTTTAGCCTCCATGTGTTTGTATTTTTTACAGATCTTTTCCTGTAATTGATATCTAGTCTCATAGCGTTGTGGTCAGAAAAGATACTTGATACAATTTCAATTTTCTTAAATTTACCAAGGCTTGATTTGTGACCCAAGATATGATCTATCCTGCAGAATGTTCCATGAGCACTTGAGAAAAATGTGTATTCTGTTGTTTTTGGATGGAATGTCCTATAAATATCAATTAAGTCCATCTTGTTTAATGTATCATTTAAAGCTTGTGTTTCCTTATTTATTTTCATTTTGGATGATCTGTCCATTGGTGAAAGTGGGGTGTTAAAGTCCCCTACTATGAATGTGCTACTGTCGATTTCCCCTTTTATGGCTGTTAGTATTTGCCTTATGTATTGAGGTGCTCCTATGTTGGGTGCCTAAATATTTACAATTGTTATATCTCCTTCTTGGATCGATCCCTTGATCATTAGGTAGTGTCCTTCTTTGTGTCTTCTAATAGTCTTTATTTTAAAGTCTATTTTGACTGATATGAGAACTGCTACTCCAGCTTTCTTTTGATTTCGATTTGCATGGAATATCTTTTTCCATCCCCTTACTTTCAGTCTGTATGTGTCTCTAGGTCTGAAGTGGGTCTCTTGTAGACATCATATATATGGGTCTTGTTTTTGTATCCATTCAGCCAATCTGTGTCTTTTGGTGGGAGCATTTAGTCCATTTACATTTAAGGTAATTATCGATATGTGTGTTCCTATTCCCATTTTCTTAATTGTTTTGGGTTCGTTATTGTAGTTCTTTTCCTTCTCTTTTGTTTCTTGCCTAGAGAAATTCCTTTAGCATTTGTTGTAAAGCTGGTTTGGTGGTGCTGAGCCCTCTCAGCTTTTGCTTGTCTGTAAAGGTTTTAATTTCTCCATCAAATCTGAATGAGCTCCTTGCTGGGTAGAGTAATCTTGGTTGTAGGTTTTTCTCCTTCATCATTTTAAATATGTCCTGCCAGTCCCCTCTTGCTTGCAGAGTTTCTGCTGACAGATCAGCTGTTAACGTTATGGGGATTCCCTTGTGTGTTATTTGTTGTTTTTCCCTTGCTGCTTTTAATAGGTTTTCTTTGTATTTAATTTTTGAGAGTTTGATTAATATGTGTCTTGACGTGTTTCTCCTTGGATTTTTCCTGTATGGGACGCTCTGTGCGTCCTGGACTTGATTAACTATTTCCTTTCCCATATTAGGGAAGTTTTCAACTATAATCTCTTCAAATATTTTCTCAGTCCCTTTCTTTTTCTCTTCTTCTTCTGGAACCCCTATAATTCGAATGTTGGTGCGTTTAGTGTTGTCCCAGGGGTCTCTGAGACTGTCCTCAGTTCTTTTCATTCTTTTTTCTTTCTTCTGCTCTGCAGTAGTTATTTCCACTATTTTATCTTCCAGGTCACTTATCCGTTCTTCTGCCTCAGTTATTCTGCTATTGATCCAATCTAGAGTATTTTTCATTTCACTTATTGTGTTGTTCAAAAAGAGGAAAAGAGGAGAAAATCATAAATCTTGCTCTCAAAGTCCACCTCCTCAAGTTGGGATGATTCCTTGTCTATTCATGTATTCCACAGATGCAGGATACAAGTTGATTGTGGAGCTTTAATCCGCTGCTTCTGAGGCTGCTGGGAGGGATTTTCCTTTCTCTTCTTTCTTCGCACAGCTCCCGGGGCTCAGCTTTGGATTTGGCCCCGCCTCTGCATGTAGGTCGCCGGAGGGCATCTGTTCTTCGCTCACACGGATGGGGTTAAAGGAACAGCTGCTTCGGGGACTCTGACTCACTCAGGCCTGGGGGAGGGAGGGGTACGGAGTGCGGGGCGAGCCTGCGGCGGCAGGGGCCGGCGTGATGTTGCACCAGCCCGAGGTGTCCCGTGCACTCTCCCGGGGAAGCTGTCCCTGGATCCCGGGACCCCGGCAGTGGCGGGCTGCACAGCCTCCCCGGAAAGGGAGTGTGGACAGTGACCTGCGCTCGCACACAGGCCTCTTGGCGGTGGCAGCAGCAGCCCCAGCATCCCACGCCCGCCTCTGGGGTCCGCGCTTTTAGCCGCGGCTCGCGCCCATCTCTGGAGCTCCTTTAAGCAGCGCTCTTAATCCCCTCTCCTCGCGCACCAGGAAACAAAGAGGGAAGAAAAAGTCTCTTGCCTCTTCGGCAGGTCCAGACTTTTTCCCGGACTCCCTCCCGGCCAGCCGTGGTGCACTTACCCCTTCAGGCTGTGTTCAGGCTGCCAACCCCAGTCCTCTCCCTGTGCTCCCGACAGAAACCTGAAACCCGAGCCTCAGCTCACAGCCCCGCCCGCGCCGGTGGCCGAGCAGACAAGCCTCCGGCTTCTGAGTGCCGATCGGCACCCATCCTCTGTGCGGGAATCTCTCCGCTTTGCCCTCCGCACCCCTGTTGCTGGGCTCTCCTCCGCTACTCCCAAGCTTTCCCCCTCTGCCACCTGCAGTCTCTGCCCTTGAAGGGGCTTCCTAGTGTGTGGAAACCTTTCCTGCCTCACAGCTCCCTCCCACTGGTGCAGGTCCCGTCCCTATCCTTTTGTCTCTGTTTATTCTTTTTTCTTTTGCCCTACCCAGAGTGCATGGGGAGTTTCTTGCCTTTTGGGGGGTCTGAGGTCTTCTGCCAGCGTTCAGAATGTGGTCTGTAGGAGCTGTTCCACGTGTAGATGTATTTCTGGTGTATCTGTGGGGAGGAAGGTGATCTCCGTGTCTTACTCTTCCGCCATCTTCCCCCAGGCCCCTAAGGAGTTTTATTAGCAACTAATCAAGATGTTTTTTCACAAGGCTCCCGATTAGCTGTTGGTATACTAAGAGTGAATCAGAGTTAGCGTAGTTTCTGATTTCTTTACATTGTCTATGTGGATGATCATATTTTTACTGCTGGGGGTGGCGGTGGTGGGGAGTGAGGGAATGTTGCTTTCCTGCTCCTGATGTTTCAGTCCTGTCAAGAGAGCTCGTAGGGTCCTATCAGCGCTGCTTCTTTACTGACTCTGCCCCAGGGTGATCAAGTGACTTATATAGAAAGCTTGAAAAGAATTAAGTGAGCATGCTTGCCTTGACTAATTCTGTTCTCTCCCTTGAGAGTGTGAGTGTCTTCTGTTTCTCTCATTCTGTGTATTACTAGTTAGTAAATCTGCCCAATTCTGGGGTTCAGTTATGTGATCATTTCATTCAAACTGGATTCTCAAGCCAGGGTTATCAAGAGTAACAGGAATATTCGGCCCTCCATCTTTTCTCTTTTCTCTTATTTCCTAATTTATTCCAAACCAAATGGAATTAAGGCATTGTACTTGCTGAAAGGTAATTAGAAGTTCCTGACACTTGGTGCATTACCTGGGAACACTGAGAAATAAAAAGAAAGGAGCAGACATTTTGGAGAGGAAAATGTCCATGTGGAAAATCTTTTGTTACTGCCAAGGAAGGTAGTCTACTGCCTTGGTCTTTAATGTATGGTGGGATGTTGAAACCTTTGACTGTTTGAAAATATTTAGGTTTGTGCAGTAAACTGCTGAAGCTTAGAAAACGTTTAATGCATGCTGTATAAATGTGCCGTGCTTGCTGGGAGACTAATAAACTTGGAGGCTGAACACAATAGAAATTTACGATCTCACAGTTGTAGAGGCCAGAAGTGTGCTGTCAAGGTGTCAGCAAGGCTGCTCTCCCTACTGATGCTCTAGGGGAGATTCTATCCCTTGCCTCTTTCAGCTTCTGGTGGTTGCCAGCTTCCTTGGCTTGAGGCCACGTCACTCAGTTTTGGTCTGTGTCTTCACATCACCCCCTTTCTGTGTCTGTATCTTCTCTTTTGTGTGTCTCAAATATCCCTCTGCCCTTCTTGTATATTAAGGACAATTGTCATTCTATTTAGGACCCATCCAGCTAATACAGGATGGAAATCCCATCTCAAGATCCTTAATGACGTTTGCAAAAACCTTTTTTTTTCAAATGAGGTAACAGTCAAGGCTTAGGACATGGATATATCCTTTTGGGGGCCACCATCCAACCCACTACACCAGCCCTAAGATACTTTGATTTTGGCTGATGGCTGCAGCTTATGGTGTGGGAGAGTGGCTGTTTCTTTCGAGCCACTTAAGTAAAGGTCTGATATAAAGAAAAGGGGCATTAGGGAGTTGCAGGTGACTGAGCAATACCTGGAGCGGAATGAATAAGGCACCTGGAGGGTCTTTAGTATACAGAGACCTTTACCTGGCACTTGACTTGAGAGTGTGCAGGAGTTTACAGGGCAGGAAAGTCTCAGGCAGCCGTCCACCTTGCCTTACTCTTCAGGTACAGTTTTTCCCAAGCAGGCTTGACTGAGACAAAGACTCAATTATAAGGAAAACATGTTTTATAGAACTTGTCGGCACTGACACATATGGTCTACCGTAGGCTCAAGTGACGCCCTTCACATGTGGACCCAAGCTGACACTGGATTTGTCAATTATATTGGAGAAAGAAATGTTGTCCTAAAGGCAGCCGCCTTTGGTCTATGTAGTTCCATAGCAGGAGGCAGTGAAAATGGCCATGGCGGCATAGGACTGTCAAATGTACGCCTCAGACCTGGAGGTGTAATGTCACTCGACAGAACCCATAAACAGCTCAGTACTGCAGTGTAAACAACAAGGTCATCAAAGAGGAAGGATAACGCAAGAGTCCATGTGTGACAGATGCTCAGGGCTGTGCACTGCACATGGCAAATTCATAGTGACAAATCAATGTCAAGCTAAAAGTTTCCTCCTGGTTCGAAGTTCGCAGGTCAGAAATTTCAGTTAAATGGCATAGACTAATGGACATTCTAGTGAGGCTAAAACCAAAGAGACTTTATCTTTCTCTCAAATGCCATTGAGTTTCCGCTATGTTCTTTGATCAAAGTCTTTACTGGATTCCGGGAACAAAAATGTGCCTAGTTTCACTCTTCTAAGAGTGGGGGAGTGGCTTGCTTTTGAGATTGTTTTTAAATTTTGGGGATAGTGCTGTAAAATCAAATTGTATCTTAGTAACTCTTTAGACTCTTTAAAAGCATGGTTCATGAGAGGGTTGATAAACTGATAAAACAGCCAAGGCCCTGAGAGACCCACACCCGTGTCAGTGACAGAAGTCCAAGCTACAGATACTGAAGGAGCCCTCAGTCCCATTCAGGCAATGAAAGCCCTGTCACTGAGAATGAACCAAATGTACATTTGGGAGGATTGTTTATGGACATTTAGGACTTTGGATTTTTAACCCACAGTAACAAGGAAACTTGATTTCAAAATTGGGATTTAATACTTTGGAACCTTAATTCATAAGAGCGTGTCATGTGTGCCCTTTTAATTTGTCTGTGAAGAATTTGATACTGGCAAAGGTGTACTTACAAATTTGCAACATTTCTATGATTTCTGAATTGTATTACTGGATGCTTTTCTGTATTTAATCTTAGTTTGTCATTTGACCTCATCAAATGTCTATGGTTAGCTATGTTGTGGATGGCTGGTAGAACAAAAAGTTGTTTCTGATCATTGGATATGAGTAGCCTTGGAGTTCATTTGAATTAATGCAATTTCTCACCCATATCAGAGACTTCTGGGATGAAACTCTAAGGCATCCACCAGCAGTTCCTGGAGGCCACTCAAACGAGTAGCCCCATAAAAGTGTGAGCAGGGCTGTCCTGATAAAGGTCTATTCTTTCCTGAAGGGAGAGCCATATTCCATTAATTATAGGCTTAAAAGCATCGTTGAGTGGGTTAAGAGATTGAAAACACCAGGGGAGCATTAGTGACAGTTTCCCTTCTCATTCTTACGGGTACCAGCATGTGAAGGGAATTTGATTAGTGTAACTTTTAACCTCCCTGCTCTTATGTTCACTGACACTGGCTAGGTGAGGTGACCTACCTGACGGGCAAAGTTGGGAAGAATAACTGGCCATGCTTTGCTAAGCTCTTCTTTCCTTCCTCTTGGGAGTGAGTCTGGTGATAGAGAGACAGAAGTTCTCTGCTCCACTGTGGACATGCCCCTCTCACCTGGCTTTGCCTGGAACCAACTTGCTGCAACAAAGTGGGTAAGTCTGGATAACTCTAGAATTCAGTTGACAGACTCACTTGGCTATGTCATGAAGCCCCATTTTCCAACATGGGCTCTAACGGTAACAAGTGACATAATGTGTGGGCTCCAGTGCAAAATGAAAATATAGTGCCTCTTGTTCAAACTGCAAAGAAAAAGTCTTGTTGAAAGTATTTGCACTGGGGTGCATAGTGTCCTCCCCAACTTCATGTTCACCTGGAACCTGTGAATGTGCCCAGGTAAATTCTTCTTTCAGATAGAATCGAGATAAGATGACATCATACTAGATTAGGATGAGTTCTAAATGGGTTCTGTGGGTTGTTCTCTCTTCTCTTTTTCATACATGTCATCTTTTTCAGCAGACTGTTTGGCTAATATTGGGAAGTAACACGAGTAAGAAAGGATATGATAAGATTCCTTGGACATTCTTGTTTCTTAAAAAACAACACTTTCTTTCTGTGTTAGAAGTAAGTTCAGATTCAAATGGAAAGCATGGCCTCCACATCTGTTAACACCTTCACTTAGTCTTGGATGTGACCAGTAGCACAGAATTCTGGTGGAACACAGCAAGACTCCAAATGGGTACCAAATAAGCATGTCATGGAAAGCACACCATAAGCAGGGTGAAAACTAGATGTGAATGGGGCAGCAGGAATGGTGGCAGACACACATATTGCACACGTCTCCTCTGCTCATGCGTATATTTTATTGTCGCATAAACTTTACTTACAGAACATAAGTTCAAAGATAAAATCATTAAGAATATTAAGACAGCAGTATCAGAGCATGAAACCAAGCAAGTGTGGGGCCCTTCTGAGCATGGTTCATCTGGGACTTGATAAACTGGTAAAAACAGCCAAGGCTGTGAGATACCCACACCATGTCAGTGACAGGAGCCCAAGCTACAGATATTGAAGGGGCCCTCAATACCACTCAGGCACTGAAAGCCCTGTCACTGAGAATGAACCAAAATATAAATTTAGGAGGATAATTTATGGAGACTTAGGACTGGATTTTTAACCCACAATAACAAGAAAACTTCATTTCAAAAGAAAGTGTGAGGTCTTCAAGTTTGCTTTCGTTATTGAGGGTCCTTTGTGGTTACATATCAATTTTGGAGTGGTTTCTTCTATTTCTGCAAAAACAGGGGATTTTGATAGGCATTGCATTAAATCTGTAGATAGCTTTGTGTAACATGGACATTTTAACAATAGTTGATGAACATGGGATGTCTTTCTATTTATTTATGTCTTCCTTAATTTCTCTCAATACTGCTGTAGTTTTCAGTGTACAAGTGTTTCATGTCTTTGGTTAAGCTTATTGCTAAGTATTTTATCCTTTTAGATGGTATTGTAAATGGAATTGTTCTCCTAATTTCTTTTTCAGATTGTTCATTGTTAGTGTACAGAAATGCAAGTGATGTGTGTATGTTGATTTCATATTCTGCAAACAAACTTTGCTAAGTTTATTCTAATACATTTTTTGTTCTAATAATTTTTTGTGAAATATTTAGCACTTTCTACATCTTTTTCAATCGTTTCCCTTTCAGCCTAAATGTATCCTTAAATCTAGGGGCCATTTTGACCTCCATCTTAGGCTTTCATCTTATTTCTCAACTTATTCAGTCTTAGTTATTGAGTGTTCTCCTTATTGTTTGCCACTTTGGAGAATCCAACAAAATGTTCTACTCAAGGTGAGACGTCTTTTCTCTTCCGCCTCTGAACCTGAATATCACTTATTACTTACTTCATTCTCTTAGCACTTAGCATTCGAAGTTTAACGGGTGATCTTTCTTAAAGGAGGCCAATATGCTCACCGAATTCAAGACCTCTGGTGAGTTGTGTCAAGTGTATAGGAATCATATTAACTTGTTGGCTGTTAGCACCCCTGGAAACATTTCTAAAGTGGCCTTTGACATTGATATTCAGGTATATTGAGCACCACATTAAAGAGTTTAACAGAATAAGAGTAGGCTGGTCTTTCCTAAAGCAGAGTTTATTCAAGGGTGACCTTTTCGTAACCTGCATCAGGCTCATCCGCATTGAGTCATTGAGTGCCCTCAACCCCCCTAAACTGTAAACTTTATTTTTTCTTTTTCTTTTTTGTGGTACGCGGGCCTCTCACTGTTGTGGCCTCTCCTGTTGCGGAGCACAGGCTCCAGACGTGCAGCACAGGTTCCAGACATGCAGGCTCAGCGGCCATCGCTCGCGGGCCCAGCCGCTCCGCTGCATGTGGGATCCTCCCGGACCGGGGCACAAACCCGTGTCCCCTGCATCAGCAGGCGGACTCTCAACCACTGTGCCACCAGGGAAGCCCCTGTAAACTTCTTATGCACAAGAATTATGTTTTATAGCTCTTGTTCCCCTTCCCTATACCTAAACATACCTGGAATAGAAGGTGCCTCTACGAACAGGTGTTGCTTTAGTTTAAACTACATTAAGTACATGTATATGTTCATTTCCCTCTGGGAAAGGAGGCTACTTTCCACAGGATTCAAATATCAAGCCTTTAAACTTCCTTGAACCCATAGATATATAAATAGTTGCATAACTATCCTCCCTCTATACAACTCTAAGATGATCATATCAAAGTATGGTCATTAATTGTTTTTAATTGCAAACAGATAATAAGCAAAGTGTAAGGAATTTCTTCCACCAAAGTAAAGGCCAAAGTTCAAAAAGTCAAATTAATATGGGATTTGTTACTATTCTAAATAGTAAAGAACACTGACAAGAAATAGCACAGTGCTGGTTGCTATTATCATCTTTTCATTTTCCATGACTGTTGTTTATATTATCTTCATGGGATTTCACTGAAATTATCAAGGTTTTTTAATAGTCACTAAAAAACAAAATGCCTTGAAATGCCAATACAAAGAAAAATGAGTCAGAACATGAAAAAGTGTTTTAGAGAAGTTGACGACATATATTCTTTGCTCATTTCTCTTTTTGAGACAACTTCCATCTTCTTCACACCCACATGTACAATACACTGAATAAAATACAAGCCCATCACTCGATGGTGATAAGAAAAGGAAAGATAAGCTGGTTCCAGAAAATCCCTCTATTCCTAGTATCTTGTTGCATCTGGCAAAAAAGAGCATTTTGAAATATTCTCTAAAGTTTTGTATTTTATTTTATAATAATTTACTTATTTATCTCAATGTAAATATTAAAAACGCATGAGAAATATGTTAACATTCGGCATTTGACTATTCTTATCTACTTCCTTAATGTTTCCTTTGCCTCCTATGATGATCTTTTGGGATAGACAGCACATACCACTCTCATACTCCCCAGACTCTACAGCCCCATACACATGCAAAATAGCTTGTGTGGGGATGTGTTAACATACACTTGGTTGAGGCAGGAAGGCTGTAGAGTACATCGTTTTTACACCTCAACATTTTAAGAGTTTTTGGAAAGTAACCCTAGTTTGAGTGCAAGTTCCATCGATTTATCAAATGCATTTCAGGTATATCTAGGTATGTCCAGTCATATGGTAAGGCTATATTACTGGGAGACTATTTACATGAGCAAGTGAAAAGAAATCAGTGAAAGAATATATTATAACCAAGAGTCAGATATAATAGGTCAATCAAATAGAATGTAGATCCCAGGAACATATCCACACATATAAGGACAATTGATTTTTCAACAGAGGTGCAAAGCCAATTTTGAGGAGAAAGGATAGTCTTCTTGACAAATGGTGCTGGAAGCATGTCGTACATGGATATAGTGCCTAGTTCACCATATGCAAAAGTATGACCTTTGATCCCTACTTCACACCATATAAAGAATTACCTAAATGTAGATCAAAACATAAATCTCTAAAACTTGGACACAATCTTTTTGACCTTGGGTTAAGCAAAGATTTCCTAGAGGTGACACCAAAAACAAGATCCATAAAAGAAAAAAAGTAATAAATTGGGTTTCATCTTTGGAAGCCATTATTAATAAAAGAAAAGCCACAGGTTGGAAGAAAATATTTACAAATTATACACCTGAAAAGACTTGTGCCTCTAACACGTAGAGAACTCTCAAAACTCAGTAATTAGAAAAACATTTTTTAATTAACAATATGGGTAAGAATATTTAAAAAGAGATCCTGCCAAGGAGGTGTATGGACGCAAATAAGCACATGACGTTGCTCAATGTAATCCATTATTAGCTCTATGGAAATGAACGCCCCAGGAGATACCACTACACACCTACTGAATGGCTAAAATTAGAAAAGTCCAACCACACCGAGTACTGGTGAGGCAGTGTAGGAACTGCGCGGCTTTTACATGCTAGTGGGAGGGCAAGAGTGCAGTCACTTCAGTCCGCAGTTCGGCCGTTTCTTCATAAGTTGAACGTACACCTACCGTATGACCCAGCCTTTCTGCACCTGGATATTTACGCAAGAAAAAGGAAAGCATATGTGCACACAAAGACTTGTACATGGATCATCATAGCATCTTTATTTCTAATAGACAGAATTGAAACAACCTCGAGCACCCATCAACAAGAGGATGAATAAATATACTGTGGTATACCCATACAGTGAAACACTATTCAGCAAAACAAAGTGATAAACTATTGACACCCACCAGAATATGAATTACTCTCCAAATAATTACATTGAGTGAAAGACGCCAGATAAAAGAGTCCTCAGTGTGTGAATCCCTTTATCTAAATTTCTAGAAAAATGCAAACACGTCTCTAATGAAAGAAAGCATATGAGTGCTCACTTGGGGATGTGGAGGGCTGGAATGTGAGGGGAAAAAAGGGGCTTTATGAATGAGGCATAAACACTTGCAAGTGATGCATATGTTCCTTTTCTTGATTGTGTTGGCAGTTCCATGGGTATATGCATATTTCAGAATTTAAATTGTGTTTTTAAGTATGTGCAGTGTACTGTGTCCGTTCTATTTAAGAGAGCCATTAAAAAAAGACTAAGAACAGACGTTTGTCTCAACGAATAAATGTAACAAAGAACAGAAAAGTCAACTACAGTATGATCTCTGTCAGTTGAATTTTCCTGTAGTTTATTTCCTCAAAAAATATATCCCAGTTCTTAAAAGAGATGGGACTCTTAATAAATGGTTAAAAAAACCCAGCAAAGCTATCAGCAGGGTGAGCTCCGGCTACTTTTCAATTGTGAGACACTAGGTGCACAGTGCAGACATGCTAGGGTGTTTGTTCTTCCTGCCCAATATTTTAGAGAGGATATGAAACACCCCCGTTAAATGCCTGCAAGTGATGCCCAGAGTGGAGTTTGGAGAATGATGGCTGTGATCTTTAATATGGTTGTGCCTTTGTAAAGAATCTCACTCAGAATTTCCAGGGTAATTTTGGAGTCCATTTTTTTTGTGTTTTTTGGATGATATATATGTAACTCACCTGAAGAATATACCCACGTAGACTTGAAGTTAGGGACCAGCTGGTGTAAATCTGTGTGGTTATCTCCTGACCTAACCTTTTAGCTTCTTTTTGCTCCTTGATTGTAGTTAAGCTTCATCTTGCCTCAGGGACTTTGTATTCGCTGTTCCCATGTTTTGGAAATATTATTTCCAGAAAAATTTTCCATAACTGATTCCTTTCTATTCTTTGGCACTCATCTCTTAAAGATATTTTTTCCTTGATTGTCCTACTAGCCTAACTCAGTCCCAATTTAACAGATTACCTTACTTCTTTCACAGAATAATAATCAAACCAAATATTATCTTTGGTGTCTCTTTGTATTTAGATGAACTTCTTCCCAAAGAACTCAAGCCCCCCAGTGACAGAGGTTGTTACCTTTCTTATCCCTTATTCTGGGTCTTAGAACTGTGTCTGGCATGTAGTAATCACTCGAGGTCTGTTGACTGTGTAAAGAATATGTGAGTAGATGAAGAGATTTGGAGTTATTTGAGGTCGCTCTTAATGATGGCTGGTGTTGGTGATTAAAGTTGTAGGTTTTAGAGTTGGAAGTGATCTTGCTGAGTCTCACAGTTATGGCAAATCTCTTCCTACTGTAGCATCCCTGACAGATGATCAAGTCTGAGCTTGAATAACTGTATATGAAAGACCCTAACCAGGGCACCCTCCTAGCTCTGCCAGGTCAGATAGAATTTTGGACTATTCTCTTTCTCTCTCTTGTAGACAGCCACTGTCATTTGGTAAGCCATAAGCCTTCCTTTGCTTTGACTGTGGTTAGTGTGTTTGCTGGATTTCTAAAATATATTTTTAGTGTTTACTTGTTTAGATTGAAAAGATTGGGCTATATTTTTAAAAGTTGATCCCTCCATTTTGGAAGGCCTTTTAAGTTGAGATATTGCATGCAAGAGAGCTAAGGGAATTCTGGACTCCATATTTTCGTTTTTACCTTTTTTTTTTTTCTCAGACTTTGAACTAACAATGGCTAAGAATGAGAGGCACTCAGACCCGAATATTTTTTCCCTTGTCAAGCACAGAGAATATGGGAAAGAATGAAATTGGGAAATTGTTTTGCTCCTCTTCCTTTCCTCCTTTTTGGTCAGTTACCTTAGTCGTCCACCTCACTTTGTATTTCTAGCCTGGCTTCAGAAGACCTGAATTTGATGAACTACACACTGATGGAGTAGTAGATTGCTAGAAGGAATGGCGGCTTCACAGAATTATTTTCAAGAAGGATGGTCCAGCCAATTTCCTCACTTCCACTGTGAAAGGAGTTCCCTATTCCTAAGAAAATGGACCTATGTCCGACTGACACAGAAGATGGAGATGTATCCCAGTGCATGTATATATGTATATCTATTAAATTTATGTATATATATATAATGCCTAATGGAAACATCTCAGATGTTCTCTTTGGTATTTTTCTTTAATTTTACTTATAAAATTGTGACCATTTTTTAATTCAAAAGAGGAGAACCTTAAAAATTAATTAAGAAGACATCCTCAGTAGTCTAAGGTTCAGAGTGACTTGGCAGAGAAAATTGCTGAATGGTTAGATAATAGTGCTGGTATGTTTGGCTATTGTAACACTTTACATTTGAGTTTCTCTTCCTTGAAATTACAAGAACTATATGACTCAAGAGAAAGATTGATAATTAGGAATATTCTGCTTGCTTTATTTTATTTATTTTGTTGTTGTCGTTGTTGCGGTACGCGGGCCTCTCACTGCTGCGGCCTCTCCCGTTGCGGAGCACAGGCTCCGGACGCGCAGGCCCAGCGGCCATGGCTCACGGGCCCAGCCGCTCCGCGGCATGTGGGATCCTCCTGGGCACGAACCCATCTCCCCTGCATCGGCAGGCAGACTCCCAACCACTGTGCCACCAGGGAAGCCCCTCTGCTTGCTTTTTATATAGCGTATTGAAGAACATTTTAATTATTTGGAGGTCATAGGAAGGAACCTTCATGATCTAAGTTTTGAACAAGTAGTGTTGCAACACAAAGCTATGACTTAAAAAGGAAATTTGAAATGACCTATTTCTTTTGGCATCTCAATCCAGATATCTGTCAGTAAAATGAGTCACTTTTCAGTCAAATGGGTGGTCAGCAATATAATTTTTTATTGGGAAGCTGAAAGACACCATTGCCAAGCAGAGCACCTGCAGTGTTCACATCTATATTTGAGCATCTTTCGTTTTCCCAAGGGGTGCAAGTGAAGAGAAGGCAGGCAGAGAAATGGCACTTGAATAAAGTTTTTCAAGATGGATAGAACAGAGAGCATTCCCAGAGGCAGGTCAAGTCCAACCCAAGAACAACTCTCTCAGTGCTTTCACAACTAGGTAAAATACAAGACCAGTAGTAACTCAGCTCTCAAATCAGTGCTGAAATCCAGTGGAAGGTTGTTAATATTGATACGGTTAACATACATCAAATAGGATTACTGAATTTTCTGAATCCAACTGAACTCCCAGGATTGTTTGGTTTCATAGGCTATTGGGCTCAAGACGCATTTGGTTTTAAATAATCCTTCCTAAAATGTTCAGCTTTCAGTCTAATATGATTGAAACCCAGCTTGAGTGTGTCTTATAATACACTGGACTGGAAAGACTATGGGCATTGAATTATTCAAAACATGGCAGGTGAAGGAGTGATATGTGGGGAGGATGTGATCATAGAAATGAGTGAGACTTGATATGTCTTGTTATCCCATTTGATTTACCTGTTAGAACTCTTCCAAATATTAGAGGAAAGAAATCAATATCAATTTTCACCTGTCACGTTCCACACTTCAATGATGAATGAATGTCAAATTTGACCACAGTTTTCTGTACCACCTGCTCTGAAATAATATTTCTGGGCCTTTATTAAAAATGTAAAATTTTCATTGAATTTCCAAATATGATTCTGCAGTGGCTAATTCAGCTTGTTTTATTAGTAAGCAAGTTCTGATGAGTAATACTAATTTAATAAGCCTGCATGTGAGGTTAAAGTGTCAACTGTTCCTGCCGAAGGTGATGAGATATGACTGTAATGAGGTGGTAGGACACTCACCTTCCTGAACGAACCCTGCGAGCACACAGTTCTTGGGAGAAACCAGTACTGCATATAGTAGCAAATCTGATATCATTTTGCATGTCTCCTGTAGCAGTGGAATGCGCACACATACAAACATGATCATGGGTGAAAAAACACACATGCGTACCTTAGAGGCTTACATTAATTTCTGAATATAGTTCTCCGGAAAGAAAAAGCTTCACTGATGATTTGTATTTTTATAGTTTATTGTTTTATCCATACTAAAACACTTCATGAAATCACTTCCTGTTTTGTTGTCCATGGAATCCTTTCCATTTTGAGATGCTAAATATAAATCGAAATAATGATTATAGTCCTTGGCCATGAAAGACTAAGTTACAGAGAACCCGGTGACTGGAGGTCAGAGCTGCCACGGAATTATTCTCTGCTCCAGAGACCATCAGAATATCACTGTGTACCCACTTAAGGATAGAATGCTGCTATTGAGAAACGAGCTCTCTTTTATTTCTACTAAAAGGAGAGAACAGTAGGGGACCTTGGCTGCGCGAGTGTATGAGACTTTCTCTGTTTTGTACAATAAGCCAAAAACAATACATGAAATAGCCTCACGCCTTTTGTCTTTTGTACCCAGCTCCTTCCTGTATTGCTCCTGATCCATTACACTTAAATCAACAAGAGTTGCTTGAACATTTTGACAGTTATGTTCCCCATACCCTGAAGCCTTTTTAAAGGGTTACTGAGATAAAGCTATTTCAAAAATACTCCCTCCAAATTTTTTCAGGGTGGCATCAATGAAAGTAACTTAGAGGAAAAAAACTTGAGTTCCTGGCCTACCACTCTAAGGCCAGGCAAGCATAAACCTTCATAGCAAAACCTAAGTTTGCTCCCAGTTGAGAATTTGGTTTCCACGGTCTTATATAAAAAGTATATGGAGACTTTAATTCCCTATAAGCCCTTTCCAAAGAGTGAATACAGTTCATCATTCGTAAGAGATGATGAAAGTTACAATTTTGTTGAATAGGTGGAATATATATTACATATAATATACATATTTATTTTTAATATATATATATATATAATATATATAAAGTTACTATTCAGAGTCCTAAAACATGGATTTTTCTTACTTACCAAGAATGAACAGTAACTTGATCTCTAAACAATAAAGCACCTGGTCATAACAGAATCATAACAAATATTTGATATCAGAATGAATTCACTGTTCAGGTGTAAAGAGGGAATAGCTTCAGTTTTCCTCTTTCGTGCACCCCATTATTGCATCCTGGACAGAGGGGATTTTCTTGATTTTAATCTAAAGGAGAAATGGTCACTTTTGTTGAGATGGAAATTGACCACCTCAGTAGGCAGAGGCACTGTTTTTATTTGGCTGAATTCATGTTTCTAGTGATAATTCAAGGTGTAATAGGGTTTTCTCAGCCACTCCAAAATCTGAAAATGATAAGCATCTCACCAGAGTTTCAGGATGGCCCATTACCTATTCTGTGGAAAGGATATTCAAAATACCATGCTTCATCAATGTCTTCTTTGACTTGTTAATGAATGGACAACTACTGAGTTAAGACAGTGTCTTATCCTTGCTTCAAAAAAATAAAAACAGAAAACCCCCACAAACACAAAAAAACTGTTAACAATGAAAACTTATTATGCCAGGCCTTAGTATGGCCTGACTTGGAAATTTAGTTTCAGAGGCTTTTGTGAATATACCAAGGAAAGAGGACCTAGGTGTATCTTATTCCCACAGGCCGCCAATAAATATTTGCTTAACGGACAAAATATGAATATATAGTGTAGGAGAGAACCTGACAGATGCTTAACATTATTGAGTGATAGCAATGCCCAAACTCATCTGTGATCAAACACTATGAAAGTATCCTCCTAAGGATAAACTTATTACAAATAAGAAGTGAAAATTCAATTATGCAGATACTTTCAGTGTCAGCTCTGATATGCAAAAAGCATGGAAGTTGTCACTGTATCTTGTCCTTACAGGATAATGCTGTACAAAATGAAAATCAGTGACTTTTCTCAGACATGATTAATAAAACATGTAACTATGAAAGAATTTTCAAACGGTAATTATGTATGTGTATATATGTGTCTCTGAAAAATCTGGTCAAAGAAAACTGAGGCTATCAGTATAAACTTCTTTAACTTCTATCTCTTCTTACCTTTATTTCCTCCCAAACTTACCAGTATCCATCCAGCTCGAAGGATACAAGTGATTTTTATATACTGTGCAAGGTGTTTTTTTCTTATTCATATGTCCATGTTTCCCCAATTCTCTAAATTATTATCTACATCTTCAGGATCTCCTTTATTGGTTCCTTCATTTCAACATATAAAATAGAAGTCCTTCTCATTCTAAAAAATTCTTTTTTGCTAATTATTTTCTCTTTTCATCCACACTCCTTGAGAGCAGCCTCTTCCCACTGTCCTCACTAGCCCCGCCTGGCCCCGACAGGCAGCCCTACGCCCTCAGTTTATTGCCATCTGGCTTTTTGTCCACCACTTCCCTGCACTGCTCTCAGGTCACTGGGGACCTAACTGCCCAAATCCAATGGACACTCACAGTCTCTGAAGGACGACGCTGGCATCTCCTTCCTCCTCCTTGAATCTCTGTCACCTCTCTCCTTCCCAGAATTCTTTCTCTGCTTATCACTTAAACGTTGTCAGGACTCACAATTCTCTGACATCTCATCCATTTTCATGATTTTAATGACTGCTGATATGTGCTGAGGACATTCAAATTTTTATCTTTCCATGTCTTCACGTGCATGTCCAGTTATCTACCAGTTTGTCTTCTGAATTCTACAGGTGCTTCAAAATTCTACATGTCCAGAACTAAAGTCTTTTCCCCACTTCAGTTCTTTATCCCCTATTTCCAAACTCAATGATACCACCACCCAACCTTAGTCACACAGATGGGGGTTCAGCCTCCGCCTCCTACTTCTTCCTTACTTCCCAAGGTCAAGTCTTGCTGGTAATTTCCTAAATACAATTAGAACTTATTTCCTCCCTTCATTTATACCTTATTTCAGGCCCCTTTCTTCTTGCTATTACCTGGTCTAGAAGTTACGAAATTGCTCTTCGGTGGAACCAGTTGTTAGACATTCTATTAAAAAAGGACTCTAGGGTCAAATAGCTTTGAGGATGGCTGTGTACCATACGCCTGCTGTGACGATCCAGAATGAACATTAGCCTACAGCAGCCCCGAGAAGCTGTACTGTAAAGGAACCTGATTAACTTTACTTAAGCCAGGTTCTCCCTTCTGCCGGCCTATAAACCTTTCAGTAGGGACAGGAGAGGAGGTGGCAGCGTGAAAATCCCACTTGAAAATATAAAGCACTGCTCCTCAGAAGAGTGGGGCATAATTATCTCCAGGCTTCTTCAGATTCCTCATCCATACTGACGTCAGTGGTCTAAAATGCCACCCGAACTTGTCCTTTCCATTCTTAGCTATTTTCTGAGGAAACCAGCTCCACGCACATGGTTGGTTAAGACCTGCTCTCCTCCTCCTCGCTGCCTCCTTTAGGGGCACTTGCCGCTGCCTGGGGACACTGCACTGATCCTCCAGAGCCTGTGCCTGTGGCTCTGTAACACACCCCTCGCACACTCACGGCTCTGGACTTCCGCTGTCCACTCTGCCTTGAGTATCCTTGCCTTTCACCGGCTGACTCACCAGTTTCTCACGAGTCCTTTAAGACTTAGCTTAGGGACTGCCCCTTTTGATGACTTCTTTGCCTCACGGCTCCCCCTCTTCTTCCACAAACACTGACTAAACGCCCTGAATATGCCCGTCACAGCAGGTCACATGCAGGATGAGACATCTGCTGTGCGTCTTCCCCTCTCACTCCACTGCTAAAGGGCCAACACTACATCTTGCTCATTGTTTCACTCCTCTAACACTCAACCCATGACTAATGAACTAACTAGTACTGTAGTAGCCCTCTTAGTAACAATCAGGCAGGACCTTCTACAAGAAATCTGACACTCCAGCTTTTCTCTGATCTCACCTTTCACTCTGATTCAACTAAAGACTTATCTGTACATGTTTTACCAGGGAGACATAATTTAATCCAGAGATGTCATCACATACTCTTACATACTCTGCCATTTAAAAATTCTGCTCACGATGGGGGAAGGAGACAGGTGTGCTTTCTGACAGCCCCACTGTTTTTGCACTTCTAGTGGTCACTGGCTTCTCTCTCAGTGCCTTCCTTAAACCCTTCTTAACGAGGGAACAGGATAACAAAGTAATTAAGAGCCTGGTTACAGCCTATGTGTGAACAGAAACATAAACAGGGACATAGAGAATAGACTGGCGGTTGCCAAGGAGGAGGGGGTGGGAGAGGGTTGGATTGGGAGTTTGGGATTAGCAGATGCAAACTGGTGTATATACAGGATGGATAAACGAAAAGGTCCTACATGGGACTTCCCTGGTGGCGCAGTGGTTAAGAATACGCCTGCCAATGCAGGGGACATGGGTTCAAGCCCTGGTCCGGGAAGATCCCACATGCCAGAGAGCAACTAAGCCGGATGTCACAACTCCTGAAGTCCAGGCACCTAGAGCCCGTGCTCTGCAACAAGAGAAGCCACCACAATGAGAAGCATGTGCACCTCAACTAGAGGAAGCCCGCGTGCAGCAACAAAGGCCAAACACAGCCAAAAATAAATACATACATGCATTTATTTTTAAAAAGTGCATGTATTTAAAAAAAACCCAAAAAGTTCCTACTGTAGAGCACAGGGAACTATATTCTATATCCTGTGATAAACCGTAATGGAAAAGAAGATGAAAAAGAATGTACATAAATGTGTAACTGAGTCACTTTCCTGTACAGCAGTAATTAACACAACACTGTAATTCAAGTGTATGTCAATAAAAAATAAAATTTAAAAAAATTGCCAGAAAAATAGTCACATAAGGGGAACTTCCCTGGTGGTCCAGTGGTTAAGACTTTGCCTTCCAATGGAGGGGGTGAGGGTTCAATCCCTGGTCGGGGAGCTAAGATCCCACATGCCTTGAGGCCAAAAAACCAAAATATAAAACAGAAGCAATACTGTAACAAATGCAATAAACACCTTAAAAATGGTTGACATCAGAAAAAATCTTTAAAGAAAAAATTCACATAAATCAGAAACAAATGAAAGATAATAAAGTCCATACATTAAAAAAAAAAAAAGAGCATGGGTTCGGGTCACATTGCAACTTCCCACTTACTTATAGCTGTGTAATTCTGTGCAACTCACATAATGTCTCCTCAGACTGTTCATCTATAAAATGGGGATGGTAAGAGTTCCCTACCTCAGAGCGTTGCTGTAATCCATAAACACGGTTAAGTGCCTTGGTAAATGTTTGAGGCTCTCTGGTTATTATGAATTAAAATATGTCAATGGCTTCTGGCCGTGTGATTTATATAATAGTTTGATGTTTAACCAAATGGTAAAACTATTCCATTTATTATTCCCATCTCTTTTTAACCCTCAGCCTGCTTTGTTGTTTATGTTTTCTGCCACCACAGAGTGCTAGTTCCAGGAGAGTAAAGGCTTTATTTTGTTCACTGCTGAAAGCAACAGCACCCAGAAAAGTACTGTACATATGAAGCCCTCAGTAAACACTAGCTGAATGAATGGTGCAAAGTGTTACAAGGAAAAGTACACCCAAACTTTCATTATAATAAAAAAGTAAAGATAAAAAAATCTTTCTCTAATGGCTTCCAGTCAAGTAACTGAAAACACCATATGCTATAATAAAAACATAAGTAATTTATGAAAATTTGAAGGCAAAAACATAATTTTAAAAGATTTAGACCTACGTTAGGTGTGATAGAGTATGGATGCTTTCTTGAAATTCACAATCAGATCCAAGAGTATCACTTTCAGACTGTTCTAGTAGACTGAGTTTACTTTTAGTTGTCTTTGATGACACAGTCACTATTCTACTCTCTTTCTTAACAGAAATGTGTTTTTTCGAAGACTCACTTTTAATTGGTTTATTAACCAAAGAATTATTTTGCCCAATTCCTTTGCTTTTCTGCTTTACAGGTGAGTCAGAGCAGGAATGCAGGTCCTTCCCAGGTTGTTTCTTAGCAGAGTAGTTTTTGGTCTATTCACCTGCTTTGCTCATTTTCTCTGAAGAAGACCTGCTATTTCTAGATAATTCCTCTTCTTTTCTTTGACTTCCAGTTCCAGAAATGACGTCTGCTGAAGGAGAATATGTTCTAGCAATGAAATCTTCAAAAGACTCCTGCCGCTGCTCTGTGACTGGGACCCCCAGGTTGTCTTTGGAAGTTTCTAAGGCCTCCTGAGTAGACGCTGGGACACGGAAGGAGTTGAGAGGCAAAGGAATCCTAGCATCACCTGTAATTTTCGGAAAGTGGAGGGGAAGACAAAAGACAAGACAAAAATTCAGTGATGAACAAAGCCAACCATTAAAAAGTAGAGTTCAAAACTTCAATGTTACTCTGTAATCTTATTATTAACACAGTCAATTGATTAATCAGAAGATTTCAGAGCCAGTTTTTTTTGTAATTATATCTTGCCAAGTGATTCTCAGCTTAACCTAGCTATATCCAAGGCTATGTCCGCTACGTTTTCAGACTTTGGTGATTGGGGTAGTTATTACCCATTTCCTCTCCCTCACTAAAAATAAAACCCTATTCTGTAGGATAATTAATGTCTTTTCTATCCTCCAGGCACATGTAAACCGTATATAGTTTGTGACCAGACTGTGTTCTCAAGCTGTCAGTTCCCAAGACCACTCTGAGATTGGCTGATGGGGGCTCCAAGTGAGGCTAGAGGAAAAGCTGACAGGTTTTCCCCTCCCATTCCCATAACCAGGTGATTCACTCTAATATGTTACCTATTAGCTATGTCTGGATTACTTATTTTAAAAATTGTATCAGTATGTGTACCTTCATTAGTGTTCCTTCATTGTAAGCTGACTGCATACAAATAGAAACCTAGATAAAATATGAACAGAATAGACATTTATACAATTTAAAATCTGGAATATTTTCTCTAATGTCTTCTTTCTTCATTAAGGACAGTTTGCTTTAACTCATAAATTTTCTCAAGAACTTCCAGTCTCCTTATTTACAAAAGTACAGTATCATGAAATGGGCCCACATTTACTAATCTCAGATTTCGAAAGGATTCCAGAGTCTTCTAGCTCCCGGGCATGTGAACTATTAGAGACTGATCGTTATTGTTTTCTCGCTGACTTGGTCATTTCCTTTTTGCTAATCACTCTTAGAATCATTAAGTGCTGTTCTGTCCATTTACTTGGCTATTTTGCATTTGTTATGGGGCACCCTGTTTTGATTCTGATTTTCCTTCTTCAAGTGCCTTCTTTTCTTCTTTAGGTGGACTACTAACAGGAGAATTCATCTGGGGACGACCTAGTAAATGAAAATCTGACTGATCTATACCAGCCATTGTGGCCAACTGCCCAAGCCTAGACGAGAGGAGGAAAGGAGAAAAGACAAAGGTTATTATAATCACAGAAGAGCAGTTTAGATTTCCCCAGACTTACAATCATGAAATACTTCTAAAATCTTTTTTTTTTTTTTTTTTTTTTTTTTTGCGGTACACGGGCCTCTCACTCCTGTGGCCTCTCCCATTGCGGAGCACAGGCTCCGGACGCGCAGGCTCAGCGGCTATGGTCACGGGCCCAGCCGCTCCGCGCCATGCGGGATCCTCCCAGACCTGGGCACAAACCATAGCCCCTGCATCGGCAGGCGGACTCTCAACCACCCCGCCACCAGGGAAGCCCTACTTCTAAAATCTTAAAAGCTAACATCCTACTCCAGACTACAAGCCTCTCTCTCCCCCAAATCCTCAGCCATTTCCAGATTCATCCTCTAGGAGACATCCCACTGTCTCACTAGAAGCTTCAATATGTTCCATGCACCCTGTCCACTGCCTGTCACACCTCCATTCCTACACTTCTTTACCACCTTTCCTCCAGTTTCCAAGAATGTGTTTGTTCCTTCCTTCCCAACACCAACACCAATTCATTCACTGACAAAACACCACTCCATCAACTATCAATCTCCACTTCCCTCTTTCAGCAAAATTGCTCCCGGTTGAGAACCACTGACCTATATCTCCCCTGCAGATTAATAATCATTTTTATGTCTAAGGCAAAGATAACTTTAATTCAAACTTATCAAACAAGCAAAAGAAGTGAAAGATAGGAAAATTCTTATGCATTCCCGACTATTTTCAATGAAAACTGCCTTTAATTTAGTCTTTACAAAACAACTATACCTACTAATTACTCTGTCTACAGGTTACTCTTTTATAATGGGCTCCCCACTCTACCAAAGCAGGCTTCCCTATTTGCATTTCTTAAAAAATTTAATTCCTCATTTTAAAATGTCAACTATATTACCTATAATTACACTAAATTTGGCTAAATATAGCCACGTAAGTGATGAAAATTGCTCCAGTTCCTCAGCAAACTACCATTAGAGTCGCAAAGAGAAGAATGCCATGAAGAGAAATGAACTAACCCAGCATCTTTAAGGAGAACCAGGAAAGCATGGAACTTCTGAAAAGAATTCTCAGTGCTGCCCCAAACACCTTCATCATCCAGGATCATGCTTGTCAATGAGTGGGCATGAAGGGCTTCAGACAAAGAGAAAGTTGTGTTTCTTAACTGGGCATTTTCATGTTCCAGCTATACAAGAAGACTGAAAACGTCTGACATGATTTTTTCTCATTGTCATCAAAAGTAGTCTTGCCTTGGGCTTCCCTGGTGGTGCAGTGGTTGCGAGTCCGCCTGCCGATGCAGGGGACACGGGTTCGTGCCCCACTCTGGGAAGATCCCACATGCTGCGTAGCGGCTGGGCCCGTGAGCCATGGCCGCTGAGCCTGTGCGTCCGGAGTCTGTGCTCCGCAACGGGAGAGGCCACAACAGTAAGAGGCTCACATACCGCAAAAAAAAACCCAAAAAACAACAAACAAAGAAAAAGTAGTCTTGCCTAGTTTCAAGGAACAAAACTAAAACACTCAAAATGTAATTATTTTATAATTAATGTAACCCTCCGCCAGTAAAGACAGAGACCATATCACATAATAACCAAAGCCCACAGGCACCCAACAAAGTTTCCTATATAACACTTAGGTGGTATATAAATAAACCCAAGTTACCGTTTTATTAATGATCTTTCACAAAAGATCACATTTCTAACTGGTTCAATTCATAATGCAGCCTCATTCCACATTAGAAAATGACCTGCTTTAAGTTTCCCTTAAATTAGAAAGTGAATTATAGAATCTGATTTGAACAAAACATATTACAACTCTGATGAATGTTAAGAATTAACTTTAGTGAGTAAAATATCTAATGCTTACGTTTAAAAGTCCTAAATCATACCCAACCCAATTTATTAAATGTACGATCACCAATATTTTCTTTGGCTTCTTGAACATATTCACCCCCGTGCACTCTTCCCCTTCCGCTCAGCATCTACGCACTTAAAACCCCCTGTAAGCTCAACTCTGGTATTTCTCAGAAAGGCCGTTAATGTTCATGATGCCCCTTTTGCCTTACATGAGCAGGTACTCAACATTTATTGAATGAGTGTCTGCCAATCCACTGGATGCACTTTTAAAAATTCCTCCCTACACTCACCCTGTGATAAATTATATTTAGATAGAACTTTTTAGATTATGCCCTGCTTTCATGCACATTACCTAATGTAATTCTCATAGTATATATTTTTATCTTTCATTGCATTCTTAGAAGTTTTCCAATATCTTAAATTTATTTAAATGATTCACTTTCCTAATTCATTGCCAGGAGAGTCTCATCATGTCTTTTATGTTACTGTATATACAATACATGCACAGAAAGTGCCTTCTTGAATCAAAGAATCATGAACAGGAAATAAGCTAATGTCATATAAAAGCACACACACACACACACATACACAAAACCAGATTTTCACATCTTTAAAAACATGCTTTCTGGAATATAGATCATATGATCACTAAATACCAGTAAATGCAAAAGTCCATATGATACCACCGATTTGCAACATATTACAGTTTTAAAGCTTACAAAATATGTGTATATGGCTTAAAATCAAATCAAAATAAAACCAAAACACTCTCAAAAGCAGATGAAACGTGTTTACCTCACTGACTCGTCTATCAGCCTTCAGTCTTATTACTCTTTCCTCCTTTAACTGCTTTAGGCACTCCTCCAGGGTTTCCTAAACAAACAGAGTCAATATTATAAGTAATTCATAGTATAATATCCAAAAGCCTTTCCAGCTATTGGTCTCATCAGGATTTAGGGGCAGAGCCAGAAGTGAACTCAGATTTTAGTCTGCTACTGGTCATATTATACCATGCCAGTGAAATGAATGATCAAAATCTATCAAATTTGCAAAGATTTATTTAAATTCCACTCTTTCCAACATAAATTTGTGGCAGCCCACCATAAAAGGCATATGCATATAACATAGTAAGTCAGAAATAAGAAGTTAGGACCAAGAAAGAAAAATTCTATTTTTATTTGTGGGTCTCTTTATAGCAGGAAGTCCTATTAACGAACCTGCTTAGCATACCTGAATTGCATAATTGCAGATTCAAAAGCATGTTTTAAAAAAGTAATCACTTTTAAAGCAATTTACAGTCAAGCACTGTTCCTGGAGTTCCCTGGGTATTAAATAATCGAATCATCAAAACCCTAAGAGGGGGCTTCCCTACTGGCACAGTGGTTAAGAATCCGCCTGCCAGTGCAGGGGACACGGGTTCGAGCCCTAGTCCAGGAAGAACCCACATGCCGCAGAGCAACTAAGCCTGTGCGTCACGACTACCGAGCCTACGCTCTAGAACCCACGTGCCACAACTTCTGAAGCCTGCGCGCCTAGAGCCTGTGCTCCGCAATAAGAGAAGCCAGCGCACCGCAACGAAGAGTAGCCCCCCGCTCGACGCAACTGGAGAAAGCTGGCGAGCAGCAACGAAGACCCAACGCGGCCAAAAATAAATTTATAAAACAAAAAACCCTACGAGGAAAGAACGATCACTAACTCCATGTTATTTTACAGATGAGGGAAACAGAGGCAGAGAAGTAGAGTAAGTAGAGCAGCACAGCCAAGGTCACACCACTAAGTAGCAGAGCCACACTGTGGACTCAGGAAGCTGGCTGCCATTCCTGCTCACGGCGGTGGTAGTCTTCCCTTCACCAAGGTCACTGAAATAAAATGAACACTGATAAACTATCTTAGGAGTTTTAGGAGCTAAGACACTTCGGTCCTTGAAGTGGGGACACTGCTTGCAATAGGCAGAATTCTGACAGAGCCTCCAAGATGACCACTTACTGAAGTACACAAACCTTCCACTTATCCAATCAAACTCTAAATGTAGGTGCTGTAGTGAAGGGATTTTGCACATGGAATTAAGGTTCAAAATCAGTTGATCTTTTAAGATAGGGAGATTACTTTAGGTGGATGTGGCCTACTCAGGCACCCCACGAAAAGGACCTGAACTCTTCCTGAATTGAAGTACAAAATGGACAAGAGGGAGACTCTCCATTGCTGGCTCTGAAGAAGTCCAATGCTGCGGCAGAGAAGGCAAGCGAGAGGCCTCTAGGAGCTGAAACTCTCCCCCGACTGACAGCCAGCAAGGAAATGGGGACCTCTGTCCTGCAACTCCAGAATCTGAATTATGCCAACAAGCCGGAAGAAGCCTGTAGGCATTCTTTCCCAGAGCCTCTGGACGCTAACACAGCCAGACTGACATCTTGATTTCAGCTCTGTGGCCCACACAAACTATGGTGAACATCCAACGTTTGGGGCTCAATATCTTACACTTAAATTTCACGTGCTTTAACACTCTCAGGAGGGAACCCACATGTTCCCGTGTGTATCTGAGCAGGAAGCCCAGTCACGCTGTGCCTGGACTTCTGACCTACAGAACTCTGAGCTAGTCAAATAGGTATTGTTTTCAGTCAGTAAGAGTGTAGTAAAAGAATTAATATTCTACTCAACCTCCAGGTTCGTGAACAAAATAAATGATTGTCATTGTTATAGGCCACTGTTTTGGGGTGGTTTCTTATGCAGTGATAAACAATCATAATACCTATACTTATGAAAACAGTAAGGTATATTTATACATGTTAACTGCTTTGAACAATCACTTAAAGAATGAGGAACTCTATTACCTGCCATCATTGGGAGAGGAGCTGGTATCACTTTCTGGAGAGTAGCTTTTGGTACCTAACAACAATCCTACATCAGGAGTTTACCCTAAGGAAATCAAAGATGTGGGCAAAGATTTATCTACCAACATGATGTCATAAGATTGTTGATAACCAAACCCTAGAAGAAAGCTAAGAGCCTCCGAATTGGGACTGGTTTAAATAAAAACAGCTCATCGTCTGAAGGAATGCTCTATGAAGCCACTAAGAATGACAAGAGGTCTCAACCAGAGTTCATGAATGGGCTTCAGGAGTGCTACATTCAAAATATATCTGTGCGTTTTTCCTGGGAGATGATGCATAAGCTTAATCAAATTCTCTGATGTAGAAGAGTAGTTAGTGACATGGCAAAATATTTCTGATACTTTTTTAAGACAAAAGAACAGATTAGGTGTGTGTACATGCAGAGGTGGCTTTTATTTCCTTCAAGAAGTTATTCATTGTTTTCAAACATTTGCTCAATGAACATATATTTTTATATTCAGAACATGTTTAAAAAATTGACAGTCTAAGAACTTCAAATTCTTTAATGTTTCATTACTAAAGCCAGTCAAGTTTTCAATGGGGAAAAAGGGGAAAAAATTGCAAAATTCCTCTACTTTTAACATAATGGTTTAGTCAATCTTCTAAAACTGATTTCAAAGAAATTCTAAACAAATAAACAAAAAAACAAAAAACCCTCAGCACGGTCAGAGGAAAGTAGACTAAAATTCCTGACTGGTTCTAAATAGCACATCAAAGTGCAATTACATGCAACAGTTTCTCCCTCTAATGGAGGGAATTAGAACACAGTGTTCAATTTTTGTGAAAAAGTGTACCCTCCTCCTACAAAATATTCAGAATTCATGTCCCTTACATGGAAATACGGAACCAAAAAAGTTAGAAAGTAAAATTGCTTGATATTCTATTACTTAAGTAAGACTAATGATAAGGCTTTGGAATAATTTTCCTTCCTTCCATCTGCTCTCCATTCCACCCTTCTGTACACCGGCTAGGGTGATTTTTCTGGGGCAAAGCTCCCATCATATTGGATATCAAATTTTATGTTCAACTTTTCTCCATTTAACATTGAAATCAATCATTTCTCATATAATCAGGGGATTCATAACCTTGATTTTTTTGTGCGGGCTACAAAATATTCCACTGAGTGGGTTTACTGGTTAACCATTTTACACATTTAAATTCTTTCCAACTTTTCAGTATTATCAGACAAAATAACCGTTTTTATGCATGAAGGCTTTTTTCCATATTGAGAATAACATTCTTACAATAAATCCATAAAAATGAGTTTGAGATCAAAGCAAATGAACATTTTTAAGGCTCTGAGCTACCTATCTCCAGACTTCTTTCCAAAAGATTTCTGAGATTTTACACTGCCATCAGCGATGTATCACTTGGTATATAACCTCTACTATAACTGTTGGCTTACTTCCTCACTTAGAGTGCAAGTTATTTGAAGATAGGGGGTGTATTTTATTAAGTGTTTATCCCCAGCACCTGTGCCTAGCACAACGTAGACGGTCAATAAATAATTGCTTAATAAGGAAAATCCCTGCCACACACGTACATATAAGATGTACGTGTGTGAAAGACAGACTGTGTGTTTTTCTCTAACAGGATAGATGAAAACTTGTCATCTTCTTTAATGTGCAATTTTTTTGCTTATAATTAGTCATTAAATTTCTCTTTTAGATTATATTGTAAATATTCAGATTCTCTGAGGCAAATGGGCCTGGCACTACCCATTAGCTACATAACCTTGGACAAGTTCTATAACTCTAGGCCTCAACTTCCTCATCTATAAAATGGAGATAAGCTCCCATATTACAGAGCTCTTGTGAGAATTACATGAGTTAAAACACATATAAAATTAGAAGAGTGCTTGGTACATAGAATATGTGCAATTAATGCTGAATGAATGAACATGTGAATGCAAACAGTAGTGAAGGGCTTCAAATGAAACGGTCTCATCCCACTCCCACATCCAGCACTCAAGAAGCGACCGATTCTTTATGCAGTTTTTAATTGTAAAATACGATATGTGTACTGAGAAGTGCACAGAACAAAACTGTCAATGTGACAAATAAAAAGAGAATACTTACATAAGCACTACTCGAAGCTGAAAGTATTGATACTTGTCAGCATCGCAAAAACCCCCCATATCCTTTTCTCATCACAAGCTCCTTCCCTCTTCCCGGTTAAACACCAACCTCACTTCTTTTTTTTTTTTTTTTTTTTTTTTTTTTTGCTGTACGCGGGCCTCTCACTGCTGTGGCCTCTCCCGTTGTGGAGCACAGGCTCCAGACGCGCAGGCTCAGCGGCCATGGCTCACGGGCCCAGCCGCTCCGCGGCATGTGGGATCCTCCCGGACCGGGGCACGAACCCGCGTCCCCTGCATTGGCAGGCGGACTCTCAACCACTGCGCCACCAGGGAAGCCCAGCCAACCTCACTTCTTGACAGTCATTTCCTTTAACCTGCATGCATCCCTAACAAAAGAGTTTAGTTGTGTCAACATCTAACTTTATGTACAGGATCATAGTATATGAAGTCTTTTCTATCTTATTTCTTTCTCTCAACGTTGGTTTAAAAAATTCATCCACATTGCTGCCTGTAGCTCTAGTTCATTCAATTTTATTGCTGGATAGTTTTCCCACTGTACAAATACACATCATTTATTTAATTTTTGACTCTTAATGGACATTTGGTTTGTTTTCAGTTTGTGCTAATGCAAATCATGGACAGGAATCCTGCTGTACCCGTTATTCTGGTGCATTTACACAGGGCGGGGGTGAGGGCTGCTGGCTCACAGGCTATTTATATACCTTCAGTTGATGGAGAGTGCTAAATGCTTTCCAAAGTAGTTGTGTCGATTTATACTCCAGTATAAACAGGGTAGAAGATTCCCATAGTACTTCAGGTCTACAATACCTGATACTACCAGACTTTTTATTTATGTATTTGTCAATCTGATTGACATGTAGTTTCCTTGGTTTTGACTCACTTTTCACTTATTACTTCATGAAGTCGTACACTTTTCTGTGTTTACTGGCTGTATGGATTTCCTTTTTTATGAGGTTTACATCAAATATTGTTATTTTTTATTATTTTATTATTATTATTTACTTTTGGCTGTATTGGGTCTTCGTTGCTGCGTGCAGGTTTTCTCTAGTTGCGGCGAGTGGGGGCTACTCTTCATTGCGGTGGCTTCTCTTGTTATGAAGCACAGGATCTAGGCGCGCAGGCTTCAGTAGTTGTGGCACATGGGCTCAGTAGTTGTGGCTCACGGGCTCTAGAGCACAGGCTCCGTAGTTCTGGTGCACGGGCTTCGCTGCTCCGTGGCATGTGGGATCTTCCCGGACCAGGGCTCGAACCCGTGTCCCCTGCCTTGGCAGGCAGTTTCTTAACCACTGCGTCATCAGGGAGGTCCAACTATTGTTATTTTGAATTCTTCTCCATGTCCAAGTAATACTCTTACATGACTATTTTCTCACTAAATTGGAGGCGTTATCTGTTCACTTTCTAACTTACTAATAAGTAAGGGTTTAGTTCCTCTACACTCTTTCCTATGTCCACACTGCTCAGTAAAGTTATGTCATCATGAGTTATTCCACTGCTCATGATCTCTTTGACTTGTAGTCATATACTTAAAAACCTACATTGTTGATCAACTAGAAGCTCTCTCAACGTCACGCTTTGTAAAATGAGGACATTCTTACCATCTTCCCTTTTTTCTACCTCCTGTCTACCTTCCAAACCCAGCTGTTACGTTGTCAAAGTTGAAATTTATATTCTGTTCTATGTGCAGTTAAGTCTTCTGTTACTTGAGAGTCAGTACGGAGTAAGGTTTAAGAGAACAGGCAGAGAGCCTAAACTCAAAGCCTCGATCCAACCTTAAATTAGGTACAGCCTGGGCAAGTTCCTTCCCTGACTTAGCTTCCTGCTCTCAAAAGTGGGAATGATATTAGCACCAACCTCATAAGGCTATTCAGAGGATTAAATGAGTTAATATATGCAAAAACACTTAGAGCCTAATATATGCTAAGTACATACTAGTACACAATACATTTCAGTACATACCAAGTTAATACTAATACATACTAAGTATAGTTTACTTTAGTTATTTGTGATTACATGCAAGTTGGCAATAAAAGCTGCAAACCAAGACAGTATTGCCATTATTACAATGAAATTAATATTGCCCACTGCAGATGTACTGTGTCTCTGTGTATAGACTATACCTCGTTCCATACTGTGCCAGTGTCACTGCCCTTGTGCAGGGTGACCACATACCCCAAGCCGCCTTGGGCTGTTCCAGTTTATACCTGTTGTCCTGATGTTACAGCATTAGAATGCCTCCTTACACTATTGAAGTGTAAGGAGTTTGGACAAGTTCCGGTTTCGACAACAAATTAGATAGGTGGTCATTACCCCTGTGTGTCACTGAAAAGGGGGACATCTATAGTGTCAAGTTGAAGTGGATTCTTCCCTTCCTCACCAATAGTAGGTTAAAAATCAACCATAGTTCAGTGTGCTTCAGCTTTATGTCCGTATAGCCTTTTCTCCTCTGGAGTTCAAGTTCCTTCTCCTCTTCCTCTCCCTCCTCCCTTCCAACAGTGCCTAACACCTAGTAAGTACGATATGCCTCAAGGTGTTTCTAAGCTCTCAATCACACAATCAATA
This sequence comes from Mesoplodon bidens, assembly GCF_964165515.1. Classification (NCBI taxonomy): domain Eukaryota; kingdom Metazoa; phylum Chordata; class Mammalia; order Artiodactyla; family Ziphiidae; genus Mesoplodon; species Mesoplodon bidens. The sequence goes on along the minus strand of NW_027671260.1, from coordinate 1,411,778 downwards.
GAAGCCTCTCCACTATAGACTAGCTGCAATCTGCACTGAATCCCCTATTACCTTCCTTCTTGGTTTATTGCCTCATTTTGCTGGATTATGTCTATAAATAGCTTAAGGTGTAGCACAGGAGGTCAATTTTTCAAATTTCTTTGGGTACAAAATATCTTCTTCAGCCTCCACTTATGACTGATAGTTTGGCTGGATACAAACCCCTAGGGTGAAAATTATGTGCCTGAAAAACTTTGGAGGTATCTTTCTAATGCCTTCCAGGATCCATGGTGCTCATGACAAGTATGATAAAGTCAGATTGTAACCTTTTTTTTTAGGTGACCAGTATTTTTCTCTCTGGAATGGATGTATCCTCTCAGTATTTTATTCTATTTTAATTTAGTTTTTTAAGTATTTGAAAGTTTCACAATGAAGGGTGCCTAGGTATGAGTCTATTCTTACTCATCTTGCATAACTATTTTCAATCTGAGGCCTGATGTCTACTTTCAGCTGTGGGGAATTTTGTTGCCCTTTGACAGCTTCCCTCCATTTTTTTTCTGGGTCTGGACTTTCTAATAGTAACATGTGGGATCTCCCAGATGCAGCCTCTCTAACATATTTCTATCACATTTTCCATTGTGTCTTTCTTTTTTATATACTGAGAAATTTTTTAAATTCCTACTGAATTTATTTCAGCAACCATATTTTCATTTCCAGGAGACCTCTCTTGCTTTCTGACCATTCTCCTTTTCATTAATACCCTAGTCTTATTTTATAGTTGCTAGCTCTTTTTAAACCTCTCTCAGGATGCTAATTAGGGTTTTTTCTTAAATTATTCTGTGCCCTAAATTGTCCCTGGTCCTACTAGGATATGTTTGCACTCTTTCCCCCTCTCTCATGTTGTAAGCTTTACTCAACTAACAGGCAAATGACAGTTATTTTCTATTTAAGAATGAGCGCAGAAAGCTCCCTGAAGTCAACGATTGATTGGCTTCTTATGCAGGAAGAAGCGGGGAGTAACTGTAACAGGATCTCCCCCCAAAACAGTTTTCTAGGGTGTAAAAACTCACAGTAGCTGCCCCAGTTCTCACCAGTTTCACTGTTTTCAAAATGAAATCATCTCATTTCAGGAGGGTGAGGGCGGGGCTGGGAGTCCACTCCTCCAAACACATCCCTTCAATGAGCTCCCCTATTGGTCACACTTTTAACTAACTCCACCCTCTCTCCTACATGCGCACCTGAGCATGGGGCTACTTTTTCAGGTGGGGTCAGAATCCTCCTCAGTTGCACGTGGTCCCTGTGCATATTCTAGGTGATGCTTTTCCTCTGTTCTACTGCTTCAGTTTCACACTCTTCCACCTGTCTTCTTTCAAAACTATGTTGAAATCTCTTGATAGTTGTGTGCATATATACTTAAACACTTTGATACCATCATTGTAGTGTCTTGTCAAAACAGAGAAGAGCTAAAAGGGTTCTCAGTGCATTCTGAATCTGCTATTCTGTGGTCCCAGTGTTTAAACTTCTTGGACTTCCCCACTGTCTATTACTGCTTTTACAAATACAATCTCATGGTCTATTCGTGAAGGAAATGAATACACCACATCTAAAATAACAAGGAATGCGGGTTAGATGCTCTAGGGTCTAGTCATACTCTGCCATTTACTAATAAACCACTTACGTTCTACAAATTGTAGGTGCGCATTTATAAAACGAAAGGGAGTAACTCTACATGAACTATAGATTTCTCCTACTCTAACATTTCATAATTTTCTAAGTTATTTTCTTAAAATTTCTCTATATTATCATTAATTTTAATTAAAAAATAAAAATCTAACTTTCTCTTTTGAAAATCAAAGAGTAGTTCCCGTAGTCCTACAATAATGGGATAATTAGTTCTGAAACCTGTCAAGTGTCATGTTTCATACGAAGAGAAAATCATATTAAATAATTTTAAAAAATTAAACATGGACTTTGTAGCACAAAGACAAGGTCCCCCCCAAATGGTGTTCCTTTATTTACTAGAAATGTTCAGCTCTGCATTAAAGTTGAAATAAAATAAATATATTAATTTTGAGGTGCAAAAATTTCTTATAAAAATCAATTTTTCTTTTCTGTCCATACAAACAAAAGTATGGAATGACATTAGAGGTCAGGTTTATTTGGCAATAGAATGTAGCTTCTTGATATTTTTGATTTTAGGAAAGGAGAATATCAACATCAAAACTTTTTTCAACTTTACTTTTATTTAAAATGAGGCCATATTTTCCTCTTATAAAAAGAGAGTTCAACTAGAACTGTCTATTTTCTCATCTGTAAAACAAGAGCACTGAATCAGCTGACTGTATTCATTCAGAACTCAATTTCCTTATCTTATGATCACTAAGCTTCTCCCTAAATCTAAAATACTAAGCTTCTAAGCAAAGGAAAATATATTACTAACGACATGTTTTGATTTTAGTTTCTTAGAGTTCAAATGTCCACCATTCACCTTGGTCTAAGCTTAAGGAACCATTCAAGGGGATACAACGCAGATGGCATGAGAAAACAGAACCCTCACACAAGCTGTGCTGTGTTGCAATCAGCCTTCCGTTTGAAAAATAATCTTCTCTATAGCTTTAAAGTGATAACTTTGTACCTGCAATGCTTCTTGTTTCAAACGGATTTTCTCTGGCTCCTCCTGAACACGTTCTGAGGAATCATCGACCTCTTCGATTTCTGAGGAGGAAGGACTCTCTACTGTCACAGTCACAGGAAATTCTGATGGACCTGAGTGTCACAAGAAGAAGATAGGAAACCACAGAGTTGTTACACTAAAGTGCAAAGAAAGAAGACAAGATTGTATAAAAGACAACACAAGCCAGATACCAAATATCCAAATATTAGAGGACATTTAACAAAAGTGATCTGAGGTATCATTCTTTATAAATGTCTCTCACTGCTCTTTAGTGTAAAACAGGCAATGACTAAGTAAAAGTACAGGAACTTATTTTTGCTATGTTACTGTACAGACCTCTGTTGTACGTGGTTAGGATTAGTAATGGGAATTGCCCATATTATTTTACTAAGTTTCTTTCACAGAAGCCAAGTGAAGATCCAAGGTAAACATTTTTTCTCAGATCAACTTTATACTGCAAATGAAAAATTTATTCTTCACCATCAGACAAAAACAGTCTGGAAGAAAATGTAGTTTTTCAGAGGAAAATACATCAGTAAAGGGACTGATGAATAATCAGGAAGTCAACATATCTAAGCTGTGAATAATAGACATTAGAATTTAAAAAAATAAATCACATACACATACACAACTAAAACTGACCCATCAAAAATTTCATCTTCTCACCACCCTTAAGCCAAAACTAGGGCAACAATTCTCCCAGCAAGCTTCACTGCCACTGCAATGTTGTTCAATAGGACATTTCCAAACATTTAAAAACTGACCTGGCCACAACCCCATAAAAGTCTACAGATCATAAAGAACTGTGCTGGGATTATAAACCACGCAGAAGACAAGTCACTAGGACATCATTTTGACAACAAGCAGCAAACCCTGCAGCATAGGAAAACCCTAACAGGAGAACGAGGTGCACACCCCTCTCTCTGGGAATGCAAGGCCAGGACTGACACCCAAGATGCTCTTCTCTCAACCTCAGCAGTGGTGCCTTTCACAGAGCAACTATGCAGTCTCCCAAGACCACTGGGAAGGAGAGTCTGATACTGACAGTATTCGCTTGCCACGAGGCCATAAGCGAGGGAATGTGTGTGGTCTTGGTGAGAGAGCAGAGGTTTGGGAGATGTTGCTTTATATTGGCTTTCAGATCAGGAATTTGTACATATAGCCCGCAAACAACGTTTCTTGAAAACATGTGAACATTCTTGAGTATGACAGCTCCATGTGAGGGGTCAGAAATGGCAGTCAAGTTCGTCTCACTGGGTAACAGCTGATTTGCGGACTGGAAAACAGGCTTCCTTGTTTACAGACATAACCACAAGGCTGCCAGGTGTGCACTAAATCCACACAAATACACAGTTGCATTGGGAGAGCGACCAAACATGTTTTACATGGATTTATTTCAGAGAGGGAAATGCTTCATGTAAGGCTCTGTCAGTTTAAAAAGCAAGAAGAATGACCATCCACCTTTCCCAATTCAAGCCCTATATATCATAAATATGATAGCTACACACCACCAACTGATTACATACATCACGAGCTTTGATGAATAGAAAGCCCCTAAAAAGATAGCAACAAAACGAAGTTAGATCTTCATGTAAATACATCACCAGTTAAACCCAGTTAATACAACTATTTAGTAGTATGAACAGTATCCATACAGAATTGTGTATAAAAATAAATAAGCTCAAAACAAGGACCTGGAGGGCTCTGCTACGGAGACAACAGAACAGAATTCAGCCTACTGGCTTGGTAATCACTCTCTGAACTGCTGAGAGGCCCCTTCAGCTCCTATGTTCAGGATGGTTGAGATTTCAGTCTCACTTCTTTAAATGGTGATATTAATCGTTCTCTAATTTACCCCCCTGTGTGAGGAGGATGGACCTGCGATTAAGTGTCTCAGGAAGAAGACAGGAAACCACAGAGCTGTGAAACTCAAGTGCAAACACTGGGGATTCAACACTATAGTTTATGCAACAGCAATTCACATTACCATTTGCAAAAAAGTAGTCGGTTGTCCAGTGGGGATTAGAAACATCCATTTAACATGAGCAACTGAACAGATATTTTACACAGTAACTACTTCAAGTACTATTTAAAATCAATTCTCTTTGTTTTCTTAAGCAATTGTTAATCCCCAATTTCCTGATTACTACCAAGTAAGTCACCTGAAGATCATCTAGAGCCATCTATTTCACTTAGCAAGCCTAAAGCTATAATTCAACCATTTTATTTACTGTTCTGTGACAAAAAGTACTATGAACAGCTATCCCCTGGATAAGAAATCAGCTAATGCTAGTTTGACTCACTAAATCTGATTTACTGAGTTAATAAGCCAGTTGATTTAGAATAGGTCTAATGCACATTTTTCATCCATTCTGCATTAAACTATTTCCCATGCCTAAAATGTCTTTTTTCCCATTCATACGTATCCAAATTCCTACTTCTGTGCTGTAGGGCTTCGCTCAACTACACCTGCCTTTAATCAAACTTCTCTCACATGCACAATTGGTGATCATTTTAGTCTCCTCAAGACTCCCACGGAGTTACCTCTGGTGTGACACTTGAGAAACAACTTGAAACTCCCAATTACTTTTAATTTTTCTTCCTTAGAGGGCTCATTAGGCAGAAGCCATGTGTGAGTTACCTTTTTTCCTCTACACAAAATACCAGAGACCACCCACATAATACAAGTTCCAAAATAAAGAACTCTAAATGACTGAAAAAGACAGGGAATGCAAACAGGTTACCTGTTGCTTTTTGCACTTTCTGCAGGACACAATGGCCGGAAACCAGACACTCCAGGTGGTAGCGCTTCAGGAGGGTAACATTCTTTACCAGCAGAGTATTTCCTTCCATTACTTACAGGCTTCTTTGCGGCCAAGACTACGTTTGACAAAGCATGAAAAGAAGGAATCAAGATGCACCAAAGGTCTACAGAGCAAATGTCACACGTGCACACGTCGAAAGGAATCAAAAAGGCACTTGACAACGATGCCAAGCCCATTAAAAAGAGGATCGGTTTTGTACAAAGGTTTTCCATAAGCCAGCATTTTTAAAAAACATAAGTTCTCTACAGTAACAAGTTATTTTAACTAAAACAAAAGTATTGAGATGTGCAGAAATGCAAAAATAAAAGTTTAAAAAAAATCCCAAAGTATGATACATTTTATGTATCATGCAGAAACACTCAAGTTTCCTGAATCTTAGAACACCTTTGGCATTTCTGAATCTCAAGGACACAGAAACACAGATACACCCATGACTTCTGCCAAACAGAATCTTCAGAAGTAGACCAAAAGTTAAATTTAAGATGAATTTTTCTATGGAAAAACAATACAAGTTATAAGGCTGCAAGTTGCTGGGGGGTAGGTGAGTCAATTTTACCCTCCTATAAGCCTGTCAACCTTCACTGCTCCTTTGATTTCATATAGAAAACGCACAAAAAAACAAATGAAACCCACTGGATGAAAGAGTGAAATGTGGAGACTTACCCTATATTTCAGTAGTAAAGAGGCAAGTATCTTTATAGGAAACATTTGGTTGCAAAAACTAGACCTACGTGTTAATATTTTACTTAGAACAAGCCATATATTAAAATTCACATTTAAATATTTAATTTGAATTTACTGAAAACAAACATCATAGGTTAAAATGGTTATATTTATCCTTCAAAGCTACTATATTTTATGTTATTTTATTTATTTATTTTAATAGATCTTGATTGGAGTATAATTGCTTCACAATTCTGTGTTAGTTTCTGTTACACAACAAAGCGAATCAGCCATATGCATACACATGTCCCCATATCCCACCCTCTTGTGCCTCCCTCCCACCCTCCCTATCCCACCCCTCTAGGTCATCGCAAAGCACCAAGCTGATCTCCCTGTGCTATGCTGCTGCTTTCTACTATATTTTAGCAGCATTAGGATGCAGGGTAAAATGGAGTGTATTCGGTAATATAGGACAAATATTTCATAGAGTGTAGCTTATTGATAATCACCACACGATCCTCTGTGATTTACATGCCTCTTAAAAATATATAGGAGGGCTTCCCTGGTGGCGCAGTGGTTGAGAGTCCACCTGCCGATGCAGGGGACACGGGTTCGTGCCCCGGTCCGGGAAGATCCCACATGCTGCGGAGCGACTGGGCCCGTGAGCCATGGCCGCTGAGCCTGTGCTCCGCAACGGGAGAGGCCACAAAAGTGAGAGGCCCGCGTACCACACACGCACACAAATATATATATATATATATATATATATATGTATTAAAATTTTTTAAAATTACACTTTTCTTGTTAGGAGATTAAAAAATTTCTAATAAAAGTTCCCATCTTTTATTAGGCATACATAAGTACAATATAAATGGGACACAATTCACACCATTATTTCACCCCTATACTCCCCTGGATCTAGGTATATACCCAGATACTGATTTGGCTTACCTCTATGTCTCCAAATAACTGAGGCAAATACAAAAAAAAAAGCCCAAGAAATAAAATTACTCTTAAAAGAGCTCAATGAGCTTGTATACTGCAGTTACATTTCCACTTTGTTTAATCATGCTAACTAAAAAAAAATGTTTAACTGTTCTCATTCCATGATGCCCTATTATTCTGTACTAATTTTACAGAATTCCAAATACGTTGTACATATACATGTTTTATTTATATATCCTTCCATTTCTAATATCATAGCAAAAGTCAATGTAGCTATTTTAAGATTGCTTTACATAGGATATAAATTTTTAATAATAATATCTAATTAGTGTGATATCACAAATCTTAACTTCTTTGAATGTACTATTTGATTATTAAAATATCACTCTCTTTAGCGGAGGGGGTAGCGGAGGCGCGCGGGAGAATCCATGTCCTTCTTAGAACCGTTTCCTCTAAATACTTTTAAACCAACAGCTCTTGGCGAAAGTCTTCATCCCTTTAAGGCTAAGTTCTCGCGAGACGACAAGACGCCGGATAGCTTAATCGCACGTTGTGCCTGCGCGCGCTGGGGCAGCTCGCACTTCCGCCCGAGGCGTGTTGCGACTCACAGCAGCTGCCGGTCTCGCGTGGTGACGCAGCTGTTTTTTCTCGGCTAGGTCTGCTGTAACGGACGGAGGCCGCCTGAGCTGCGGAGTTGCAGAATCTGGCGTTCGGAGCTGCGGTTCTTGGCGAGATTTCGCGTTGCCCGTCCTCAGCCGTTTCACCGATAATCAGCGGATCGCTTTGCCAAGTGCCGGGAAGAACAAAGGAATTCGGAAGGAGACTCTCGGCTCCCGGCCGCCTTTCTCTGAGTGGCTTCGTTTCCCGCTCGCGCCTGTCCGGAGAAACTGGACTTATAACCGTCACTGGATTGTAAGTACCCGAGGCGAAGAGAGCTCACTACGCCCCGCTTTTTGCGTATCTTTGTTCCGGGAGAGTTTGTGGATTGGGAGTATCTGCTGAGCCTTACTTTCTGTGCCGAAAATCATTCCGTAGGAGCCGCCATTTGCTTTCCCTGCGTTGTCCTGCAGCGGCAGGACAACCTCTATCTAGAGGTTGGAACTTGGCATTGCAGCTAACAGATTTAAATGGACCTGAGTAAGGCAATGCGTCATTAACGACTGGTATTGTCACAGCATATTTAGAAAGACTTGGAACTTAATTCCGAATAGACGCTTAGTTGCTCTTCTACCTAGAACTCTTTGTAATTAAAGACGTCAATTTATAAAGAACTGGTCTTTCTGTTGAAATAGCTGAAATTTTTTAGTGCAACAAGTGGTTATTAGAGAAAAACTGAGTCACAAAGAAGTAAAGATGAGTAAGAGCAAAGATGATGCTCCTCACGAAGTAGAGAGCCAGTTTATCTTACGCCTACCTCCGGAGTATGCCTCTACTGTGAGGCGGGCGATACAGTCTGGTCATGTCAACCTGAAGGACAGACTGACAATTGAGTTACACCCTGATGGGCGTCATGGAATTGTCAGAGTGGACCAGGTCCCATTGGCGTCAAAATTGGTAGATCTGCCATGTGTTATGGAAAGTTTGAAAACTATTGATAAAAAAACCTTTTACAAGACAGCTGATATCTCTCAGATGCTTGTCTGTACAGCTGATGGTGATCTCTATCCTCCTGTTGAGGAACCAGTTGCCACTGCTGATCCCAAAGCAAGCAAGAAAAAGGATAAGGACAAAGAGAAAAAGTTTATATGGAACCATGGAATTACTCTGCCTCTAAAAAATGTCAGAAAGAGAAGGTTCCGTAAGACAGCAAAGAAGAAATATATTGAGTCTCCAGATGTGGAAAAAGAAGTAAAGCGGTTGCTGAGCACAGATGCTGAAGCTGTCAGTACCCGTTGGGAAATAATTGCTGAAGATGAAACAAAAGAAGCAGAAAGTCAAGGCCTTGATATCTCTTCCCCAGGAATGTCTGGCCACAGGCAGGGCCATGACTCATTAGAACATGATGAGCTTCGGGAGATATTCAATGACCTCAGCAGCAGCAGTGAAGATGAAGATGAGACACAGCATCAAGATGAAGAAGATATAAACATCATTGACACTGAGGAAGATCTGGAAAGGCAGCTACAGCACAAGCTAAATGAGTCAGATGAACACCACCAAGAAAACGAGGGAACTAATCAGCTGGTTATGGGAATTCAGAAACAGATTGATAACATGAAAGGCAAGCTCCAAGAGACCCAGGACAGGGCAAAGCGACAGGAGGATCTCATCATGAAAGTGGAGAACCTGGCTCTCAAGAACAGATTTCAGGCTGTGCTGGATGAACTGAAACAAAAGGAAGACCGAGAAAAGGAGCAGCTCAGCTCTTTGCAAGAAGAGCTAGAATCACTCCTAGAGAAGTGAGGAGAGTTTTGATACTTAATTTCATTCCTGACAGTGGTCAGCCTTGAAAGAAAAACTTTGTTTTCATCACCTGGACTAGACAGTAAAACTTTGCAGTAGTTCCCAGTTTCCTCCACTGCCTTCTATTGGATTTGTTTTATAATTGTGAATTTCTATCTCATTTGTTTTTTGGAACCACTTCGGTGGGTGTTTGTCCTGTAGTAAGTAGGAATGTATAGACAGATAAATGTAGGGAAGTTGTAGGATTAGTGGAGTGAACAGTTCAGTTTGGTAATTAATCACAGCTTCACTGCAGGACTTTGCTGCTGTTTCTCCGTTTACCAGAAGCTGCCATTGCTACTCTGTGATGCCATCTGAGATAAATTAGTAGATTCTAGTTTGGTGGCAGTGAAGTTTGTTTACATACGTTTTCCCATGCTGTAGCTATTTTCCCAGTTATTCAAAGCAGTTTTCCACATTTTGCATTGCAAATCATTTCATAAAGTTGTTTTAACAATAAATAAAAGCAAGTAATTTTCACCTTAAAAAAAATAAAATATCACTCTTGAAATAACAATTGGCAGACGATCATAAGCTTTTTTTTGACTTCATAAACACTCTTAACAACTTATTTAATACACTATTGTCCAAGCAAGTTGATTAATAGAGAATCAAAAACATACAACTTGAAGTAGAAAAAAAAAAAGCTGTATTTATGAAGATGTTTACAATAGTTTATTTGAGGTTATTTCCAATTTTTCACCAATTTAAAAAATTGACCTACTCAATGAAACCATGTGAATGCAATGTTAAAAAGTATAACTATGAATCACAGAATTTAAATTTAGTATGAAAAGATAAGAATGGCAAATTATATTGAAGCTATGTGGAATTATGTTTATAGACAGCAGGAAGAGAAAATTAAAATGTAAATATTGCTTGATAGGATAATGGGATTAGAGGTGGTCTTTTAAATTTTTCATTTTTATGCTAATACCTTTATAAAACCCCAAAATCTTCAAACAACACATTTTTTAAAAATTGTGGTAAACGACACAAAACAGAAAATTTATAATTTTAACCATTTTAAAGTGGACCGTTCATTGTTACGAAGTCAACAAATTTTTAAAACTTTCAGAGGGCACCTGAATAAAAGATGTGTTGTCCACTGGTGATTTTAATGTATCTGGTATATAACTAAAGTCACCACAAAACCCTTTCTGGGAAATTGGCAGATCATAAACATAAAAAATTTATTTTGCTTTTTATTAAACCTTATTGTTTTGCTGTTTCAATATTCAAATTTACTCACAAGAAAGAGTCAGTTTCATATTAGATTTGGTTTCACAAATGCTGCTCCTGCTATTCATTCTTATCACCAAAAAAAAAAAAAGACTATTTGTGACTAACGATAATATGTTACAGAAAATAAAAAGTTAAAAGGTTTTCAATCTGCATATCTGGGAACCTAAATTAAAGCATCACACAACATTTTCAAAAACAGAAAAGCCATTTGATTTGACTAAAATCTTAGTTTTAAGATGGCAGAAAGTACCTTGATAATTTTCTTTTAAGAAAGAAAGAAAACCAAGCCATTAAAGAGAAATTCTTCCAAGAGAACTGAAACATGCTATATACCTCTGACTTGGCACTCCTTCTATCTGGAGAACTTGTTTGGTAACTGTTTTCATCACAGAATGATCTAAAGTAAAATGAATTGAAATTAGAGTAATTATTTTCCAATGAGTGGCTATTTCCATTTAAAACCAAAAGCCAACTAATTATTGCTTTTCCCAGACATTTAAATATGAAATCTACATTATATAATTATACACTTATTTCCCCCTTTGTGTATTCTAATTTCTTCCTCAGAAACCTAAGATGCCATCTTGCAGACTGCCCACAGTGGCTACTATTTTGGCAGCAGCAAAGGTCAACTTGAAACATTTTGCATCTGAAGTGGCTTTGGATACCTTTGGATACAAAGTACAGTCTGAGCACCGTCCAGACGCTTAGATACCTAAAGAGCATCTAAGATATCAAACCAGGGCATCCAAGATAACAAACCAAGTCCTGATATTCCCTCAAAAGCTGCTCCTCCCATCAGCTCCCTTCTTCTAAGTGATACTACCCAGTTGCACACATAATCATCAACGACTTGTCTCCTTGTTACTATTTCCTTCATACCTCACATCTATCTGCAGGTCTTGAGAGCTACACCCTCAAAACACAACCTGAATTCAACCACTTTTCACTTGCTGCAAACTTCCAACCTAACCTAGGCCATAAACATCTCTTATTTGGAGCACTGTGATAGTCTCCTAACTGGTCTCCCTGTTCCTCCTCTTTTTTTTTTTTTTTTTTTTGCTGTACACGGGCCTCTCACTGTTGTGGCCTCTCTCGTTGCGGAGCACAGGCTCCGGACGCGCAGGCTCAGCGGCCATGGCTCATGGGCCCAGTCGCTCCGCGGCATGTGGGATCTTCCTGGACCGGGGCACGAACCCGCGTCCCCTGCATCGGCAGGTGGATTCTCAACCACTGCGGCACCAGGGAAGCCCCCTGTTCCTCTTCTTTATCCTCCCAAGTCCCTTCTCTATACCAGGTCACCTTATTCAGATACGATTTGGATCATGCCTTTTTCCAGTTCAAACCCCTCTACTCATTTAGAATAATCCACATCTTTACTCTGGCCTTCAAGACTTTACAAGAGCAGACCCCTGGCTAGCTCCTTGACCTCATGTCATACCACACTCTTCTTCACTCAGTACTCTGCCCAGATTGGCCTCCTTGCTTTTCCTTAAATACTCCACCCACCTACATGCCTACATACTCATTGCCTCCTTGTCCTGGAATGTGCTTACTCCACATCTTCCATGGCTTGCTCCTCTCTTCATTCAGGTCTCCGTTCAAATGCCACTTCTCCAGTGAAGCTGTCCCCTAACAAACCTATCCAATGGAGTCCTACCTGCTCTCCCTCACTCTCCTTACATTAAGATAGTTTTGCACTTCCTACTCTCTAAAATTATATGACTTATCTGTTTACTCATTTCTATCTGATGTCCTTCACTAGAATGTAAGTTCCATGAGGGCAAGACTTTTGTCTGTCTGGTTCACTGCTTTATCCCTAGTCCCTAAACCCGTATCTGGCACACAGAAGATGATTACAAAATTACTTGTGAATCTGACAAATGAATAAAGTACTCCTGGCAAGAATTCAGAGGCTGCACAGGAAAGAAAGAATGCTCTTGGTGGAAGCAGGCTTAGTATCTAGGTTCACCTCTATTCAGAGTAGAGATAAGAAAAATTGACAAGTATAATTCACTTTAGTTAGTACAGTAGCTGCTAAAAACATAAGGGAAGTGCAACACTAGAAAAGTACAGTTGAAGCTTGAACAACATGGGTTTGAACCTCGCGGGTCCACTGACACACGCATAGTTTTCAATACATATGTACTATCGTCCTACATGATCCAAGGTTGGTTGAATCCACAGATGTGGAACCACAGACTATAAACTTATACCCAGATCTTGAACTGTGTAGGGGTCGACACCCCTAACCCCACGTTGTTCACGGGCCAACTGTATATGATGAGGAAAGTTAAACACATTAAGTTTTAAAAAACTGTCAATACCTGAACAAATTGTTTTTGTTTTGCTATGTGTTCATCAATTTAAAAAAAGTGACCACATACCAACAAGCAGATTTTTTCTTATATCCAGAACGAGCAGAGTTCTGTTGGTTTCAGGGGCCTTTAGTAAAGCCTTTGCTCCTTCACTGGTGAGGCCGCACTGCTGCAGGTCAAGTGCTTTCGATGAAAGACAAACGTCACTTGCTAACTCTACAGATTTAACATATAGACAACTCTCATTTTCTCACGTGTGGAAGACTCCTGCACAAGACAAGTCATGGCAGGTTTGTAATTTTGGGTATGGAAAAAAACAGAAACATATACGCACACACATAATGCATAATCCAATTTAAAAACCTCTTCTTGGATGTGCAGTGATAACCCTGGCTTTAGTACCAATAAATCATACAACGTATTTTACAATTACAGAACTGAAGAATAACTGTATATAACCTATGAGCAAAAAGCATCACAAAATGAATCTCAGTTCATAATTAGCAAGGGCGGCAGGGGCATGTAAACCTCACAAGCAAAACCTGGTGGAGCTCAGAAATGCACTGCATTCTTTTGATCATGATCTTCAGCTCCAAATCACACTTGAAACTAGTTCAAAGGGGAAAACAAAATAGAAGAAATGTAATAACTGTTAGTTTTAGAGGAAAAAAAGACAAATCTAAGAGGATACAAATAATAAAAACTTTCAACAATGTGTGAATAGAGAATACATACTAAAAACCTATCATGAAAGTAGGATGGTCAAGAACCCTCGCAGTAAAAGGTCAGACAAAACCCAGAAAAACTGATCATGAATTCTAGTAGTTCTGGGGCTGAACAACCTACTCATTTAAACCAAAGGGATCATCACTAAAGCACAGGTATTAAAAAATATTACATGAAAGGAAACTATCATGAGTCTTTTGTTTAAGTGTTGTGTGGACCATCACATTAAAATAACTGGAGTCTTTCAACACCCCCATGACGCACAGAAATAGCAAGTCAGACATACGGATCTGACAGGATATGATACAACCCTTACAAACTCTCACTACAGAAGAATGGACACAGGGTATAATTAACCAAATAGCCAAAGTAATACAAACAGCCAGTAAACCTCACCAGTCAATCAAATGAATACAAAATAAAACAAAATGTGGTTATTGTCCTATCAGATGAAGCCAAGATTCTGTAAGAAAAGCCTTTAAATAATGTCTATACCCTTTGGATCCAACAACTCTCTTTCTAAGAATTTAACCAAAAGAAATAGTCAGAGATATAGGTAAGGATATATATCAGAGTACTATTTGTAACTGAAAAACTGGACAAAGCTTATATACAAGAATGGATAAGCTATGTGCACTGTGGCATATTCATATAATGGAATACTGAACAATCACAAAAAATGATGTAGGAGATGCAAATTTACTGACTTGCTAAAATGCTCATACTAAATTAATTGAAAAAAGTTATAAAATTTGGAGTAATCCCACTTGCATAGAAAATGGAGAGGTACTCATTTTTGTAGTTTCACATTTTTTTACAAGTGCTACAGGCCAGTGTTTGTGAGAGGCAGGCTTCCCATCTACTGTTGGGGTGGACTACAAATTGGCATAGCCTTTCTGGGTGGTAATTTGGCCATGTGTATCAAATGTCTTAAAAATAGGTCACACTTAGTCATTCCACTTGTAGTACCTTATTCTACAGAAGTAATCCCGATGGACACAGAGATGTATATACAACGTATTCACATTGTTTCTGACAGGGAAAAGCAAACTGTCTAAATAGAATTGCAAAGAATTGATTAAACTATGGGACATCAATACGACGCAATACTACATGATACATCTTTAAGTGAAAAAAGCAGGAATGTGAAATAGCAAGTATACTACAATTCTATTTTTGTAATCCCTAAGTGTACATATATATTTGTAGAAGAAAAAAAGACTGAAAGTATATACGCCAAAATGAACAGTGATTATATCTGGGTATTAAAATTATAGGTTCTCTTGTAACTCTGTATTTTCTGTAAAGGATATATGCAACTCTTAGAGAAAGTTGAAAAGCAAAATAAAAGCTATCAGTAAAATGAGGCTTTAAAACATCCTATCACAATAGTATCATGCCAAAAGCTAAGCATATTAAAAATTCAATATTTTCAATTTTAGAATTTCCCTCTAAGCCATAAATCCTCACTAAGAGATTCTGCCAAAGCACTTGCACCCAGGTCACCAATGAGCGTGTTGCAGTTCAGAGTGATGCGCCTCAAACCAGCCATGCAGTCAAGATCACGTCTCCTGGAATGAAGACTCTCAGCCCAGGTTTCTTCTGGTAGTCTGATACTTCAAAGATTTAATGGGATGAAATTAAGATGCTTGAATAAGGAAACAGGGTGTGCCTGAGTATGGCTTCTTATGTCAGAGATTTACACACACACACAGATCAAGCATATATGCCAGGAGCATCAACCTGAGAACTTCAACAGTCACTTCTGGTTTACGAGTCCAGTGAGTGACCCAGATTCTGCTCGGTCAGTGATTAGATTCTAGCCACTGCATTTCCTGTTTCTGAACACTTATGTAAAGTTGGACAACTCAATTACAGTCTATGAATTATTTTCCTTATCTTCTAAGTCAGGGAATTGGTTCTAAATTCTATCTTTGCTGAGGCCCTATATTTCATCATCCTGTCCTCCAATGGTCTCCAAACACCTGACTGGGCAAATCATAAGAAAACTTTTTAATATGCATCTTATTTATTAACAAATTATATACACAAAGTTCCATACATAGAATTTATGTACATGATAAACTACACAGATTTTTAAAAATAATACAAAGGTAAAAATGTTCTAATATTTTCTTTTCCTAACTCCTAAGGCATTATTTTATTTTACTTATTTTTTTATAAAGATTTATTTATTTATTTGCTTGTTTGTTTGTTTGGCTGTGCCGGGTCTTTAGTTGCAGCATGCCGGATCTTTTAGTTGTGGCATGTGGGCTCTTAGTTATGGCAGGCACGTGGGATCTAGTTCCTTGAGCAGGGATCGAACCCAAGCCCCCTACATTGGGAGCACATAGTGTTAACTGCTGGACCGCCAGGGAAGTCGCAAGCATTATTTTAAAAACTATATTTACAAAATGTATCTCACATGCTACCTAGGGTGTGCACACAAGCTTTAGAGCCCTGGACTATGCAGAGCCAGTTTGATGTGCCTTGGGAAAATAATGGTTTGACATTTAAGCAAAAGTACTGTCTTGAAGATATTCAATTCTTTATATTCATAAAGTAAATTTTGGTAACAGGGAACACTGACTGTCAATGAAAAAAGTCTTATTACATTCCTGAAAATGTAAAAGACTCAAAGTGCCTTTGTTACTCTATAAGGAAAATCATTAGTGTCATTTTTCTATTAACAATAACTTATTAAAGCTCCAAGCAGAAACAACAGCAATCACTTACACAGAGCTTAGTATGTGCCAGGCACTATTTATACAAATAAGTGCATTTAAACCTCATAATGAGGCATAGAGGTTAAGTGATTTGCCCATGGTCACTAGCTATGAAATGGGAGAAAGGGAATTTGAACCTAGGCCATTTGGCTTCCGCACCCAAGTTCCTGTTTTCTACCTCAGGGGTCAATGGACTTGCCCTGTATAGGCTCAAAGAAGTTTTCAATTTTTAAAATCTAAATTTAAACATTTCCAGATTTGTGGGCTATACAGTTTCTGTTGCAACTACTCGGCCCCACTGGTGTAGGGTGAAAGGAGCCATAACTACCACGTAAACAATGGGTGCGACTATGTTCCAGAAAAACTTCCTTTACAAAGCCAGGCGACGGGCTGGATCTGGCCCACCAGCCAGAGTTTACCTATCCCTGATCTGCACCATCAAACTATTAAAAAGCCTTCATGTCAAATTATTAACTAACTTTAGGCCTAAATACAGTCATTATAACCACTGTAAAGTTGTTAAGGCATTATTTCAAAAACTGTATTTACAAATTGCTGATGTACTGACTTTTATTAGTTTAAAAACTACAACAGCTAATAAACACTTGATTCATTTAAGTCTTGAAGACTAGAATGGCATAGTTTCTTCACAGTATTACAATAAATGTTTTCAGTAAAAAAATACATAAAAGTATTATTAGGTATTATATATTAAATCTCTTATTTCTAAAATTAAGTGGACTATCTTTCCTAAATGGTAGAATCCCAAACTGAAAACTGGTCATATTCTTTCAGCAAAATGAAAGCTGTGCTCACATGTATCAAAAGGCAAAAATTAGGGCTTCCCTGGTGGCGCAGTGGTTGAGAGTCCGCCTGCCAATGCAGGGGACATGGGTTCGTGCCCCGGTCCGGGAAGATCCCACATGCCACGGAGCGGCTAGGTCCGTGAGCTATGGCCGCTGAGCCTGCGCGTCCAGAGCCTGTGCTCCGCAACGGGAGAGGCCACAACAGTACCACACACACACACAAAAAAAGACAAAAATTAACTGCCCTCTGTATCAATATATTAATGTGTTTCAATCACATATGTTTTCATGAAAGTTTAAACATAAAATCACCTTTAAGATCTAGGCCATGTGATCTGCTCCATGCCATGTCAGAATACACCCCGTGACGTTTACTTAACTTGTCTTAAGTGTGATAGAATTCTTTATACCTTGACAAATAACTAAAAGGAAAAAAAAAAACCCACACACACAAAAGATGAAGAGCCTATACATTTGTCAATCTTGACTTATTTGCTTTTCTTGAGTCAGTTGGAGGTTTATAGCCACATTCTCAAAATCATTAACTACAATCTTCCCAAACAGGTAATTGACGAACAGATGCATTCTAAAACTTGTCAATAACAAAGTGCTATTCCACTTTACAGCAACAGTTTAATTCTATTTAGATACTAAAACTGAATACACTGAATACTGCAAACTTTATTCCCAACCACTCAGCAAAGTACTACATACCTTTTCAGATATAGGAAAAAAAAGAAAAAAAAAAAAAGCATACGATTCTTCCTATTTTCATTTCCAAAGATACATCCCAATCTTAATGATCAATCAGCGATTTAAACGTCAACTGTAAACCCAGTATACTGCTGCTATGCAGTGTACTAGAGCAATAGAAGAGAGAGGACCTCAAACCCTCTGTTCCCTCAAATTCAAAGGCAGGCTTCCTGACCCCTCCAGACCACTACTGGACACAGGGAAGGCACACTAATGTTTCAGGACCCCAACCAACAGTCACCTGCTTTGTGATTACTTCCATGACACACCCTCACCAACACCAGAGTTTGCTGCTCCTACGGGACGTTACATGTATTTACTATTTTAACACATACCACAGTGCATCATAATTATGATTGCAGATAGATGTTCTAACAATTGAAAGAGAATGATGACTTTTTTGCTCTTTACATCTTGCTATTTCCCTTCCCATAATATTTCTTGAAGCGAAACCATAAAATATAGACAAACACAAAAAACAGAAAATATACAAAACGTGTGCTTTGCACCTTAACACAAACTTAAGTAAAATTAGTTCTGACAGTATCCAGCATGACAAACTTCCATGGTACAAATGAGAATGGACCAAGGTTTGAGCAGGTACAGGAGATAATCCAGGCATGAACAACACCAAGGAAAGGTAGACAGGAAGTAACATGGTGTGTAGGAAATCACGAGACCAGTCTGATGGGAAGAGACTTAAACAAGACTGAAACTCACTTCCTAAACCTCCATCTCCAACTGGACAATTCGCAGGACACAGGTGCACCAAAGTGGCCAATTTATTCAATCCCTTTAATATGGAGGAAGAGTTTAAAATTTTACTGGTTTAATTTGCCCCCAAAGCAACTCTCAACAGTTATGGCCTCTGTCGTCGGAGCTTTGTATGAAATTAAGTCAAAGTGTGGAGCTCCTTTGCCTTTTTTTTTTTCTCCTTAAAAAAGAAAAGAAACAATTGTTCCGAGTAAAAACAAACATATTCCGAAGCATGTGTACATTGAAAAGTAAAGAAACTTTATTAACAACTTCATAAAAACTGACTTAAAATTTTAAAAAGAAAAAAACATGTTTCAAAGTCCTTCCGACTGGAGTCGTGTCTCATCGTGTCCTTTCTTTACAGAAATAGTCGTATTAGGACACATATGCACAAGGATTAACACCATGACACACTGTACACGGCGGGCCCCGGCGAGCTCACCAGGCGTCGTCTGAGTCCAGGTCTCTGGGGAGGATGCACTCCACGGATGAGCCCAGCAGAGTCTGAAGCTCGTTCGTGAACTCCACCACATCTAAGAGCGCCTTACTTTCCGGATTAAAGGACTCCAGGTCTTTGGGGCAAGAGAATAAGAGACTTGCTGACACTTGCCGGTAGAACTCGGCCTCCGCGATGGTGACAATTTCCACATTTGGAAAATTGCAGCGGAATATGCAGGAGGACATTTGCAGTTTCTTGAGCAGGTCTGAGAGCAACAGCCAGTTACGAGGCCTACACCAGAGAAAGGACAGTGGTTTGAGTTTCCGGCAAAATTAGAGGCGCTCCCAACTATAAACTACCCGTCTCCTGGCGGTGAAAGGGCCTGCTACTTCCACTTTGATTACCCCACCCCCACCCCACTTCTCACTGTCCTTAGAAGATCTACTACTTTTTTTTTTTTTTTAATTTAATTTATTTATTTATTTTTGGCTGCATTGGGCCTGTTGCTGTGCACGGGCTTTCTCTAGTTGTGGCTCGCGGGCTCTAGAGTGCAGGCTCATTAGCTGTGGCGCACGGGCTTAGTTGCTCCGTGGCATGTGGGATCTTCCCGGACCAGGGCTCGAACCTGTGTCCCCTGAAATGGCAGGCGGATTCTTAACCACTGTGCCACCAGGGAAGCCCGGAAGATCTACTTCTAGCGGGGGAACTCTGGACTCATGTGCATGTGTTAAGAGACCACCTAGGGCAGATCAGCCAACTTAGACAAAAGCAGGAGCAGCGCCCCTGAACCAGCCTCGTTGCAGGCCACCCCAGTGCTGCCTTGGCTCTGGCCACAACTCAGGTCACCCCTCTCCAAGTAAGTGCACCCCGTTCTAGTCACTGGGGAAAACCAGTCTGTATGCCAACCCAAGGGAGATGGCAAACACCTCTTTGACTTCTCCTCTCCTCCGGCCCTCACGGAGAGAGCATGAGAAACACTCGAGGTCACCTGGCTTTCCTTGCCTTTCCCACACCTCCAACCCGCCCCTCAATGCTGCCGGGAGTGAGGCTTTTTCGAGAAGGGAGGTGGTACAATCCTTCCTGATACCCTGCCACGCTTTATCATCTCTATCCCGAATACAATGTCACCACAAAGGCAGACACGGTCCCAGCCTCAGAGTCCAAGGAGGATGCTACTCCTTAAGCACCGGGGTCAACACACAGCAGAGCAAGGTTTCCTGATGTGTTCACTCCGAAGGGTTGGTCATGGGGCACAGTGGCCCGACTGTGGGGACAAGACTCGATCTAAGCAAATCTGAAGACACATAAGATCCCAGGTGCCACATACGGCTTTCTCTAATCTTATACGAGAAGAGGGTACACATCAGTATTGTCCCGTGGACCTCACGCGCCTTGGAAGGCCCCTATGGTAGCCGTTTGGGGAGGATCCCTTCCCCAAGAGTTTAGTGACTGAAACTGTGCAATTGCAGTCGCTGACTCCCGTGTCCTTTGGGCTCTAGGGGTGTGTTCCAATGAGGGCAGTTGGGTGGGGAGCCCTCCCATCCCCCAAACTTTTCTGGAAAAGTTCCACTGCATTATGTGAGGTCGGTGGACACTTGGTGAGGAATTCACTCACCCCCCAACCCATCCACCCTCATCTGCTGAAGGGGATTTCTAACTCCTGCCACCCCACAGAGCAGCTGGGCTGGCTCTCGACCACACGCTGGCCACGCTCACCCCTGAGCGACGGACACCTGGACGTTATAACACGGCAAAACGGGGTCTTCGGAAAATTCAGATTCCAATAGGTCACCATAGGCCTCGTTGCTGTCATCCTGGTCCTCCGGTCCTGGGGGATTTGCTAAAACATCGTAACCACTTTCATCATCTGGTTCTAACCGGGGGGGCAAACAAGAGAGAGGTCAGTAAGCTGGAGCAAGATTCCAGCTGTTCTCCAAAAAGGACCTTGGAAAAATTCTTTCCCAAGCAAGCCCTGCTCACAGCACCACCCCCACCCCCACCCCCACCCCCACAAGCCCAACTGAAACGAACAAGGCTGCTCACCACACACACAGCTGCCAGAGAACTCCGAAGAGCAACCGGGGTTACCGTCGTCAGGAGCCTGCAGGTTATTTCAACAGTGTGGAGAGAGAGGGGGAGAGAGAGAGAGAGAGAGAGAGAAACAAGATAACGCCTGCTGGTAAGAGGCAAATGCTGCTGGAGTTCGGGAACATCTCACGCTGGGGCTGGTGTCACCTCCTGACAAGTCCCACTGCACACGCCTCCAGGTATCTGACTGAAACCTCCCCACGCGTCCACCCGCCTTCCTGAGGGACTGCCCGCCTCACCGCCCCAGCCTGCCAAACAAAAGCTAGCCTGGCTAGCTAAGAGTTTTCCAGCCCCCCACCTCGCAAAACTCAAAGTATGTATCTCTTCTTTGACAGACTAACGTTGGGCCGCTTTTCCCAGTAAAGGGTCACTTAGAGTAAACGGGGGGGGTGGGGGTAGGGGGAACCCAGGTGAAAGGCTGTGAAGTCACCGTCTAGATGCTTGAACAAGACCGTGTCTTGACCTCTGCCGTACCTGTTAAGAACTTCTCCAGAAGTTCGCTGTGGTTCACTTTCTTGATGGTTCTACCTGAGTATGTAGCCAGGGTAGGAACAGCACCGTAGGAGAGGAGCAAGCGGACAATTTCGAGATGATCATTCTTGACAGCATCGTGGAGAGGCCTAGGAGAGGTGCGGGGGATTACACCCGTGCACGCGACGCTTGCTTCTAAGGACACGGGGCAAAATCGAGCGTGTGCGGCCAAGCCTCGTAGGCGCGCTATTTCACCGAGGAGGTGAGTGTACGGTCGCTGCGACAAATTACTCTGTTATTTCAACACATAACCCTTTACGGGACAGGTGAAGGGACCATCTCAGGCCTAATTCTTCAATGCAAATCTCTCTTAATGCATGGCCCAAGGAGGAACTCAGGCCTAGATGAAAACGTTTCCAATGAACTTAAATAGTGACAGACTGTAAGAAGGTAACGTACGGAGGGGTGGGGGGAAGAATCCCAGCATCACGGAAGCAGATACGACAAGCCATTGTTATACCATTACAAACAAAACCCAAAAAGTGCAGTTTGTCAAAGAAACTGGGGGCAAAGTGGAACCTCTCCTGAAACCAACTTGGAGATGAGTGATCAACCCTCTCGCCCAGAAGCAGTCGACAGGCAGGGCGAGTTCTCAGGAGGATACAGAGTCCTCCTGCCCGTGTCCGCTGGGGTCAGGAACACTGTCCGCAGTCCCATCCAGAAAGGATGCGATTTGGAAACCACGAACCACCAAATACCTTACAGTTTTGCTAATGTTATGACCGTCAGGAAAGCCCCAGTGCCCTGCCTCGTGGTGGCATCCCAGGTACAACCAGGAAGATGCTTGGGCTGACTCAGACCTGGGCCTCTGGCCAATAAACCGAGGTCAAGGACAGAGTGGGGGCCAGGCCCGGGGATGTGGGTGGACACAGCAGGTCCTATCAAGCCAGTTGCCACTGGACCTGTCTGTACTCCTGCAACTTTCAACTCACATATATGTTCAAGAGTGAGATTCAACAGACGCTGGTGAAGAGTCCAGGGTCTTAAAAGAGAACACCCCTGATTATTCATGCAGGCTCAACATTTTCAGGGACCTCTGTCCATAAGAGTGTCACAGAGTTTTAAACTTCTATGTAAATTTGCCAGAAAGATCTGTCCGATTCCATTCTAGAGGACTCCACCACCAGTGTGCTTACATGGCACTCACTCTCCATCTTTCCTTCTGGGGTTCCCCGCACACCCTGAGAACCACTGCCTATGCCCCAGCAGGGCCAGGCCAAGAGCAAGACCGCCACTGACCCGGTTCCATCCTGGGCACTGCAGTTGACATCGGCGCCATATTCAAGGAGGTGTCGTACGATGTTGAGCCAACCTCTTGCACAAGCCTCGTGCAGGGCACAGTAACCCGCGTTGTCGCGGTGGTTCACATCACAAATCTTGTTCTCCAGGCAGTACAAGACCACTTCCTACGGGGAGAGGAGAGGAGAGGAGAGGAGAGGAGATACCATCAGTCAACCATACAGTGAACCTTGTAAGGGTGACCTCCCCATAGCTTGGCGGTGCCCACTTTCAAAGGCATACATCCTTGGGGCCAAAAGCCCACCATAGCGCGGGCAGGCGGCAGGCATCCTGGTCGGGGGTGAGAGTGTGTGAGAAGGGCTTGGAGATGCAGACAGTGTTGTCTAAGGCTCTGCTGCACCAGTGGCCTGGCCATGGGCAAGTTACCCTTGAACTTCTCCAAGCTTCCACAGGGCTGCTGAGAGGACGCATTCGGATAGCGATGAAAGCCCTCAGCCCAGGGGCCGACGTGACCAGTACAGAAGTGTCACAGCTGCTAACATCTTAGATGACACATTGCCAAGCACAGACCATTCTCACTTGATGGGTCTGTTCAGTCAGTGGCAGTGGACGATAACACAAGTTTAGATAAAAGTATGGATGACCAACACTTAAAGAGAGCTTAAATCAGCCGGAGAACATTCCCCAGCTTAGAGAAGCAGGGACACACAGGTCAGCTACATCCTCGCGCCCCCTGTTAAGACCCCAAATCAGAACCTGGGCCTCAGATGCTCTTGTCTGTACGTTAAGTAGAGTTAAAGAGAAGCTCTCTCCCTCCATCCTCGAGGAATGACACAAAATGCCTCCAATAACCCCACCCTCTATTTTGCCTCACTCCACCCTCTCGGGGCAGAATCAGTCTAATATTCTCATATTTACTCAAGTTAATGACAGGAACCTGATACACCACAGGCTGCAACCTCCACATTTCAAGAATCAAATAAAACATTCACCCCCGCCCCCGGAGATGTTCTGTGTCAACACTGTGCATTAGAATCACTGTTATTAACCTTATTTCTTTGGCTTGTTAAAATATTAATATGAACCACTCCCAGTAAGCAGAGCAGGAACTTATTCAATGTTTTATTACCTTAAGAAAATTTTCAGACACATCGAAAGCATTTGCCACCAGAAAACACATTATACTGTTTATACTGGGTAAGTCGTGCCCAGCAGAGAGCCGTCAGGTTCTGAGAGCTGGGAGTAGGCAGAACGTGCATATGGCCCAACACATGGTCTGCTGGGTAAGGGGGGATGGGATGGGGTCAGAACAGGCCTCCTTGTGACATCTCTCAGGTAACTCATCTGTTAAACCTAAAACGGGGGTCATTCTAGCCGCCCATAAGTGCGAGATGGGTTCTGTAAAACCTTTTATGCCCTTTGGAGGACACGCCAATCAAAGGTGACCACTCACTTGGGAGCGAACTAGAATGTTCCATTTGCTTACCACGTGAACCTAATGGGGCATGCTGGTAAACCTGGCCATTGGTGCCCTGTTACTTCAGGTCACTGCAGCAGCTCCCTTCCAAAACAAGAGGAGGAAGAGAAAAGGCACGCCCACGAATGCATTTCTCCGTTTACATCCCAACCTGCCAGAAAGCCCACAATCCTCTGGGCTCCCAGGCCACCTGCCCCGAGCCCTGGTATCCAGGATACCGCATGAAGCTGCTGCTCTTTTAGCAGGCCCTCACTAGCCAGACTTGAGTGGACGGCTGCAAGCTAATGAGTTGTGTGCGCCAGCCACGGAGAGGCCCTGTCACGTGGCTCTGGGATCAGGTCTGAACGCCACCAACTGCTGTGCACACATCAATTTACTCAACCCAGGGTTTATTTGCTGTGACAATCATGGCCTTCACCTGGAAACCTTCATCACTACTAGGGCAGATTCAAGGGTACCTAGAAATGAAAGGCCGTCCAAGCTGGTGGGTAAGTCAACTCTCTTCTCCTGGAAGATGGCAGCAAAGGCAGCAGTAGCCCCACGGCCAGGTCAGACTTTTTGCCACGGGCTGTCCTAACTCAACCACGTTGATCCCACTGTTTACACAGTGCTTCTCATTCCCCAGATGAGGACGTCTTCTGTCACCCACAGGAACCCAGGAGCTACCAGGAAAGGAAGGTAGTACTATCCTCATTCAACACTTGGAAACTGAGGCCCAGAGATATTAAACCCCAAGTTCAATTAACATGAAGTACTAGACCTAAAACTCAGGTCTTTGGTACCTGGTCAGCTGGGAAGATTCAAAAGGCCCAAGAGGGCCCCAGTTAGAGGGATGCAATCCAGCTGTGACGAGCACCCCACAGGCCTTCTCTGTTGGGGGTCAAGTGGGCTAACTACACTCTCCTAGCTAAGAGGGTGATGGCCTCTAAATGGATGGCAACCGTCGCCACCAGCACTTTCTCTAACTGAAAGGTGAAGAGGCGGGGCGAGTCTGTCGACGCAACACATTCCTTGGTTTATTTTCTCCGCTAGAAATAAACGGGAGTGTCTGAAGGGCAGCCCAGCCATTCCAGAGCAAAGTCAAACTGCTTTTGTCGGACAGCTCTCTGTTCAGCGGCTATAAGCCGAATGCCACTACCCGCAAAATGTAACCATAAAGGCCATAAGCCCGACGTTGTGAGTTAATTAAATGCCTCATTAACTTTTTAAAAAACATGACTTATTCAATTCATAGAAAATTTAACCATCACCGCTAAAGGCACAAGCATGTGGTTGCACACTAGCGTTTTAGCCTAAGAAATAGAAGCCTTTTTCCCAGGAGGGAAAGGTTTGAGGTCTTTGGCCACACAAGTGATCTATTTAACGCGGATCTGAAGCCAGAGTGTGTTTCTAAACTTCCAGAACCACATTATCATGACATAAAGCTCAGACAGCCTTTATACTGCACATGGTATCTTTGGCTAAGCAGAAGAAAATAACCAAGAATGCTGAAGACAAAACTTCAGGAAAACCCTCCCAAACCACACCCTTATCTGCTTAAGCAAACTGTCCTTCAATTTGAAAAGGTTGAAGCTGCCACATCTCCCAACTGGGCCATCATCCCAACATTTAAAATTCTGCCCAGAGAAATCCCAGAAAGTTGGATTCAAAGTTGAAAGCGTTCATCTACTTGTCACAATGTTCAGCATCAACACTGGTGATGTGTGGAATCTACATATTGAAATTTACATTTGAAGAAAAAAACAAATCCGACCGTAAACATTCCCAAGGCTTCCTGTGCAATCAAAGGCCAGGTAGCCTAAAAAAGGATGGATCAAGTGCCCCTTGGTCCAGGCCTCAGAGCCACCAAACCAAAATGGAAACTGTCTTAGAGGACCAACGAGGGTCTTTTGACCTCTCTGGTCCCAAAGGGAGGCTGCTGGAAATGATGCCAAGTTCACAGGTGGGGCTCGGAGCCCCGCCCTCCACGGCGGGTGCAGCAGCACCCCGCCCCCCCATCTCCAGCATTTGCTGGAAGCGGGAGTCTACTTTCTCAACCCTAACCCAAAAGTTGGGGTTAGGGGTCTCCCCCCCACCTCCAGCGTTTGCTGGAAGCAAGGAGACTATCTTCTCAACCACGGGGGGGTCTAGCTCAACACTATGTGCAACATCTGCTCTGTCCTCCTAGGCGCCCGCTCTCAGCTCTTGGGAAACCAACTGGGTGCTCCTTGGACTTCACCTGCAAGTAACTGCGCTAACTACCACAAAGTGCTCTCTAGCTAATGGAGAGGTCTCCAAGAGACGTGTAGATATAAACAACAGCACATTCAACCCACAACAACAACAACAAAACACCCCAAACTAAGCATAGCCCTAGTGCTTCCAACTTCCCACCCACAGTCATGCCTTAAGGCCAAGGCAGGCACACTTCCAAGGGCTCACGGCACTATGGACCGGGGTGGGGGGACACGACGGGAGACGGGGGACAGGGGCACAGAGCTGGCTGAGGGTGTGGGCGCCAGGGCTCCGGGCCAGCCTGGGTCCTGCCACCCCAGTGCTCATCCACACCTCCACGCTCAGCCTGCTGAACCGCGTTTTACTGTCACCATTCAACTCCCAGAGGGCTGATGCCAGCACAGAAAAATGCCTTTGCCCTGTGGGCTATTACATCACAATTGCTACTGACAAGTATGGTGGGGGAACTGCACAGGGCATGGAGAGTCATCTGTCTCACAGAGGTTTTGAACTGTAAAAAGGGCAATTCCAGTGTGAGCCAGTCTTGCTGAGGAGCGTGGTGGGCTGTGGAGCACTGCTGGATTGCTACCTGTACGGGTATCAGCTAACCCCTCTGAGGCTCAGTTTCCTCATCCGAGAGTGGGCTAGTACGCGTTACTCCCAAGTGAACATGTTAAAAGGGTGAAAGGAGTTACTACAGATCACACGGGCTTAGGCAGATATCAGCTATCTTTCTATGTTGCTCTAGCAATAGAGGCCATCACTGTCATCAGCCGTGCTGGGTTGGGATACAGCAGTGTGGACAGGGAGTTTTGTGCAAGGCTCAACCCCTGCTCCCCGCCCAACAGCCCTCGGCTCCCGTGCCCTCTCAGAAAGAGACTGCTCAGGTCTGCCCCACTCCCACCCCTACTCTGCACAGACACTTCCCACCCGCTACCCCACAGGGGCATCACTCTGCCCCAAACAGCACAAGTTAGTAGAGCTAATAACTACTCTCCTACTCTCCTTCTTGCTATTCAGAATCCAAAAGGGCTCATTAAAATTCCCCTGGTCGCCAAGCCCTGGGTTAGGTCAGATTTTATATCAGAGATAAGTGAGCCAGACTGGCCGAAGCAGCCTGCCTGCCTGAACGGGAACGGAACATCAGAGAGGCCTGCCTTTCTTTTCACACCACGACTGAACAAGCCACCAAAGAGCCCGCAGTGTGAGCGGGAGCCAACGCAAACACCCTGCTGGAACACCCAGCCCAGCCCGCCACGTGGAGGGGGCTGGGCTCTGAGACCCGCCCCCCATCCCCAGCCAGTGTGTCCCCCACCCAAGGAGCAGCAGCCGGTGGATCCTGATCCGGGGCACCCACAAGGATGCTCACCTCGTAGCCAAGCTGGGAGGCCTGCTGTAGGAGGGTCTCGCCCGCGTTCTTATTGACAATAAGTCTCCGTGCTTCCGGTGGCATCGGGCGGGACTGGGTGGTCTCTGGAGGGGAGCTTGACCATGTCAGCTGCGAGGCCTGGGAAGCTGGTAACAATTGCTGCAAACAGTCCAAGGCCTTCTGGTCCTGCTTGGCCGGCGAAAGATCATAGCCGGAACTGGGCTCAGGCCGCTTTCAAAATCTCCGGACGGTCACCTATCACGAAACCAGGCAGCGCACACATTTCAGGCTGTCCTTCCTCCACCCGCCTGGTTCGCCTCCTCCCTGAGTTACAAACCTGAGTGGAGGAAAGCACTTTTCCTCCTCTCAGTCTGGGGGAGGCGGGGCGCGAGGAAGGGGTTGCATTTTTACTAGCTGGAAACTTCACCACCACCCAGGAGACACGTCCCCTAGGAAGGGGCAGGGACGTTTTGGGGGGAGGGGTTCAGGAAAAGGAAAGCTTTGTCCCCAGAAGCAGAGAAGCAGGCAGGCGGGATGTGCCTGCATGGGCCCGGGGGGCGGGGGAGAGCCAGGGGCAAGAGGTACCTTGCCATCCGCATTGTCCACCTAGGAGTCCCCTGGCAGCGGCAAGCCCCGCCTGGGCTCCTGAGGGATCAAATGCTTGGTTTTGCACGGTCGCTTCCCGGATGGTTTCTCGCTGTTGTCGGTGTATTTCTGCGGCAGGGGCGAAGGCTGCCAATCCATTTCTTCGTCCATGCACAGCACATCTGTCAGGGGGAGAAGCAGCGGGCGTTACACAGTTGTAGCCGGTGAGGAAAGAAAAGCCCATTGTTAGCACTGATCGTTGGAGCAGCTTCAGTTTTTAAAGATATACCAATTATGTTTTCAAAGCGCTAATATGTTAATCATCCCACATTCAACCGGCAAATAGGCTAACCCACGAAACGCCAAATGGCAAGTCGCTTCAAAGGGCCGCAAGAGAGGGCAGAAGCCAGCCCTTCGTGCGCTCCCGTCCCCACCCGTGGGGGGCCTGGGTGCTCGGGACAGGGCGACTGGGGACAGCCTGAGGCTGGAATGAGGGCACTGACAAGCGCCCGGGGTCACCCAAGACTTCCCTTCCTGCCCAGCCGCGGGCTGGGTGATGAGGAGCAGCCCAGGAAGTCGAGCTCCCGCCTCACTGTCCATTCCATAAGGAAGTGTGCAGGCTGAAAGGACCTCAGGAAGAAAACTCCCCGCTCGCCACACGCTACTCTTGTCAACTTGGATGGCGCTCAGGTCCCCTCCAGGGCCGTTTCCCACAGAGGGCGGGTGATCCACCCTCCAGGAGCGCCCCCCGCCCCGTGCGTATCCTTGTTCATTGTCACTGCATTTAAGGGACTCCTCCAACCAGCTGCTGTTGCTTTTGGCCTCTGCCCTTTTCCTGCCAGGTTTCTCTTCGGAGATGCTATTGCCCTGGGGGGTGACCGCAGGCTGAACCGCCTGGATCACTTCCTTCCTGCCCTGCCGGCCAGGTTTGCTCTCTGCTCCCGCCGTTCTCTAAGGTGCAGCAAGCGGCGCTGCTTTCTGGGATGGAGCCCTGTTAATTCAATGCACACCTCAGGTTGGTCAGCTCACTATAATGTGGCTCTTCTAAGTGGTTAGAGGAACTGTTTGTCATTTCCCTCTCAGGCCAGTCAGCTAATGGAGAAATAACTACAAATTAATGAAGAAGCCCCCCGGGGCGGGGGTGGTGGTGCGGGGAACAAACTGTCTTACACATCACTAACAGGGGTGGGGGAGGGGAGGGGTGTGGTCACTGTGTTGGCTGGAACTTGTCACCAAGTCTCGGGAGGGGGTCTATTTGCCTTTGGCCACCTTTGGGCTCCAGCCCCGCCACCTGGCTTTGGGGGGGTGGGGGGTGGGATGGGGGTGGGGGGTGGGGAGGTGTGAGTGGCTCCCCCCAGGGATCCAGGGTGGGACTGGAACTTTCCACTGCTCCGCTCCAGGACTTCCGTAGGGTGCCCTGCGGGCCCGAAGCCAAACCGAGCTCACCTTTGGAGACCCGTCTCCGCTTGGCTTTCAGCAGAGAGTCCTCCGGGAGCACAGTGGTCTCAGTGTGGTTCCTATTGCCAGACACCTTGCGCTTTCTGTTCAGCCGGAGGGTGGGGCTGCGTGACGCGTCCGGGGCCGCCTGGTCGGCGGGGGACTCTCTGGGGGGCTCCGTGTCCATGTCCTCAGGAAGATCACTGTCTTCTGGGGCTTCAAAGCGGTCAGGTTTGCTTCCATCATAACACTCCCCTAGGGGAGGGGAGACAACCCGGAAAGGAGGGAACAAAGGTCACCAGGAGCAGGCAGGACCCCCACGCCCAAGGCAATCTGCTACCAACAGACCACCCCCCTTTGGAGACCAGGGGCCTCACACGCCGGAAGCACAAAACCCTCAGAAAGACGTCCCAAAGGAAGGACAGCTGAACACAACCAGCAAAGAAAGCAGAAAATGAGGCGCGTAGCCCACTCACAATCCATCCTTCAAGGGTCAAGGTGAGGCATCTACACCATCCGTCTATAGGCATGTGAGATCACTCCCTAACTGCTTAACTCTCCAAGGTGGCTTACTTTTAAAGGGGGGGTGAGTGACCTCACAGTAAGATCCAACCAATCAGGGCAGAGCTACAACGGGGGGTGAGTGACCTCACAGTAAGATCCAACCAATCAGGGCATAGCTACAAATGACTATGGAAACAGCTGCTAGTCAACAAAAAAGGCTGATGTCATCAAGAGACCAAATAGCCCCCAACTGCCATCTACACAGACATAGCACCAATGTTCACTTGGGTCAGCAGGGGCGAGGGTGAAGAAAAAGGGTAGGGAAAGAATGGTGGGAGGCTGGGAAGCTGGGGAGACCAAGGCAAGAGGAGCCTGGCAAAGGGAAAGGAAAGGCTTCCTGGTGCACACACAAGGGTCAAGGGCAATTTCAAAGAACTCAACCAGATTGCTACAAGTCCGTCTGTCCTCTTTCCACACCCGTGGGGGGAAAGCATTTCACTGCCATCGAGGGGCTGCTCCTATTTCCTGTCTAGGAAGAAGGCCCACAGTGACACCAGTCACCCACCTGGCACGTCTCCACGCCTTCCTTCCCAGGCAACAAGCATCTAAGGACATTTCAAAGACAAGACTCCAACCCCCTTCGTGGGGGTGGGGTGGGGGGGTGCGGCGGGCAGGGCTGAAGTACTCACACCTCAGCTCCGCCTGTGTTGCTCCTGCCCCTCTGCTCAATCTAGCATCCACTTAGGGCTTTTCCTCCAATCACCCCAGCCTAACATCACTCCTCACTTTTGCTCTAGCCAAAGAAACAGTTCAACTGCTTTGCTAGTCACATTGTTTCTAACACAAATAATTCCATAATGATCACTGTGCTGTTAAAGAGTTCCCCGAAGATGACCCTGTGTCCATCACCGGCCGGGGGTGGGGGTGGGTGTATGAGTTTGGTATTTCGTTAACACCTGAGCTAAGCTCCCACAGCCCGTTTTTCTAGATGAAATCATGGACACACCCCTCACATGCTGCTCGCATTCCTCCTCCTCTCCCTAGACCACTTCAAGTATCACTCCCACTTCTGCTCAGCAGGCTGGTTCCCTGATCAGCCTCTCTTGGGAGCATTCCCAGCATTTAATGGCAGCCAGTTGTAGGGATGAACCTCACCCTGGCCTGGGCTAGCCTGACCTGTGTTCTCAAGGGTGGAACACACTTAGCTTTTCTTCAAGGGTATCCCAAGGTGGGAGAGATCCCCATCTAGTCTTGCCGGAATGGTGGAATCACCCCAACCGCGAGGGTCTCCTGCCATGGCAGCAGGAGAAACCCCAAACTCCTGGCCTGTGCTTACGGGTGATGCAGCCCAGGCTACCGCAGGCCCGGTGAAGACGGCGTGCTGCAGCTCTCACTCCGGCTGCTCTGTGACCCTCTTAAACACTCGGGCAGGAATGGCGCCGCTTTACAACTCGGCCCCCTTCACTTGTAAAGTGGGAATGTTGGGTTTCCTTGGTGGCGCAGTGGTTGAGAGTCCGCCTGCCGATGCAGGGGACACGAGTTCGTGCCCCGGTCTGGGAAGATCCCACATGCTGCGGAGCGGCTGGGCCCGTGAGCCATGGCCGCTGGGCCTGCGCGTCCGGAGCCTGTGCTCCGCAACGGGAGAGGCCACAACAGTGAGAGGCCCGCATACCGCAAAAAAAAAAAAAAAGTGGGAATGTTACTGCTAGCCTCCCTCCAGGGTGGGCTTCATAATCACGGGCCGGGCTCAGCACAGAGAAAGGCTGGAAAAATCCCTTTAACCAAAAGATGCCAAGACTTTCAGACCAGCCTGAATCTCAGGCCTGAAATGTAGGAAATTTTAAGAGGTGAGCCCTGCTGGTTACACCATTGGACTTCTCTGGTCCAATCAGCCTTCCCTAAAAGCTCCGTGGGAGGGGATCCATGGAGGGATGGAAGGGCTACCTTAAGAACCCCCATGTCCAAGTTGAAAGTTTCTTTTTCCAAACTAGGTCCATCCACCCTTCCCCCAACCCCAGAGCCTTTTAGGGCAAAGATCTCAATTCCCCTCAGCTAAGGCCCCCCAAGACCTTACGCTAGTGTGACCTTACCCAGGCCAGTAATAACCCTGAAGGACACCCACCCCGACTGCCCAAGATGCCCATGGCCACCAGCTATGGGGTAGAGGCTCCGTGTCACTTGGAGCTTCTCAAAGACTGTTCTAACCACGACCCACACGAGGATGACCCTTGAGGGCAAAAGAGATGGGGAGATAAATAGATGCACGGGGATCCTAACCATCAGGCTTTGCCATCATTGCTACTTTTGGCCCTTCTAAAAGTGGGAAGCCATGTGCCCTTGGTCACCCAGTCTAAGCAAGATGTGAACGTGGTCCCTGCAGCATGGTCTTATGACTCACAGCACATATATCCCAAATTCATTATGGTTGTACCATAGCATCACCTCACAGAAGCATCACCACAGCAACATTTACAAGTCACTGTGGCAACAAAGCACCCTCACCACTGTTGAGCCATGCCCAGTGAGGCCTAAACAAGGTGAGAGGGTTCTGAGTCGCTGCAAGGCTCCCCAGGATTAAAATCCCCTTCTCTGTAGCTTAACTGTAATAGCACCTCCAGTCAGGGCTAACCTTGTTCAAAGTTACACCCGCTACACAAGGAGTGCAGGGGATCTCTGTTCCAAAGTAGTTTACAAACGTGCAGGTGCTCAGCTGGAAGAGAAGTTCCCTGAGCAAAGAAGTTTCATGAAGCCCCTTGACTGAGCCTTCCTCCAGCTCCTGGCCAGGCACTGCCACTGAGCAGGACCTAGGCCTGTCCCAGCCAAGTGGTTCGCAAGGGAGATGGTTACTCCAAGTTTGAGAAGGAAGGGACCAATGCCTCCTTGCCCCGCCCCATCTTCAAATGCCACTGAGGGTTCCTAGTGATGAACTTCCAAGTCTGAGGAACCTCCAAACTCATTTGGTGAACTTCCAAAATAAAAATTTCACTCAGCCACCCATGTGATCATAAAGAATAAATGAGTATCTCGGCCACTGTGTTTTCAAGTTAATTCCTTTTTTTAAACAACCCCTAGCAACAAGATGCACCCGCGCCAGGACAACCAGGGCCGTGCAAACAGCACCCACCACCTTAGAAGCTCCTGGGCCCTCCATGGGTAGGGGCTGCCTCAGAAGGGGGAAGGCATCTTGAAGGCGTCCTGGACCCTCTCTGGGACCCATGCCCGCCCCAAATCCCCGCCCCAGCTCCCATGTGCTCACAGCTCGGCTCTCGGCCACACCGACACCCATGAGAAGGACCTGAGCCCATATCAGCTCAAGACGTGATGGCCCAAGAACAAGAAGGCCCGTTCATATCCAGCTGAATGGAATGAACACCTGCTGGGCCTTGGACGTGGAGGCTGCAGTAAGAACAGTGGCCCCTTCAGGTGACCTTTCCTGACCAGCTATTTACAAACCCCACGTGTCTACAAGACAGAGGGTGGGTGGGGAACCCACCTCCATTGCCCCAACCTTTCAAACGGAGCCCCTCACCTTCCCCAACCCTTCTCCTGCCCTCCCATGGTGGCCATTCATGGCTCACTGGGCCACGTCCCGGGTGCTCCAGGAAGAGACCCGTCGGTCGGTCTGAGATTGGAGGCAGGCGGTGGGGGGAGGGGGCTTTCGGAATCATCTGGGGCTCAGGCCCTGCTCCCCATCAGCCACACCGAGTTCTCGTCTCCACGGTCAGCAGGAAAGACTGGGAAGGACGCACACTAACGTCTCTGGGAAGAAGGGTGGGTGAGGCCACTGAGACATGAAGGGCAGCGGCCACCCTGGGTTTGGCCACGTTGCTGGAGAAAAGGGCGAGAAGACTCGAGGCCGGTTAACTGCCCGCTCCCTTCCTCCAGCCTCCCTCACCATCCACCCGCAACAGGCAGATTCCCTCCTCAGAAAAGTGCATCCCCGTGAACTTGGCCTTGCCCACTTTTACCACATCTCTCTGAGAAACTTCCCTAGGAGCTGAGTTATGAGGCCACTCAGGAGGGTAAGGGCTGCGTGTCAGCTGTGAGCACAGGCAAGGAGGGAGGCCTTCTTGCTGCTTCACTCCAGGGTGGCCTGGACCCTCCGTTTGTCATTCCAATCCCGAGGGGGAGGAGCTCGGAATCGTCTACTCCAGGCACATCGAGAGCCCCATCCCTCGGGTAAGGCCGCCACTGACTAGCCCCAGAAATCCCCTTCTACGGGAGCCACGTGGGACACACCGGTCCCGGTGTGGCTTACCCAGAACCCTGGCCACAGGCCTTTGTCTGACCCCAAAGATGAGCTGGGGGAGGGCAGTGCTCCAAGCAGCAGAGAGAAGCACACTCTGCTGCTGACCACAATTTTCCCGAACTGCATCAGGCACCCACGACCTAAGCGTGCGGGCCAACGCCGACCCTACGACTGGGTCCAAGGGCCTGGGCCTCCCAAACGTGCCCACCACCCCCGACTGTCCCGTCTCAGGAGGATTGCACGCCCACCCTGTCCTCGACGTTCACCTAGGTGCCCTCACTCACCATCACCGGTGAGGTTTCTGGGGTCCGGAGCAGGCTGCAGGCCACAGGCCACAAGCACGCACACTGAAGAAAGCGGGAGAAAGACCTCCACTTGCTGCCAACGCATCTCATTAGCCCAGGAAGTCTCGAGGGCAAAGCCCGAAGTCAACCCCAGTGGGGGAGCAGCCGAGGGGACCGCAGAGTGTGACTCGAGGCCAACACGAGCTTTCTCTCCAGTTCGGCCTCCAGAACAGAACACAGCCGTCTGGTGGGAAGAACGGCCTCGTTGATTCCACGGCCTGGGAGCGTGGTGTCAGCTCCTCATGACTGCAAACGAGCCTCCACAGAACACAATGATGCTCATCTCTCTGGGGCCTTCATCAGCCCTCATCGCACGTGAACGAAACCTCTGCCTCTGGAGGGAGAGTCCGAGTACTCTCCACTCCCTCCCACAGGAGACTGTCACTCTGGAGGGTCTGGCTCTGGCTGCAAGTGTCATCCCACTGCTACCAAAAACCCGTGTCCGTACCTGCTACACAACAGAACACATACCTGCTACGCCGGAGGTCCTGCACTGCCATTCCTCTGCTCTACTGTATCAGACTATTACTAACTACAGGACTAGCATTGCTCCGGAAAAAGGAGACGCGTGCCAGGGAACAGCATTTCATAGGGGCTTCACTCCTGGATGCCGCAACGCTCAAAAGGACAGCCAGCCTTGCAATCCACAGCTGGGAAGGGTGGCCAGAGCAGCCCATTCTCCGAACAGCCAGCACCCAGACGCTGGGCCGTCGGAAGCGTACTGCTTCCTCTCACCTCCCTCGGCACTGGGAGCGGAACCGCCCCGTTCCCACCGACGTGGTACCACACGCGAGCCGCCTGGGTTCACTTACATCTCTCACTGTCGTTCTGGTCGGCAATGGCCTCCTCCGGGGTGACCGACTTTGGCTTTTTGTCCTGACTTCCTTTCAGCCTTTCCCAGTCAGCGGGGCTGAATTTGCGCACCTCGGAGTCTTTGGTCGTGGGGTGGCCACCTTCTCGCTCTTTCATCTCCAACTCTGAGAAGCGCATCACTGCACGCTACAAAGAGAACGGAGATGGAAAAAAGACACACCTTACCACCAAAGCTATTTCACTGCCCTTACCTTAAAGGAAAGTATCTTCAAAGAAAAGTTTGCCCAAAACCAACCACAATTTATGATACAACTGAGATACTTTAAAATTGAACGATAAAACGTAAGAGTGTCTATGTGTAACTAGTCACACACTCTTTATTCGTAAAGCCATACGTATGTAGAGATATATGTGGTGTGTATATATAGCCATACATACACTGTGGCATACAGACAGACATTCTCTTTCGAAGGTAAATAAAACAAAACAAAAACACAACGCAAAGAAAGCGAAACAAAAACACAACAGAAAAGAAAACAAATGCACAGTGAATAAAGACGACCATGGCCCACAAACTTCCCTTTGTATATTTGGAAATGAAATTTAACTCAAAAGGTTTATGGAAGATTCTAGTAATAAAAATTTGAAGAATTGACCTCACAGTAAGCAGCGGGTAGACATAAAATACTGTCCTCTTGTAATCCTTCCATCTATGTAATTAAAATGGGCACTCAATGGATCATTTAGATAACTTCAGCCATTTTTATAAGCATAAACCAATTTTTTTCTTAACATTGCAAAACAATTTGGCTTTATTTGTCTTTTAATTAAAAGTAAAATATCTTAAGGAAATTCCTATACAACATCTATCATTCACTAGCAAGTTAAATACATACTCTATCCCATTAAGCAAGGTTTGTGTTTTTGTTTTGTTTGTTTGTTTGTTTTTTGGGTGGAAAAAAAATTGCACGAATCTCACAGACATGCGGCCGCTACACACCTCCACCAAGTATCACGTAAGGCATTCTAAGCAGCGCTTTTAGGTATATTTGTTAACGTACAGTAACGGCAGAGAAATCAAAGCGATTGATAGGTAAATGTCATGCAGTCCTTTAGACATCCTTCGCAATAATTAAAACTTCCGTTATCAGCATTCG
Organism: Mesoplodon bidens; assembly: GCF_964165515.1. Lineage (NCBI taxonomy): Eukaryota > Metazoa > Chordata > Mammalia > Artiodactyla > Ziphiidae > Mesoplodon > Mesoplodon bidens. The sequence goes on along the minus strand of NW_027671260.1, from coordinate 1,374,474 downwards.
AGTGGAGTTCGCTTAAAATCAACAGAATAACTTAAAGTATCCACTTACGTCCCCTTACTGGACACATTTCAAACATTTAAATTATCCTAAGCTTCATTAACCAAATCAGCCCAGTGTCCTGCCCTATCATACCCCCGGCCCCCTCCTCTTCACACATTAAAAAAACCTGACAACTGGTCAGGCTCCTGAAATTCGGGTGGTGGGGGCTCACCTGCAATGCCCGCTCCTCCCGACTGAGCTGACGGGAGTCTGCGTACAGTCCGGTAGCGACACACTTGAACCGGTCACCCACGTAACCAGCGGAGTTTGCGATTCTCTTTGCCAGCTTAGATGGCTTCGGTTTCAGAACTTTGCCATCGGTTGATCCTGCCTCGTCAGCTCCGTCTTTGGTGTAGGTGGGGGTGACGTCCACACTCGGTGGGGCACTGCCCACGCAAAATCGTTTGGGATCCTCTTGGGTTTTCCCGAACGTGACCGCAGAGCCGTCGCTCCCCAGGGTCGGCTCCAGGAATGCAGTCGAGACCGGCGTCACCAGGTTCTCCTTGTTGGTTACCGCTGGAACATTCTCCTTGCTTAAGCCGGAAACTGGCTGGCCCGGAGCCTGTTTGAAAGTATAGGCTTCGTGGAAGTCACTGATGCACCCCAACTCCTCTCTCAGGGCAATGAAATCCCGGTGTGGCTGTAGGGCCATATTTTACTTTTTTATTTTTTAATATATGTTCACATGTTTCCATAAAGGATCCAAGGTGGCCCATAACATAAGGACACACAATATTAGCTTTAAAAAAACATGGGAAAAAAAAAAAAAAAGGGAAATCATGATCCTGGAAATGGGTTGCATCCTTTTAAGGGGTGAGAATAACAGAATGAGTGAGCCAAAGATTTGGGAAAGGATCTCACATTTCCAAACGTCCAAATCTTAAAATTGCACCAAGTGGGAATGTAGCTGTGGCAGTATTAACCTGAGAGAGCTCTATGATCGTTGTCTTTACTCATCACTTGGTTGCAAGGTTATAAATGACAGGGTAAGTGAAGGAGGGCAAGTAGACAGATAAGAGTCATTTCCTGATTCTCAAAAGAAGGGGCATCACCTAGGGAAGGGGACTGCAAAATCCTACAGGAATCCTCTTCATATACTAAATTTTCTAGGTGGCAAAAGTATCTCCTTTGACCCTAGCAGCCAGATGGAACTTAGAAAAGTAGTGAAAAGCTACTCAACTGAATGCAAGTCATATGACTAGGAGCATGTCAGTGAAAAGTTCAAGGGAAGATGCTGTGGAAGAGCAGTTCACCTTGTGGTTGAGCGTCCTCAGAACGTGCAATGGGAGGTGCAGTACCTGCTCTGTCTCACAGGGACCCTCCAACCTCTAAACGCATCTTTCCTGGGAAGCTGAATTCAAAAAGTCAATTTTAAAAAAAGATAGGGCTTCCCTGGTGGCGCAGTGGTTGAGAGTCCGCCTGCCGATGCAGGGGACACGGGTTCGTGCCCCGGTCCGGGAAGATCCCACATGCCGCGGAGCGGCTGGGCCCGTGAGCCACGGCCGCCGAGCCTGCGCGTCCGGAGCCTGTGCTCCGCAATGGGAGAGGCCACAACAGTGAGAGGCCCGCGTACCACAATAAATAAATAAATAAATAAATAAATTTAAAAAAGATAAAAGTCTCTAGTAGAGAAATTGTATCAGAGCCTAGTATTAAGAGCTGTAGAGCCACAAGTTTCCCATGATACGGCCTTAGCAGAGGCTGTTAAGGCAGTGACAGAAAATTTGTACCGAGGGAAATAGCAGAAGAGTTTGCCTACAATTCACGAAAATGCTCCCTGCACTTGGCCTGAAGGAAATCAGCAAAATTTGTAACAGCTTGTGTATTTGTATGCGGGATGGAGAACGAGTTTAATTTTTTAATTTCTCTGAATTATCACGTAAGATTCAGAAGATGCTCTCTCTGCCTAGAAGCCACCCCACTGGGATAACTATGCCTACGGAGTGCCTTTGCCTATGACTCCTACTTGCTAACAGACTGGCAGCCTGGCCCCAGGGCCTGGTCGCTGCTCCCAGTGCAATGGTGGATATGGTGTCAACGGTTGCAAAATCAAAGCCCCTTACATCCTCTCCATGCCTCGGTCCCACCCCCCACCCCACTCACCATTGATGTTCAGGAAGGGGAAGGGGTCCTGGATGGGAACGTGGTGCTGTGACTGGTCCAGCTCACCTTCCTCATCTTCTTCATCCACACCATTATCTTTCTCATCCCAAGGAGCAGATCCAGTGGATCCTACCCGAGAAACACACACACACACACACAAAGGTCAAAAGTGAGGCGCTCACGTTGCACTGTCATCCCTGCAGCCCACTCCCAGCTCCTCCTACGGAGCCCCAGTGCAAGCTCTCATCCCCTCCCCTATCCAGGAGCTGCAGACCCTACTCCCTTCTCCTAGAAACCTTTTAATTCCTACTCTAAACCCCTTTCTACACATTCGCATCCGTTCTAAGGACACAAGGAGCACAGCTTCTCTCCTTTATAAGCTTACTGTGAAGACAGACCCTTCCCTCATGGCAGAGCCTCACTAGATTCACTGGAGGTCAAGTCTAAATTATCTGGCTCTTAGTCGGAACTGGCTCAACATTGAGTAAATATAGGGATCAGGTGGTATTCTCCTAGGAAAAATACCATACAAATTAAATGATCACTTACCCATCATTTATAAAGAGAACTTAATAGCCTTCATAATGTCATGGCAATTGATTCTTAGAACAGCCTTTGAAATACGCAGGAAAGATCAGAACCCAGATTTTATAGTGGAAGAAGCTGAGGCTCAAAATGTTGAATGACTTGATTCAATGTCCCACAAGTAGTGAAATAGAAAGACCGAGGTTTATAACTCAGACCTTCTAAGTTTTAAGCCCTCCTTCTTCTAAACTACCTGGCCTCTGTTCTCAGTGTTGAGTCCCAAGAGAAGTTATTTTTTATAGAACTCAATACCCCCTCTTCTTTCTAATGCTTTACTGTTCCACTGGGTGGGCAGGAAGACTGTGCTGAGTTTATATCTTTTGTTCTCTGGGTTCTTTCTAGGGACAGCATTTCTTGCTTTATTTACCAGTCTTCAACTTTGTAAGCGAGGCGACTTTCAAGTCGACTATCGCTTTAAGGGTCCAGCCCGGAACCTGGCACACTGTCCACCTTCTCCCCAGCAGCTGGGGCCTCACCTGGGTTAATGATAGAGCCCTGGGGCTGGGGGATGTCACACACTTGATATATCTTCACTGGGTTCATGGGCACCTCCTTGGTGCCGTCGTACATCAGGTTGAATTCCCTGCTCTTGTTGAGCGCACAGCGGAGCTGGGCCTTCCATTTAGCTGGGTCGGGGTCGTCCACCCCTTCCTGGTACTTCCCCTGTCTCCACAGCCCAGGCCTGAGGGATAGGAAACTACAGTGAGTGCCTGATTGTTGCCCAGAAACACTGGAAAGTGTGCCCGCCCTCCCTCATACAGACACAGATACACACAGCCCTGCCTGACCGCCCCATCACCCCAACTCCAATTTACAGAGACTGCAGCAGAAAACACCACGCTGGGGACCAGGCAAGGCAGGGCCTGAGACAAATTAAGCCAAATGCAAATACAGTATTTTAAAAAGAGGAGTCTCATCTCAAGTGCTTGTGCCAGCATCATCTGTCAAGACTACAATGGCCTTAATGAAGGGTTAAAAATAAAGAAAAATCTGGAACAAGTATACACCAAAATACTAATGGCAACTTTTGGATAGCAAGATTTCAGGTAATTTTGTTTTGTTTGGCTTGCCTTATTTGTTTTTCACATGAATTGCTTATATAATAAGAAGAGAAAGGGAGGTGGCGTATGATATGAAGAATTTAGGCTTGCAGTTCCCTCTCCCTTCAGTCTTTAACCTGATGCACAAATAACTGTTGAAACCAAGTACCTTTAGGAGTAGCAGCCCATAGGAGGGCAGGAAGCACGCTCTGGGGGTTCAGCTGGCCTCAGTGCAAGGCTGAGGGCCTCAAGTCCTAATAAACTCACACCACCTGCCTTTCCCTGCTTCCTCAAACTCCCACATTGGGAACATTTTGCTGGGAACACCAGTGGCTGGTGGCCTGGGCCAAAACCAGTGTGGCCCCGCCTCTCTGGTTTTCAATTTCCAGGTCTAACAGGCATCTATGTGTCTGTTCACGGGATATCAGCCCTCCCCCACTGTTAACGTATCTCAGATGTCTACACTTTCTTCAGGGCTGTGACGTATGTGCTGGTGCAGAAAAGGGGGATGTCTTTTGCAGAGGACTCAAGATCAAGAGAACGAGATGGACCGGCCAGACTGCTCCCACTTGATGTTAGGAAGATAAGGTGGCCATGTAGTTAGAATTCTGCAGGGGAACATAGCCTATAGAGTCTATGGGTTTGCGGATCCACAACTTTTATTTTTTCAGTAATGCCAACCAAGCTCGTAAGAGACTGACATATAATCCAGAATGCCAGTCTACTCATTTTCAAAGGGGGATAAAGCTGGTCAGTGACCAGCATGGTTAAGTCCAATAACCTGGACATAACCATGTATGATCTCAACCAGTAACTCCTGTATCTGGTTTCTAATGACAATTCCAAGAACATAAGACCCACTCAACATTTAAATCCAAATTTTCAGATGACTCCAAAGCTAAATGGAAATGATTTGATATTGAACTCTAAATCTGCATTATCTAGACTATCTCTTACCCAGTTGGGTAACCCAGAAGCGACAGTAAGAGGCTCCTGCTTTCCCAAAAATCACAGGGTGTAAAAATGAAAAGCACTGGAAAGGCAAGACCCCCAGTGAATTTGCAAAGCTGCTCTTGTGTCTTTTTCTTTTTGACCTTGAAGCCAGGAGAAATTCTAAAAATACAAATGTATTAATTTTTAAAACTTGACTTTACTGAATATTGTTCAAATCCCCAAGCCTACAAAAATAATTTTATTTTTTTAAAAATGCTCCCTCTTCAGACTATACTACAAAGCTACAGTAATCAAGACAGTGTGGTACTGGCACAAAAACAGAAAGATAGATCAATGGAACAGGATAGAAAGCCCAGAGATAAACCCACGCACATATGCTCAACTTATCTTTGATAAAGGAGGCAGGAATGTACAGTGGAGAAAGGAAAGCCTCTTCAATAAGTGGTGCTGGGAAAACTGGACAGGGACATGTAGAAGTATGAGACTAGATCATTCCCTAATACAATACACAAAAATAAGCTCAAAATGGATTAAAGACCTAAATATAAGGCCAGAAACTATCAAACTCTTAGAGGAAAACATAGGCAGAACACTCTATGACATAAATCACAGCAAGATCCTTTTGGACCCACCTCCTAGAGAAATGGAAATAAAAACAAAGATAAACAAATGGGACCGAATGAAACTTCAAAGCTTTTGCACAGCAAAGGAAACCATAAACAAGACCAAAAGACAACCCTCAGAATGGGAGAAAATATTTGCAAATGAAGCAACTGACAAAGGATTAATCTCCAAAATTTATAAACAGCTCATGCAGCTCAATAGCAAAAAAACAAACAACCCAATCCAAAAATGGGCAGAAGACTTAAATAGGCATTTCTCCAAAGAAGATATACAGACTGCCAACAAACACATGAAAGAATGCTCAACATCATTAATCATTAGAGAAATGCAAATCAAAACTACAATGAGATATCATCTCACACCAGTCAGAGTGGCCATCATCAAGAAATCTAGAAACAATAAATGCTGGAGAGGGTGTGGAGAAAAGGGAACACTCTTGCACTGCTGGTGGGAATGTGAATTGGTACAGCCACTATGGAGAACAGTATGGAGGTTCCTTAAAAAACTAAAAATAGAACTACCATATGACCCAGCAATCCCACTACTAGGCATATACCCTGAGAAAACCATAATTCAAAAAGAGACATGTACCAAAATGTTCATTGCAGCTCTATTCACAATAGCCCGGAGATGGAAATAACCTAAGTGTCCATCATCGGATGAATGGATAAAGAAGATGTGGCACATATATACAACAGAATATTACTCAGCCATAAAAAGAAACGAAACTGAGCTATTTGTAATGAGGTGGATAGACCTAGAGTCTGTCATACAGTGTGAAGTAAGTCAGAAAGAGAAAGACAAATACCGTATGCTAACACATATATATGGAATTTTTAAAAAATGTCATGAAGAACCTAGGGGTAAAACGGGAATAAAGACACAAACCTACTTGAGAATGGACTTGAGGATATGGGGAGGGGGAAGGGTAAGCTGTGACAAAGCGAAAGAGAGGCATGGACATATATACACTAGCAAATGTAAGGTAGATAGATAGTGGGAAGCAGCCGCAGAGCACAGGGAGATCAGCTCGGTGCTTTGTGACCGCCTGGAGGGGTGGGATGGGGAGGGTGGGAGGGAGGGAGATGCATGAGGAAGGGATGTGGGAACAGATGTATATGTGTAACTGATTCACTTTGTTATAAAGCAGAAACTAATAAAAATAAATAAATAAATAAATAAATAAATAAAATACAAAAAATACAAAAATAAAAATGCTCCCTGCCTCAAAGGAGTTTACAATCCCTTAAAGGAGACAGATGAGTCAATAGATCAGAAATATAGATACTATGTAACACCAGTAAAACTGCCTAATCCATAAAGAGTCGGGGGGTAGGTATGGTTGGCCAAGTTTATCAGAATTTATGATTCTAGGGCTGAATCTTGAACATGGGTAGAAGTTAACCAGGTGAGAAGCGTGGGTCACGATACTCCAAGCAGAAGAAGCTTTATGGGCAAAGGCAGAGGCTGAAAAGCACAGTGCTTAGGGGACCTACAAGCAGTTCAGCTTGCGTGGAGGCAGCATGAGATGAAAGTCTGGGCTTGTAAGTAGGAACCATGCCAAGGAGTTTGGACCTGATTCTTAGAACACTGAGAACCACTGAGAGATCTAAGCAGGTTGTGATGGGATCAGATTTAAGTTTTAGAAAGAACCCTCTAGCTGCAGGACTGAAAAGGGTTTAGAGGGAGGCAAGGCATGAAGATAACACATAGTCTCTATATAAACCATGTAATAGTGTCACTAGGGTCTGAACTAAGGAGGTGGCGGTAGGGATAGAGGATACAGGTAACGAAGGAGCCGTTAAAGACGCTGACTTGACAGAGCTTGATGAGGAACTGAGTCCTTGAAGAAGGTGAGAGAGAAATCAAGGATGATTCCCTGGTTTAGGGTTTGGGAGACTGGGTGGGGGGTGATGCTGGCCACTGAGATAGGAGCAGGTTTAGAAAGATGATTTCCCTTTGGAAATGTCGGAGTTCAAATGCCTGTGGAAGGCCTAGGGGAGAAGGCCCAGCATGCCCAGGGCAGTTTTTTATCCCCACTCACCTCTCACATCACCTGAGGGACTCTCCCTGCCTGCCTCCAGCCTGGAAGAAGGTCCACCAGATTACGGACATCTCTGCCCTGTGGGCAAGGACCAATTTCTTTTCATTTCTGTATCCCTGCTCAGGCTTTAGCACACAGTAGGTCAATGTGTATTTGTTGAATTGCCTCAAATTTACAGAAATACACTTCTTGGGGAATGAATAAGTTGCTATTACGGATGGAAGACCAGGAAAACAGCTATGAGCAGAAGGCCAAGGAGACACTGCAGAAAGTGCTGGAGGAGAAAATGCGTGCAGAACAGCAACTGCAGAGCAAACAGGTGTGGGGATGCTCCATAATCCTTGGGGCTGGGAACCCTGGGGCAGTCTGGGTGGCAAGGGAGCCAGCTGCACAACTCCCTGGAACCCCCAAGGCACCACCCTCTCCTCTGATCTCCCTCAGCGGTCCCTGGCCCTGGCCGAGCACAAGTGTGAAGAGTGGAAGAGCCAGTACGAGAGCCACCCCCAGCATGCAACTGTCCCCTACCCTGCCAGCCCAGTAATCATGAATGCCGTCTTCCTTCTCTTTTTTACAATGTGGTACATATGGATTTTTTTTGAATGAGATTTAACCAGCTTTTAAACCTTTCTTCTTTCTAACAATATCAGTACTCTCTGACTCTCCAAATGCACCTTTTCAAGTTGATTTAATTTATGGAAAAATCACCCTTCATACTTTCCCTTTCTTTTTTAAGCTTCCCCATGGTAGTGTAATGTAGTAGAAGGAGATTTGGCCTGGGAGTTTGGACACCAGGGTTCTAGCGGCAGTAACCCACAGTTACACACGTTATATTATTAAAGAAAAAAGTAACTTACAGAAATGTATGAGGCCATTATGCACATACACACAAATATATATTCACTCATATATCCATAAAAAAGTAGTCTGGAAGGTTCTATAAAATGTTAAAGGTGTTCATCCCACGGTGGAGGAGATATACGTTAACTGTATTACCCTCTTAAATTTTTACAGTAAATATATATTACTTTTATAATTTAAAAAGCCAAACTTTTCATTTTTAAAAACCTAAAACATGAAAGAAAACTGGAAAACCAACAAAATTAAAACAATCCCTAAGTCTGAGGCAACGATTTTTTTATCCGAGTACAAGTGATGAATGAAAATACTAAGAATGGTGTGTGACACCTTAAAGTATAGAAAAAAATACAGTAAGGCAAGTAGGCATTAAGATAATAGAATATAAAAAGTTACCCAGATATATTCAGACAATGGACTATTATTCCAGTAATAAAAAGAAATGAATTACTAATATGAGCTACACGGATGAGTCACAACATGAGGAGCCAAAGAAGCCACGTGCAAAAGGGTACTTATTGTATGCTTCCATTCATATGAATTTCTAGAAAAGGAAACACTAATACATAGTGAAAGAAAGCATGTCAGTGGTTGCCTGATGCCAGGCCTGGGAAACTGACTGTAAAAGGATAAGAAGGAACTTGTTGCAGGTATTGGAAGTGTTCTGTATCTTGACTTTGGCGATGACAATATAGATATACACATTTGTCAAAACTTATCAAATTACACGCTTAAAATGGGTACACCTTGTTGAATGTAATTCATACTTCAATAAAGTTGATTTTAAAGTTAAATTAAAAAGTCACCTATGGGGACTTCCCTGGTGGCACAGTGGTTAAGAATTCGCCTGCTAATGCAGGGGACGTGGTTTCAAGCCCTAGTCTGGGGAGATCCCACATGTCGCCGAGCAACTAAGCCCGTGCGCCACAACTACAGAGCCTGTGCTCTAGAGCCCGTGAGCCACAACTACTGAGCCCGTGTGCCACAACTAGCGAAGCCCACGTGCCTAGAGCCCATGCTCCACAACAAGAGAAGCCACCACAGTGAGAAGCCGGCGCACTGCAACAAAGACACAATGCAGCCAGAAATAAATAAATTAATGATAATTTTTAAAAAAATAGTCACCTAGATGTCTGAGTGAGACAGAGTCCCTTTCAGCTTTCAGTCCCAGCTCTTCTCTGAAGCCTCCCCTCGTTTACCCTGGCAGCATGTGACCACTTTGCATCTCTTTAACACCTTATATTTATCGGTTCCATTCAGATTTGATGCTTGAAAAGTTTTGTATATTTTATGTCTAGCTTCCATTAAACTTGGTTCCTCTAAGGCAGGAACAATCATCTCTTTCATAAATTGAGACCATTACAAAAACAGAATTATGTTCCCTTTCCTCCCAATCAGGGGAATTTGAAGTAGGATTGATGAAATCCTGGAAATCGTAAGCAAAAATGTCATTTCTGCATTTTTATGGCCACAGGGTCCTGTGTTTTCATCAGATTCTTGAAGATATCACAGAGCCCAACAATGCTAAGAATCTCTGCTTTGAATCCATGTGCTTTCACCCAGCTCTGTGGTACAAGGCACCCTGCCCCTGGGGCAATCTGTCTGTGGTCCCTGCAAAGATGATAAACCCACATCAGAGACACTCACTCTTCTGCATGTCAGTGGACTCCACTGCCAGCTCTTCCTCCACAATGACGTCACTATCGCCATCTTCAAGATTCATTTCTGTCTCATCTAGAACACTGTCTTCCTCCTCTTCCTCCTCCTCATCTTCCTTGGAGACATCCTTTAATGTGGCAAGTAGTCTGTTGTAACCAGAAACTTGTTCTGGTTCACTCTATGCTTCACTTTCAGAACTTGAAGTATCTATAAACTCTCTGACTAAAAGGAAAATGGGGATTTTAAAAACAAAAATTATACTGGTCTTGTTGCTACCCCACGACTATCATCAGGCCCACAGTGGAACCAAGTTCAGACTTTTCTAAATAAAAACTAGCTTTTCTGCAAATATGCAATCCTATCTATTCAACCAGACCGAGCACCAAATTTGTTTCAAACAGCTAATCTAGCTATGATTCTAGAAGCGCTTCCTCTTCTTTGAACTGCTCATGTTCCACATGGGAAGACAGCAAACTAAACACATGGAGCTTTAGGTTATAAGGCGATCTAACCTATGTGTCAGACATTTGGCACCTTTAAAGGAGCAACAGGAAAACTTACAACAAAAAAGTACTTTATTTCTGAGTCTGTGGTAATGAAATAAGACCTTTGATGATTTTGCACTCTATTTTATGTTAAGCAAACATGACATTCCCTCTTAGGATTCACCAAGAGCCCTCTGGTAAGCCTCCTTAACAGGTTCTAACAGGCTAATCTCTCAGGACAGTTCCATACTCTATACTACATTAGTTATCACAATGGCATTTTAACAGACATCTGCACTTAAAACTAAGCAATATTACTAAAATATAGCTTACATCTAAAATCAAAGAGAGTGGAAATGTAGCCAAACTTTAGTACCATATATAATCTTAAAAGTAACAGTCCAGAATCTACTATCATAAAGAAGGTATAAAGCATTACCAGTTGACAAGTCTGTGGTTTTGTTTCCTTTCTGGAAACCCTGAGAAGAAACAGGCAATGTTAAACTTTAACTACTAGTAGGTAGCAATTAGGAAAAGTCTAATGATACAACTTTAAATGAACATGGCAGACTATACCGTTATAAATACATTATATCTATTGTCAAGTAAAAACTCCATATGCATTTGGACAGGTTTTGGAAGGATATGCCAAATAGATAATAAGAGACGAATGAAAAAGTCTAACAAGACCACATGACAAATACTACAGTCACACAGTAACAGGCTCTCATCCAAAAGATGGGAAATTTTGGCAAATAAAAGCCCTCGGGGTTCACCTTTTCTAGCAAATTTCTTAAGTAGACTATCCCTCTAACTGTTGATAAAGCAGCCCAAAGGGGTGGGATGAGCACTAAGATCATAACTGAGAGTCTGGACACTTAGAGAGGAACCCACAACTACCCAAACATTAGTTTCCTCATGGTCATTGAATAGATAGGTGATGTCGAGGGTCCCAAGCAATTCTTTTTTTATTTTTTTTAACTTCTTTAATTTATTTATTTTGGCCTGCTATGGGTCTTCGTTGCTGCGCCCGGGCTTTCTCTAGTTGCGGCGAGAGGTGGCTTCTCTTGTTGCGGAGCAGGGGCTCTAGGCTCGTGGGCATCAGTAGTTGCACCACCCTGGCTCAGTAGTTGTGGCTCGCGGGCTCTAGAGTGCAGGCTCAATAGTTGTGGCGCACGGGCTTACTTGCACCGCGGCATGTGGGATCTTCCCGGACCAGGGCTCGAACCCCTGTCCCCTCCCTTGGCAGGCGGATTCTTAACCACTGCGCCACCAGGGAAGCCCCCAAGCAATTCTTTAAAAACATAGAAAACGAACACAAGCTTATAAAACCTCTGCCCAGTCGCCACACAGGAGGCGTGCCGTCTAGCATAAAACTACAGGCTCAACAAAGGGTAGGAAGACCGGCGAAGAACCCCATCTCAGGCGGGAAGCCGCCAGGATCCCCGGGCGAGCTAGGCCGGCGCCGGGGCAGCGTGGCACGCGGCGGGAGCTGCCCTGTCACTACCCCCGGGGCACCGGCGGACCAAACGCGGGGACACGCGGGCTCCCACCGGGAAAGGACGCCGGCAGCGCCGGTCCCAGCCTTGCCTCTCCATACCTGTCATAGAAGGGATGCTCCTCGCCGAAATCCCTTAGATGATGCTTCTGCTTTTTAGTTAGGGAGTTGAGCAGCTGGCTCCGGCTCCGGCTCCGGCTCCGGCTCCGGCTCCGGCTCCGGCTCCCGCGTTTGCCCATGGGGAAGACGTCAAGTCAGCCAACCTCCAAGAACCGCGTTTTTCACCTGGCAGTCGTCTCGTCAACCCACTCACGCGGGATTGCCAACGGCGCTTTACGGCGGAAGCAGGGTGCCATAAAGCAGACCCGCTTTACGTCGCGCTTGTACGACAGGCGTTAGAACTTCCTGTTTCCCATTCCGCCCCCTAGCGAGGCGCTTTGGAAGCACGCGCACGCATGCGCAGCTTTTCTCTGAGCCCCGTAAGGAAGGCAGGCAAGGGAGGCTTCGGGCTTCCCCAGGTATGTAAATCGGTGGGTGTACTTTGTGCGTCTGTTTTGGCTGTGAGAATCAGCCTGCATAAACGTGTAGTAACTGAGATGGTTGAATGCAGTGCCTTTCTATTATGCCATAATACAAATACCAACTAACATTTAAGGCTGCCGGTGCATCTCAATTCATCCTCACAACAGTAAACAAATAGACTTTGTTAATAAGCCTGATATTGGAGATGAGAAAGCTGATGCTTACAAAAGGTTACATACACACTAGCAAGAGAGGAGATGGAAACCTAATTCTCTCTGGTGCGACCACAGGCTTTTCCCACTAGGATCTGCCACATGCGTGTGCTGTGTGAAGAATGAGGACGCAAAGCTGAGATCCCCGCCCTTACCCTACCCCCTCATTTTCTGAAAGTATTGCAAGGGCCCTTGGTAACACATCTGTTCTGGCATTTTTCATGTTATAAAAGCAGAAACACATCCAGAGAGGTAAAGTGACTTTCCTAAATCACCCGAAGAGTCGATGTTAGAGAAAGCAGTAAAACTCAATAAAGTGTCTCAAAACTGAATTGGGGCAAATTGGGATGGAAAACTTTTAAAGGGTAAGTAACTTTTCTATATCTGGGTCGTGGTGGTGGTTACACCTGGTATACAATTACCAAAATTAATCAAACTGTACCTTTGAAATTGGTACATTTTAATGCAAGTAAATAATAATCTCAATAAACAAAGAGGTAAAAACAGCGCAACTGGACTTAATACTCTAGAGACAGGCAGAGTGTGCAGGGATACTTAAAAACCACAGGATAGGGCTTCCCTGGTGGCGCAGTAGTTGAGAGTCCGCCTGCCGATGCAGGGGACATGGGTTCGTGTTCCGGTCCGGGAGGATCCCACATGCCGCGGAACGGCTGGGCCCGTGGGCTATGGCCACTGAGCCTGTGCGTCCGGAGCCTGTGCTCCACAACGGGAGAGGCCACAACAGTGAGAGGCCCACGTACCGCAAAAAAAAAAAAAAAAAAAAAAAAAAAAAGAATACATATTATAGTCTTCAGGATGACTACTAAGAGAATAGTAGAAGAGTGAAAAACTTAATTAATGTGTGATTTTGGTGAGTCAAGGATGAATGCTATTGTCTTACTATTACTAAAAGAATAGTAAAAAAGTGAAATATTTCCAAGCTAATAGAGGGCGAAAGTGGAATAAGAGAAAACCATCCACTCAGAAGGAGGCAAGAAAGGAGAGAAAAAGGAATATAGCACAGATGGTACAACTGGTATTGAGCAAGAAGGTAGATTTAAACCCCAGTACACGAGTAATTACATAATATAAATGGACTAAAAGTCAAAGATTGTCAAACTGGATTTTGTAAAAATGATACGTTATTTGAAGGCATATGTCTAAACCTTAAGACAAAAATTGACAGAGAACATATGAAAAAGATATGGTATGAAAACTCTAACCAACAGAAAGCCAGTGATGAAGCTAAATGACAAAGGAGACGTTAAGGGAGAAACACTACTAGAGATGAAAAGGGACATTTCATGATGATCTAAAGTTTTGCTCTACAGGAAGTATTAGGATTCTAAATTTATATGCACCTAGTAACACAGCCTCAAAATATATAAAGCAAAAATCGTTCATATTAAAAGAAGAAACACACAAATGACAAACATGTTGAGATTTTTAAAAACATTCTCAATGATGCAACAAAAAGACAAAAAAAAATCAATATGAGAATTTAAGTTGGAACAACATCATTGGCAAACTTGATTTAATGGATCAATTCTTTCTTAGATAATTTCACAATTAATATCTGAAGGCAGTCTAGGGTTGTGGTTATACACAGGAGCTTTGGAGTCAGGCAGACCTGGATTCAAGCTCTGCCACAACTACTTTATGCAAGTGAACTTGGATAACTTCCTTCACCTCTGTGAGCCTCAGTTTTCCCGACTGTAAAGTGGGGTGAATACCAGTATAGACCGCATGGGGTCATTGTGAGGATGAACAGAGATGATGCAGGTGGTGTGCTTGCCCCAGAGTGGTTCCCAGGCCGACCTGTCCCTGCCATACCTTGCTCTTTTCCCACAGCGTCATAGAGATCAGGCTCTGCTCGGTACTGCTCCTTTTCAGCTCCACCCTGAGCTTCCTCATTTCTTTTTCCATGTCATGGATTTGCTGAAAGAGTTCCAACAACAGGGAAGTCAACTTCAGAACTCATTTCATCCGGTTCATTAAGGCAGAAACCTAGTCTGGGATTCGCTTCATTCCTTCCCTTGGGGGACAATTCCACATCTTTGAGGCAAAGTAGACTTTCTTTCAACGGATGCAATGAAAGGGCTGGGTGAGGGAAAATTTGAGTTTCTTTTGAAGATCAGCATGGATCCTGGATTAAACAGTACAAGATACCTATCCACTCATTAGAGTCTCTTTCCTTGGGGCACATTTTTGAGTTCAATCTAAATAAGGGCTGTTTGGAAGACACAATGGGCACAGTTTGGAAGAAAAGAACAATGACATTTTTATCTCATTTGAGGCAGAGAAGTGTGCTCCTGACAGAGAGAAGAACACACGTCTCCTGCCCCCGTCCCAGGCACCGTCCTTCCCAACGGATGGAAAACGTATGCCTGGTGATGTGCACGAGGGTTCGGGCCTGTACAGGGGGTGAATATTTACATTGAGTGGTCATCTTTTCACTGTATTGATTTTTATGTTCACCTTCCATAGAAGGCCAGTGATACATTTGCTTTTTATTTTGTTTTTATGAATTGTTGTAAAATTGAATGTATTTAAGCAAAAATACTTCAAGAAGAGTTGTGTTAATAACAGTGCTCAGGGCTGTGATAAAACTTGTGACAGTGGATCATGAAAGTCTGGGCATCACAAGTCCAGGGGTAGGGACCACGGTGAATTTCTAGCAGCATATGGTGGCCACCTCCCGTCCCTTTCCCCAGGGGAAACCTGATGAGGGACCTTAAGCCAACTGCCCAGAAAATCTGGGGAGAGTGTGTTTTCCATGGTCTTTTCACCCATCTCTTTGAGGCTAGCAAATCAAAGCATTAGGAGACTACATTAACAGACAAACACCCAGAAAGCCCCAGAGCTTGTGCTAGCTAATGGGCCATGGAACCCGTCCAAAACCCTCAAGGCCATAATCTAGGCTTTCAGTGGACACCTAGGGGTCAGGAGGTTCAACGCACGGTTTTGCAGAGTTTTAACTCTTTCTCTTGGGCTTCCCAGTTCTCCTTCTGGGCATCTTCCTTCTGTAACTCTTCTTTCAGCACTGAGCACTGTGCATAAAATTGACAAGGCCACGGGGGCTTGGCTGGGGGTCCCAAGTACCTGTGTTCACGCCCAGGAGTGTTTCCTGCTGTATAACCCAATCACACCTCTGAATTCTGAGAGGCGAGACCATTTGTGTGATGGGAGCACGGAATCCTGCAGTCATTCCCAGTTCACCCTCTCATGAGTTCTGAGGAATAGAGCGCCTAAATTCCTCTTCAAAAGCCAGCAAACTTCACTGCAGGGGAAATCCAGCTTTGTAGAGTCTGGGTACTTAGGGTGCAGGAATTGGGATGTTTTCACGCTGTGACCGGTGAGGGTGCAGGGGGCCGAGCCAGAGAGCTGGGGTCCATCTTAGGGCTTTTGTGCAGGTTGAGTCTCAAAGACACAACTGCCCCGACTGGTGTGGACGGGTAAACGGAGCTGTCTTGCCCGAGGGCGTCTCGGCAACAGGCATTAAGTGCATAAGGATGGATGTGCCTTCTTTTGACCCAGCAATTCCCACTTTAGGAATGTACCTTAAGGACAATGACTGGAGAAATAAGTAAATCTGTAGTTTCAAGGATGCTCTTCACAGAGTTGTCAGTAACTGTGGAATAAAAATAAAATGAGGAAACAACCCAAGTGTTGTTTAGAACAGCAGACCACTTTATAACACTGGGTACATCCAGGAGAAAGTATGTAGCTTTTAAGACGAATGATAAGAGCGCTGATTTATTAGCACGGGAAAATAGTAAGTATTTAAAAATTTTAAAAAGGTGCATAGAATAAATTCACTATAAAATGATTGATTGATTGATTTCTAGGCAATATATAGAAATAAGACTGGAAGAACATACATGAAAATATTAACACTGATTTCTCAAGGTAGCATTTCCTCTCCTCTCTTTTTATTTTTTCTTCTCAATGTCATCTACTTATTTTTCTAAAATTAACACACATGATGTATGTCATTTAAAAAAAAAGGCATCTCAAATGTTCACAAGAGCAGTACCCTTGGTGGTGACGAGCCCTTGTGCTACTGGCCAGCACAGTCTAGGGGAGAAGGGACCTCATTCCGAGGTCAACAAGGAAGGGGAAACGGGGACATAAATCATCCAAATGCACTTCAGGAGGTAGAAGAGCCAAGCAGGTGCTGTCTTTGCAGATTCCTTCTACTTAGCACCACCTCTGCATCCCCTTCCCGTACCCAACACACACACACACACACACACACACACACACACACACACACACACCCCACATTAAACAGCTATAGCACATGCCTGGGAAGACACTCTGCTTGGGAGAAACGAATACAGAGGGCTTGGCCAGGCAGCCAACCCAGGGCAGAGGCAGAAGAGCACAACTAAAACCAGCCTCCCACTTCTCAGAAAACGATTTTGTCATCCCCATTTCACAGATGGGGAAATGGAGGCCAAATAATTTACAATAAGAGAAAGCTCTGGGATTGGACCCTGGTCTGTCTGATCCCAAAGCTCATGCAGTGCCTTTCACCAGCTCCAAACTGGGTATGGTACTACGTACCAGGTATTACCTACTGTGCCTTTTCCTTCGAACCTCAAGATCTGTTCTCACCCCACCCCCATGCAGACCTAGCTATCGGGTAGCCTCTGGGAATCTCTGAGTTGCCACCTGAGATGAAAGCTTTGAGGTTTTACCTTGACTCACAGAAACAGGCACATCATGCAAATACTGAGAAATCTTATCCTATAGAGTCAGGATTGTAAAGTTAGCATTGAAGGCAATATTTGCAAATAGTCAAAGTTACATGTAAAAAGCTCTTTGCTTGCCTACCACGTTCATCTTCCATAGAGGCATTCTACACACTAAAGTCTAAGGAAGAAATGAGAGTCTGCGTGTTTGCATCTGGATCTTCAAACGTTCTGCTTTGAAGACAATTATGAGAACCAGTGGTGTTGGGACCATGATGCAGCCGTTTGGTCATCCTTGCTCACAGAGAGATCGTATTCTGCTTAATATTAAACTTTGCAATGGCAGTATATGCTCATAGGTGTGTTTGTTGCTGGGATTAAACAAACTCATTTATAATAGGGGTTAGAAAATGTTTGCTGGATTTGAAAATATATTATGCTTCTTCTGAGCCACATACACACTGTCCTTTGAAAGGCTTCAGAGAAGTTGGCCACCTGCCCAGCAGCTACCCTCCCTGTGTCCTTGGGCACTGGCCTCATCTCACCACCGTGTGTCATGTGACTCCACTGTGTCTGCTTTTTGCAGCTACAATTTGCTGATGACCCGACACTCACTCTGGAGCTGAGGGCTTCGAGCTGGTGATCCTTTTCTTTGTTCTCACTTTTCAGTTGATTCACCTCCTGTTTTAGTTGTTGAACTTGACCATCCTTTACTAACACGTCTCTTTGCAAAGATGACACCATCTCTGTAAAAGAACCAAACCAAGCCAAACCAAAAGACTCATGGAGGTCAAAGAGGCAGGAAGGATTATTGGCAACACCATGGCTGTCAGCCAACGTTCGGACAAGACCTTCCAAGCCTGGGCCACCACCGGTGCCCGCCTAGAACTGGGGAGGCTTTTTCCAAGGGTCCCAGAGCAGGAATGGGAATGAGAGCAAAGTCCACAGAACAGGGTTTGAGGCTTCAGTGAGAATGAGGGGCAGTCAGCACCAGCGAGAGGAGAAACCTGTGGGGGCCCCTTGTGGGCACAGGCCAGGCAAAGCTGGGAGGAGAGGCCACACCATGGGCCTGGGGAACAAAGTCCCAGCACAGGGAAGGTCTAGGAATTCTTCTCCAGAGGCCAGGAGACGGGCGTGTTGCAGAGGGCACTGCTGGACGCTATTGATGGGGTGGTTGGTTTCACAGTCCTCTGAGTTTGGACCCCTCTCTACCACTTATTAGCTTCATGGTCTTGGACAAGCTATTTCACCTCCCACTGTCTGTCCCACACAGATTTATTGTAAGGGTCAAATGAGACGGTATGTCCCAAGAACAAGAAGTGGCTAAATTATGTTTGTTCCATGGCGCCTATTATTTTTCTCGGCAGCCAGCTTCCAAAATGGCCCCAATGATCCCTGCCGCCTAGAATTCATGCCCTGTGTAGCCCCTCCCACCCTGAATAGGGCTGCCATGGGTAACCAATATGATACTGTGGAAATGACGGACTGTTTCCTCTCAGGCTGAGTCATAAAAGACACTGTGGCCTCCTCTTTGCTCCCTCTTGAATCACTCACTCTGGGGGTAGCCAACTGCTGTGTTGTGAGGACACTCAAGCAGCCCTAGAGAGAAGCATGTGGGCTGAGGGACTAAGGCCTCCAGCCAATAGCCACATGAGCAGCCATTCGGAAGGGGGATCCTCCGGCTCCCCCCGAGGCTTTAGATGACATGACTGATGCCCCAGCCAACATCTTGACTGCAACTCATGAGAACTAAGTCACCCCCCGCTCAAATTCCTGAACTACAGAAACTGGGGGAGATAATAAATATTGGTTGGGGTTTTATCCATTACATTTTGGGGTAACTTGTTATGCAGCAATAGATAACTACTCCATTACTGTAGCATCATTTTTTTTAACATCTTTATTGGAGTATAATTGCTTTACAATGGTGTGTTAGTTTCTGCTTTATAACCAAGTGCATCAGTTATGTATATACATATCTCCCCATATCTCTTCCCTCTTGCATTGTAGTATCATTTTGAATAAAAGTGGGAAGAAGGGTGCATAAATGCAGTGGTATTGGGTTATCTCCTACGGTTCTTTTCTTGAAAGAACATCAGGCCCAGTTTTAGTGGTAGGTATCAATCAAGAATGTCTATGAAATAAAGCACAAAATGCTCCAGAATTTCATTTTAAAAATGAGCTTTGCCTCCAGGACACAGTTCAGTTACTTGGAAATCCCTCTGGGGCTTGCCACACTTTGAGTGGGTCCAGCCCATCTCAAGCGTTATCCCAACCCAGGACTGTCCGACTCCCTGATCAGAGAAGGTGGGATCTGAGACAGGCTTGATGCTTGGATGAGGTTTCACTGGCCGACATACGGGAGGAAGGTGAGGACCAGCGAGTTCATCCTTACGTTCCTGGTGCCCAGAACAGCACCTAGCCTGGGGGAGGTGCTCAGAAAATATCTGAGGACATCCCAAGTGAGGGAGGAGCATAAGCAGAGACCTGGGGGCAGCAGGGGGTGGGGCTGGGTGTGATTAAGTTGCAGAGTGAGGCAGAAGAAAAGCACAGATTCATACAGAGATGGGGATTCACGTGCGACTCAATGCTATGCCTGGCTTCTACAGCTGTGGGCATGTTTCCTGTTACGCGCCGACTGCTTTCAGAGTGATGTGCCCCTCCGAGGCTCACTGCCTCCTCCCTGTCACCTGCTTCTCTCCCTCCCCTCGTCTGTGAGTGGTCCCATCCTCTTCAGGTCTCTAGGCATGTCAGTTTCTGCTTAAAAACCTCCACTGGATTCCCAACACCCTTGGAATAAAAACCCAGACCCCCCGACCCTGCCCAGCCCCACAATCCCCTGTTCACTCCATGCAGCCTCTCTTGCCCTTGGCTTGTCCTTGCCCACGTGAAACAGGTCCTCTCTAAAAGAAGGACATAGCCGTGGAGGATACAACATAAACTGGTTAGAATCAGCTAGGTCCAAGGGGGCGTAAGATTCGACTTCCAGGGGGACTGGAGCCTCATTACAGACTCATTGTAATACATGAGCGAAATGACACACCCACCAGTACCAGGACAGTTCCGAGGCTGACCATAAATGTCAAAAAGTGGGTGGTGGGGCTTCCCTAGTGGCGCGGTGGTTGAGAGTCCGCCTGCCGATGCAGGGGACACGGGTTCGTGCCCCTGTCCGGGAAGATCCCACATGCCGCGGAACGGCTGGGCCCGTGAGCCATGGCCACTGAGCCTGTGCGTCCGGAGCCAGGGCTCCGCAACGGGAGAGGCCACAGCAGCGAGAGGCCTGTGTACAGGAAAAAAAAAAAAAGTGGGTTGTGGCCCAAATCCTGGAAATCCCCGCCCCTTCCCCAAAATATTAGAGTTGTCACAATCCTCCCACTCATTAGCCAATAAAATTACCCACCCCATAAAAACTAACCACCCCATATTTAGGGGCCTCTAGCCTTATGAGATGGCCCACACTCTGTCTGTGGAGTGTGTTTCTCTCTAAAGAAATCCACTTCTTACTTTGTCTCTCACTGAATTCTTTCTGCATGAGACATAAAGAACCTGAGCTTTATTAAGTCCCGAGACCACATGCGTGATCTCGATTAAAAGATAGTGGGTTCTGACTGGGTTCGTGTCCCAGCCCACGGGTTCAAGTCCCACCTGAGTTCCATGGTTGCACACCCACTAAGCTGGTCCCCCTTGGCCTTCCCCCTTGAAGCGCTGGCCACCACGACACACAGTTTATTTTCTCCACAGCACCACTGCTCTCTGAAGTGGGCTTGTTTATTCATCCGTTTACTTTTATTGTCTGTCACACCCTCCCGAATCTGTGAGTACAGGAATCTGACTGTCTTGCTTGGCTCTCCCTCCCCGGAGCCTGGAACGGGGCCTGACACCTAGTAGGAGCTCAAGAAACATGTGGAAGCAATGAAGGAATCCAGGGAATCAAAGCTCAGCTACAGCTGTGCATTGGCTGCCCCTCTCCCAACCCAAGCCCTTTATCAGGGAACCACCTCTGATCAAATTAGAAAATGGTTTCCCTTAGGCCCAAGTGCACTCGGCTGAAATGGGTGAGACCGTGGGTGCCTTAAAGGAGTGACCCCATTTTGTCCACGCTCTAGTTTGCACTCAGGCTGCTTTGTGGAACCACCCAAGCCACAAGGCGACCTGTGTTCTCCCTGGTGGGGCCAGTGCTCAGGAGACCTTGTAGCCAAGAGATACCATTCTCTCAAATATTTACCAGGCCCTGCCCTCGGAACTGGGCGGCAAGAAACCTCCACTGAGGGAGAACTCTAATGCACCGACACGGGTGATCCCTGAGGCTGCACCCAGGTCAAGGGCACAGGTGTGCTGGTTGACTGGTGATGTCTGCAGGGGGAGGGCAGAAGCTCTG
The DNA here is from genome assembly GCF_964165515.1 of Mesoplodon bidens. Classification (NCBI taxonomy): domain Eukaryota; kingdom Metazoa; phylum Chordata; class Mammalia; order Artiodactyla; family Ziphiidae; genus Mesoplodon; species Mesoplodon bidens. The sequence goes on along the minus strand of NW_027671260.1, from coordinate 1,352,779 downwards.
GGGCCTGAATGCAGAAGGGCCTCACCTGACGTGATGGCGGCCTCCCTCCTTAAGTTCTCGGCCTCGTGCTTCAGGGAGGTGATTTCTAAGTTTCTCTCAGACAGGGTCTGGCACAGCACCTGGTTGTAGCCTTGCTGTAGGGCACTGATCTGTGGAAGGAGGCAACACACAGTCAGAGGGGGCCAGCCAGGCCTGCAGGACACGCCGGTACTTCTCCAACATTGGGCAGAGTCGGGTTGATCTTGGATCGGCGTGTTGGGGAAATCAAGGTTTTCAGTTGTCACTAGTGGAAGGGGCAGGAGGGGGCCTGTTCCTTCAGTGACCACCATGTTATCGGTCCTCGAGACACGGACCTTATCTTTGTGGCCACCCAGGGGCTCGGGTGCTGCTGTCTTCCTATGACCTGTGGGTTTTCAGCCATAAATAGACCAGCTGTTGGTTCCAGATCATCCAGCACTGACTGGATGCACAGCAAAGTTCAAGAGCCGGGAGCAGGTTATGAAATGAATTCCCTCTAATGAGAATAGAGGGTAGTTTATACCTCACAGAACACTCCAGAGTTTACAAAGCCCGTTCACACATGCTACACTGATACTCGTCACAGCGTTGCTGAAGGCTGACATTCCCATTAATGTGCCCATTTTGTAAGGGAGCCAGGTTGAGACTCAGAGAGGCGAGGCCCCCTGCTCGGGATCACGTGGCTGGTCAGACGTGGAGTCTGATTCAAACCCAGTCTTTAGTTGCCTGGTTCCTCCTTCCCAGGTGGCTCTAGGAATGAGTTTGAGAAGTTGGAGGCTGTAAAGCATGGCATGGACTCGGGAGCCGGACTGTGGCCTTCAAGTCCTGCCTCTGCCAGTTAATGGGCTTTGTGAACACAAGGAGGACACCATATTCTGTTTCCTTTTGTTCAGTCTGCACGCGGGGTGATGGTAGTCCCAACTTGATAGGATTGTTAGAAGTATTTTAATAAGTTAGCATGTGTACAAGTGCTCAGATCATGCCTGGCACACGGCACAGGGGGATGAGCTGTGACGGTCCACTCCTCTGACTACCCACGGGGTGTTTTTTAGTTTTGTTTTGGGGTTTTTGTGTGTTTTTTTTGCGGTACGCGGGCCTCTCACAGTTGTGGCCTCTCCCGTTGCGGAGCACAGGCTTCGGACGCGCAGGTTCAGTGGCCATGGCTCACGGGCAGAGCCGCTCTGCGGCATGTGGGATCTTCCCGGACCGGGGCCCGAACCCGTGTCCCCTGCATCGGCAGGCGGACTGTCAACCACTGCGCCACCAGGGAAGCCCCTATCCATTCATCTCTTGATGACACTTAGGTTGCTTCCATATCTTGGTAATTGCAAATAATGACGCTCTGAACATTGGGGTGCATGTATCTTTTCAAATACATGTTTTTGAAAACACGTGTTTTTGTTTTTTTCGGATTTATACCCAAGAGTTGAGTTTCGAGGTCATATGGTAGTTCTATTTTTAGTTTTCTGAGAACCCTCCATACTGTTTTCCACAGTGGCTGTGCCAGTTTACATTCCTACCAACACTGTACCAGGGTTCCATTTTCTCTAAAAATTGTAAATTTTCTTCCTAGAGGTAATTGAGATGGTAGTTCAGTAATAACATAAGATCAGGTGAAGTCTAAAGAAATTTTAGAAAACCTGGATAAAGTAAGAAAACATCTGTTCGCTGGCATCTGAATGTTAGAGAGACACCAAGACATGTGGGCCAAGTTCTGGAGAGAAGGGAAACACAGACGCAAGCTTGACATTTGGTGCAGCTTTTCTTCTTGGGGCATTTGCGGATTCAAATCTTACAGCCTAGGAGCTGAAAAGCCAAGGAGTTCAAAAGACTCTAACCACAGAAGCTGCTGGCATCCCTTGACTTGTAGGTGCAGCACTCTAGTCCTGCCTCTGTGGTCACTGCCTCCGCCTCTTCTTTGTATATAATCTCATCCTGTCTCTCACTTATAAGTACACTTACAGATGGCACTTAGGGCGAGGATAGTCTCAACTCAAAATCCTTATATCCGCAAAACTTTACCTTGTAAGGTAACATTCTCAGGTCCCAGGGATTAGAGCCTGAGATCTTTGGGGCCACTAGTCAGCCCACTGTAAGCCCTAAACGTCTTCTCTCCTGAGGAAGGTCTAGGCTGGGCAGAAACCCTGACAGACATCTACCAGAGGCCAGATTGAGAGCCCTTTTAGAAGGTCATTTCTCAGCTCATTTGGAACCTTGCTATTGCCCCCTTTTTTTTTTCTTTTCTTTTCGGTACGTGGGTCTCTCACAGTTGCGGCCTCTACCGCTGCGGAGCACAGGCTCTGGACGCACAGGCTCAGCAGCCATGGCTCACGAGCCCAGCCACTCGGTGGCATGTGGGATCCTCCCGGACCAGAGCACGAACCCGTGTGCCCTGCACTGGCAGGCGGACTCTCAACCACTGCGCCACCAAGGAAGCCCTGCCCTTTCTTTTTTCCTCCTGTTTGTCCTCAACAGGGGGAAGCATTAAGAGTAAATGAGGGGCTTCCCTGGTGGTGCAGTGGTTAAGAATCCGCCTGCCAATGCAGGGGACACAGGCTCGAGCCCTGGTCCAGGAAGATCCCACATGCCGCGGAGCAACTAAGCCCGTGCGCCACAACTACTGAGCCTGCGTTCTTGAGCCTGCGAGCCACAACTACTGAAGCCTCCATGCCTAGAGCCTGTGCTCCGCAACAAGAGAAGGCCATGGAATGAGAAGCCCGCGCAACGCAACAAAGAGTAGCCCCTGCTCACAACAACTAGAGAAAGCCCGGGCGCAGCAACGAAGACCCAATGCAGCCATAAATTAAAAATAATAATAATAATAATAATAATAATAAAATAAATGCATTAGCAGATTTTGGGTTTCCTCTCATCGTTAGTGTATTGCTTTCATTCCTAAGACCCTAAAAAATTGGAAACCACTCCACTTACCAGGAACACACTTTGCAACACGGATCCAGGGGAATCTGTTTTCTTCCGTAGACACTTCATGACCCCGGTTTCCACAACTGCAGGCACTGCTGGCTCTGCCAAGTTGCTGGAGAAGGGCACCTTATCTGCAAAGTCACAAATCCAAATGGGCCCCCATTGGCAAGGGCGGAAGGAAGTTGTTTGCTTTAGCTTCTTGGGGGATCAGAAGATTGGGAGTTCTGGGGGGTGGACTGCAGGTACCTTGCTGTCCCTTGGTACAACGTCAGGGGAAAGAAAGGTCGCTGGTAGCTTCTCAGAGCTACCAGTTGGGGCTGTGCAGAGCGTCTTAGTAAATGCCATTTTGGTTGCAAATAACAGAAACTCAAACCGGCTGAAGAAAAAAGGGGACATCTACGGGGAAGAAAAGATGGCTCCTGCCTGTCCAGACTCCTCCGCTTTGCTTGCCCTTTGTTTCTCTAACCTTCCGCATTTCGCTTCAGTAAACTCCTTTTCTGTTTAAGTTAGCCACAGGAGATTTCTGTTGGTTGCAACCAGAGAATCTTGAGTGATACAAAAAGTCCTAGTGGAACCCAAGGGCAGGCATTGGAATGGGCCTTTCCAAGGAAAGAAACCAGGAACCAGAAAGTCATCAGGAATCAGGGCAACTTTCTGCATCAGTTGGAATGCCTTCAGCTTTTTTTTTTTCCCTTCATGGAGCTCATAATCCATTCATTTATTCAATAAACAATTATTGAGTATCTCTCCTGTGCCAGGCACCCTGGTCGGTCTTAGAGTTCCATCCAGGTATAAAATATGCCAAGACCCCTGCCCTCAAGTAGCTCACATTCTAGTGAAGATAAGACATGTGAGCACATAGAGTATATTCACAACACAGAATAAGAAGAGCTATGCCATGGACACATATACACCAGCAAACATAAAATAGATAGCTAGTGGGAAGCAGCTGCACAGCACAGGGAGATCAGCTCGGCACCCCGCGACCACCTAGAGGGGTGGGACAGGGAGGGCGGGAGGGAGGGAGACGCAAGAGGGAAGAGACATGGGAACACATGCACATGCATAACTGATTCACCCTGCCACAAAGCAGAAACCAACACACCATTGTAAAGCAACTACACTTCAACAAAGATGCAAAAAAAAAAAAAAAAAACCAAGAGCTATGCCAGAGGGATGAAGCATGACTGTCTTCATAGACCTAGAAAGCACAGATGCAATTACCCTGGTAGAGAGGGCCTGGGCAGAGAATCGCAGGTAGGTGAACCTGTGTGCACAGAGAACATGGTATGTATGAGTAGCTGCAAGTTTTCAACATCCGTGGAGCAAAAGAGTTCTTGCAAAAGTAGTGGGAGACGTGGCTGAAGAAATTGGTTGAGGATGAAGCATAAAAAACCCACTGAAGTGTGATCTTTTTTTCCTGAGGAGGCATGGGGGAGCCCTGAAAGGTTTTTAAGCTGTTTGAGGACATGGTCAATTCTCTGGGTTTCAGAAAAGTCCCTCTGGAGTCTGGGATGTGGTGAAAGTTGGGCTGGACCTTTCACCAGCGGGCATGCTCAGTGGCTCAGGAAAGTTTTTCGCTCTGCCTTGGGAAATTCTTCACGCCACTCTGGCAGCGGAGCTCGCCCCGCCCACGGCTTCTCCTCACTGGATTGGTTGAACTCAGGGAGGCTACCAGGAGGCCCAGTTGACCTCCCAACTCCACACCCCCGCCCCCGCCCGTTAACGCTCTGGGCGCGCGCTGCCTTCAGCTTTAAATAACAGAAACCTGGATGTGGGTAGATGGTAAAAATTTGGAGCCCCTCCCAAATGAACTCTAGCCATGTGGCTTGCTTTGTCTGATGAGATGTTGGCAAACACATGGCAGACTTGAAAAGTGTGCTTTGGGGCTTTCTCTCTCCTGCTGCTCTTGGAAATCTGTACCCACCACACGTGGCCTGGTCTGGCCTGCTGGGTGATGAGGGACCACACCGGGCAGAATCAGACGTCCCAGCTGAGGCCTTTCTAGACCAGGGTTTCTCATTCTCGGTACTATTGACATATTGGATCAAATAAGTCTTGGTTGTGGGCAGCTGTTCTGTGCACTGCAGGATGTTTAGCAGCATCCCTGGCCTCTACCCCGAGATGATAGGATCACCCCCACCCCAGTTTAACAACCAAAGTGTGTCCAGACATTGCCCAATGCCCCCTGGGTGGCAAAATTGCCCCCAGGTGAGAACCACTGTCCTAACCCAGCTTGCCTGGCAATGACCAGGCAGGCATGTACACGAAGCCACCCTAAACGAGCCCCAGCCAAACCAACCAGACTAGTACAAGTGGCCAGCTTGACGCCTGGAATCATGAGAACTAATAGTTGCCATTTTAAGTCACTAAATTTTGAGTGGTTGGCTCCACAGCACAAACAGGTACATCTGACCACAGTGGCTTAAACTGATAGGATTTATTTATTTATACAACAGGATGTACAGAGGTAGGCAGTTCAGGTACAGTGCAGAGCACAGTGATGCCACTAGGCTCCCACCCAGGCTTTTCATGTCTTTCCACTCCACTGTCCTTTGAGGTGGGCTTTGGTCTCTTGCTTGTTACCTGGTGATCCCCAACATGGCTGCTCCAGCTCCAAGTCCGAGCTGCAGGAGAAGAAAAGGAGACAAGGCAAAGGGACAAAGAGAAAAACTTTCTCCTAGCAAAGCCTTGCCTTTAATTCCAGAAGGGAAGCCCTGCCCAGGGCCTTCACCTGCATGTCACTGGCCAGAACTGAACAACACAGCCAGGTCTAGCTGCAAGGGAGGCTGGGAAATGAGGGCATTTCGCGGGCTGCTTATACAGTAGAGGGGGGCAATGACTAAGGGGCTTGTAGTGTCTGCTGCACTGTCTCTCTGGGGGTCGTCTTGGTTTCTTCTTCTTCTTTTTTTTTTTTTTGCCACACGGTGTGGCTTATGCGATCCTAGCTAACTGACCAGGGATTGAGTCCGGGCCCTTGGCAGTGAAAGCGCTGGGTGGACGGCCAGGGAATTCCCTGGGTCTTGGTTTCTTGTCTCTACCTGTTGCTTATCTATCCTGGCCATCTCTTTCTAAGACTGGCTTTGTTTCTCCAAACACAGTGGGAGAAATGGCCACCCCAGCTGGGAACTGCATCAAGACTTTCAGCTCCGGGCCATTAATGACCTGTGTGGTAACTCCGTGTCCCACTTCCAAATATCAAGGGCACAGGTGCTGATTGGCCCAGCTTGGGTTAGAAGAGAAACCTGATTGGTCTGGCTTGGGTAGACTATCTACTGATCAGCCAGTCAGGTGTGGCCAAGAGAGCAGCAGTAGGTAGGGTAAACCTGGTTGGGGAATGTGCATTCTCAGAGAAAGGGGTGTGTGGCTGAGGAGACACCTAAAGAACCATCTAGTTCAAGGAGTGAAGAAAGGACATTGCCATTGTGGGTTGCAATGTTGATACGATAAAGATTAACACGTCCTTTGAAAGACCTGAAATACAGTGGAGTCACATAGGCATTACATTTAACTTATGCAAATTCAAATATTTGTATTCAACCAAAGTAGTTTTTTTCCCACACAATTTGGCTTCCAAACATGAGCCAGCTACTTAACTACTGCCTGACCAAGTGATCTTTTCTGGTGCTGGAGATTGCTGTTTTGGATTTTGGCTATATGGTACAGTATAAGTAATATGTTCTTTATGGAAAACTGCTGGGATTTTCAAGATTATTTTTAAGGTCAGGTGATGCTCACCCTTCTCACTGTGTAAGAAGTACCTTTAGTGGAAGATCATGCAAATCATTTTTCCCATTTCCTTCTAGTTTTAATCAGTATAAAGAATGCATTTGGTTTTAAAATATCAAAATACTTTTATTGTGGCTTTTTAAAAATAAAAAATAAATGATATTCATGGCTTCTGGCTCTTCCTCCTGTTTTGTTTGGTGGTCTCTGGCTGTACAAGAAAGGCAGGGAGAGAACAGATGGCTGGAGAGAAGGCAAAAATGAGGGTCTCTTCAAACACCACGGGAAAGGGGTGTGTCCACCTGGGCAGTGTGTGTTCTTTGATGACTGGGTACTTGGTCTGTCCTGATGGCCTGGGACTTGACCTACTGGGCTGTCTTGGTGCGGCAGAATGGGCAGCGTGAGATGGAGTTAGAAACCTGGGTTCCAGACCCAATTCTTGAATTTACTAGCTGTGTGACTTTAGACGGGCCATTTAACCTCTCTCGGCCTCAGCTTCCTCATTTGTAAAATGGGGAACATAATGCTATTTACCTCCCAGGGCTTGAGAGAGGATTAGACGAGAAGTGTTTTGAACACCGCAGAGCGCCATATAAACATGACTCACTGTTATGGAAGCGATAAAACTGGTTGCTGTTCACATTTATTATAATCAATTCAGATATAAATGCACTATACCATGGCCCCAACAGCCCTGAGGTTACCATTCTGTCCTGTGGCCCCAGTACACGCCCTGGGTTTTCTCAACTGCGGGCTTCTCAGAGCTCCTTGGAGGTGTGACATTTGGGTTTGTCACTACCCAAACACATAATTGCATCTACCAGGCCTAGGAGTCTGAATTTCAAACTTATTCTTCATATGCCTGCGTATGTTTACATTCATAATATCTGTGAAAAGAACCCCTCTCCTCACACACTCCAAAATCCAGTATTGTGCAAAATACCAGTCTAGGAAGCAACACACTAGGGTAGCAACCTTTAATGTCCTAAAAAAGCATCTTAGTAGTTTGACGCAGAAGAGTTACACTGACTCACGGAGGATCACGCAAGGCCCAGCGGGACGACGTTTCTAGTTCCTTCCACCAGGTTTAGTAAACAGAAGGCTCTGGCTGGATTTGCTGGACATTTCTCTCTTCAGCATCTCCCTTCCTTGGTCCATCTTTGGGGTGCCTTTTCTGGCTCCAACCTACAACAAGCAAGAGCAACAAATGCCCAGACTCTATAATTGTAGGGAGATCCCCAAATATTTCTCAAATGACATTTTTTTTTACTCAAGATAAAATCTTTGTTGTAAAAAGTATTTATATACACACATAGACGTGAGCAAAACGAAGGTAAAATGATCCACAATTATCACACTACCCACAGGTAATCTTATTCACATTTTGGTGTACACTCTTCCAGATACACATATAATGTTTTCTTCTTACATTTGCATCTTTTTTTGAACCAGGAGTTTCTGATGATAGGCAATTTCATTAGGATGGACTTTCTCTCGAAAAGCTGTTACTGAACTGAATGCCTTATGTCTCTGATGTCTTAGGAGGGTAAAATGCAGCATACTCTAGGGGGTCTGTCTAACCCTTTTCTGAGCACTACTCCTGGATCCAGGCAGCCATGTGTGTGACTCTGTCCCTGGTCATTCCTGATCGGGCACTTGGCACGGGCTGGGCTTTTAAGATGGTCACTCCCAGGATTTGGGCTTATGGGCTCTAAGATGCTACTTGCTTCCTGGGCTGGTCCTTTGAACTGGGGGACCATGAGGTCATTCCTTCCTGTCACATGACTGGAGAGAGCAGAGATCAGGGGAGCCACACAGAGACACAGAGAGGAGATACGGCCTGTGTGTGTGTGTGCACATGCTTGTGTGTGTGTAAAAGAGATGATGCCTGAGATCTGATGGCTTACCAGTTCTATTTCGAGGCCAGGCTCTCTTTCAGCTCCCAGTTTTTATGAGGCACTCACCCCTATATCCTTAAAAAAGCCCCCTCCCCCTCTTTTTAATTTTTTTCGGTACACGGGCCTCTCAGTGTTGTGGCCTCTCCCGTTGCGGAGCACAGGCTCCGGACACGCAGGCTCAGCGGCCATGGCTCACAGGCCCAGCCGCTCCGCGGCATGTGGGATCTTCCCGGACCGGGGCCCAAACCCGTGTCCCCTGCATAGGCAGGCGGACTCTCAAACACTGAGCCACCAGGGAAGCCCAAGGCCCACTCTTGGGGAAGGAGTCGCCCAAGTTACACTTGGCAAGGAACCTGGAGGAAACCTTTCTGTACTGAGGAGATCCTAGACACCAAACTTCTAAGCTCAGGCTGGAGGGCAGGGAGAATGGGAAGCTGGCTCTTTGCTCTTAGCCGAAGCACCATCTGCCCCGCTTCTGTTAAAGCCAGAGGCAGCGTGAAGTTCCAGGGTGTCTCACATCTCAGAGAAGCACAATGTTCCCACAACATCCGGGGCCCATCCCAATATCTCCTCTGCCATTTCACATCCCCGCTGGTCCTCAGACAAAACCTAGATGTAGGGCAGTTTCTGCCTCCTCCCAGCTCAGTCATATATGTGAGTGAATAAGTAACAAACTTCCAGTCGTTTCCACTTTGCAGGGTGGCAAACGTCTCAGATCAAGTGGGGCCCTCAGGATGCTCTCTATCCTCTTAACATCCTGCTCTGGGGAGTAACCACCTTCTGGTCTTAGCAGAAGGATGCTGGTTGAGAAGCTTCTATTTTCCAAATATATCCCTCACCTAGAATATCTTCGTTTCTTCCCATGATAATTTGGTTGCCTCAGCATGACTGTGGCCTTTTATCAAACTTGAATGTCTCCTCTCTCATATTCAACCAAAATGTGTTTGGCTTTCTAGCTTCCTGAGAGCTCGCCTCTACTGTCTGCAAAGTGGGAACGTGGACTGGCTTAATTCCAGTTCCAGGGCTGATTTGTCAATGGCAATGTTTCAACATGTTCAAGATTTCATAGTCTTAATCCTCAACTTTGAAGAGAATTCTAGAGGATGCTTCCTTGAAATTTAAGACAAATTCCACTGGAAATGTATCAGGTTTATTACCTGGAGGTTTATAACCTAAAGGAGGAAAAGCTAGCACTCACCTGGGTGTCAGATCTGCACTGATTCCCAGCTCTCCTACTGAGCTGTGTGGCTCTGGACAAAGAAAGTCTCTGAGCCTCAGACAACTCATCTGTAAATTGGGTATAATAACAACACCCACCCCATAGGGTTGTTGTGAAGCTTAAAAGAGATACTGCACGTCAAGTGTTTGGCTCTGTGCCCGGCACATGCCAAAGGCTCAATACATAATAGATGTGGGATAACTGTCCACTGGGCTTCCTGCTGACGTCCTAGGGTTTTCTCTCTTCTCTCTTCTGGCTCACCTGGAAATGTGAGTTCTGCATCTTTGAGTTCTTCATCAGCTCTCCAAACATTCGTCTCTAACACAGAAAGAATATTGACAAAATTTAGCTTATGTTCTTCTTTGCCTTTTGCATCAGAGAAAAATGGATTTTTCTCAACTTTCAGATGCTACCCATTTGGATGGAATGTTGAGCCTTCCTAGGTGAGGAGATGAGGATAGAGGTCTCCAGAAGGGGGTGTGGCTTTGGGGTAACGCTACACTGTCCTGCTGCACCTTTTAGGGAATCTCTGTTCCAGATTCCAGCAGACAAGGAGGTGGTCAACCAAGAAGGCTACGAAGGATACTGTATTCTTCTTGGAGGACAGATCTGCTTTAGCTGGAAGCAGAGCCTCCTAGATCAGTGGAAGAGGCTGTAGATGTCCAGTGGCTTTCCACCCAGTGGAAATGTTGAAAGCCCCAGTGGCTAACCTCCCTGGCAGGGACTACAGGGGCCTGTTGGGAAGCCAGCATCACTGAAAACCTGGAGCTTGCCGCTCCCCTGGGGTTTGATGACTATTGCTGACCCTGATCTGCTCAAGACCCTGCACCTCAGGGGCAGCTCATCAAAGAAAGAGCATCCCCTAGGCACTGGAGACACAAAAGTGAGAGGGAACTGGGGTCTCCCTTGCAGACTGACACTCCGCAGGTGAATGTGCAGTGGTGTCAGGAAGGAGACGTTCTCCTAGAGCCCTGAGCATCCACTGGGGTCGCCAACCTGATTCCTACAGCGGCCAGGAAAGTAAAAGAAGTGGGTGAAGTGAGCTGGGGTGGTGGTGGACAGCAGCAAACACACGAGCCCAGCGCCTTTCTAAGGGGCCTGGAAGATGGAGGCTTGTGATGGTGGCTTGTGGGTCTGTGGGCCTAGGGTCGCCAGATCTTCCAAGTTTCCCAGAGAAGCTGGAAATCCAGAATATTCCAGGAAACTGCCCTATTTTGAAATGTAACTTAAAAAAAAATCCCAAGAGCCAAATGGAATATATCTGTGGGCTGCCATCTTGCGACACCTGCTTCAGGACCTCCCTGCTTGGTGTCTAGTTGGTGCTCAGTAAATGTTGGAGGGGTTGCCAGATAAAATACAGGATGCCCAGTTAAATCTGAATTCCAGAATGAAGCCAACAAATTTGTGAGTGTGAATATGCCCCGTGTAATATTTAGGACATTTATACCGAATAGCTTTTGTTGTTTATCTGAAATTAAAATTTAACTGGGCATCGTGTTTTTGGTTTGTTTGTTTTCCCCTCAATCTGGCAACCCTACCGGGTAGTCACAAAACTCAGGGAGGAAATAAGGCTGTCTTTTGGGACAGGGCATAGGTGCTTACGAGACTCTTCCCTTCTCCCAGAAGGATGCTGACTCTACCCTCAGAGGACTGTCCGTGAAGGCTGATGGGCCCGTACTGAACTGACAATTGCCCTCCAGGCGTTTTCCGTGGAGAAGCCTCGAGCCTGCGGCCACTCGGTATTTATCACAAACTCCGCTGAGACAATCACTATCCAAATGCCCAGATATTATAGAGCAGGGGTTAGTTTTAAACCAACAGCCTTCTTCTCTCCCACCCCATCCCCCCCCTCCCTTTTGTTTGCAGAACCCTTTATCCAAGCAAAATCCCATGAGGAACTTGGGGTATAAGATAACGGAGAGCTTCTCTGGCGGGAGAAAGGTGTGTGTGCTTTGAGAGTCACACCTTTCCATGGCACCCAAAGGCTCCAGGGAACCCCAGTTTGAACATTGCTGCAAAATTCCTTCCTGGATTAAGTTCCATCAGTGGGCAGCTGGGCACTGAGGGCAGAGCCTGGCCCCTGTGCACCTGCTTTTCCTGAACTTTACTGAACTCACTGGGATGTGATGAAGGGGGTGCGGGAGGGTCTTTTTCTTTAGCCTTCTTCTATCCGTATGCTGCATAGGCCTGGCCACATGGTTCTACTTCATCATTGTGGGCGGAAGAGCACCACCCCAAGCCCCTCCCATCCCACGCTCCTCCTACACAACATCTACCAATTGTGGGGCTTCCCTGGTGGCGCAGAGGTTGAGAGTCCGCCTGCCGACGCAGGGTTCGTGTCCCGGTCCAGGAGGATGCCACATGCCACAGAGCGGCTGGGCCCGTGAGCCATGGCCGCTGAGCCTGCGCGTCCGGAGCCTGTGCTCCGCAACGGGAGAGGCCACAACAGTGAGAGCCCTGCGTACCGCAAAAACAAACAAACAAACAAACAAAACACACAAGTGGCACGGAGGAAGCCAGAATCTTGAGAATACCTGGGCCTAAGGAAATCTTGGAAGACAGTGAGTTAAAGAGAATAGTGAGGATAATGACGATGGTAGGAGAGGGTGAATGCTTTGTGGTCCTATGTGCTAAGGCTTTTGTATACAAGCTCCCATTGGGAAGGCTACGAGCTAGGTGCCATTTTTATTCTCATCTTAAAGAAGAGGGATCTGAGCTAATTAAGCAGAGGGAAGGTTAGGGGGTTTTCCTGGCTGAGACCACAAGGCAAAGCGGTGGTCACGCCCCCTAGCCAGGACTTGATTGGTTGGAGATTTGATTGGCAGGAGAGCTGAGCAGCTTCTCCTGCCAGAAGCAGCTGGTGCCCTTCAGCCTTTCTTCCACTTCAAGTCCTAAGAAAGGGCTTGCGTGCTTCCCAAGTGGCAACTTCTGTGCATTTAAAAATTTCCTCTTGAAAATCCCAGCCTTAGCCCTTTCACAAAAGGTATCTGGGTCCTTTCTTGGCCGTGGCCCTAGTCGTATTCACCAAAGAGAAGAGCGCGTCCCATAAGAGCTGGCGGCTTTGGGAGGACCGGGGAAGGCGTCAGCTGGCAGGAAGCTCCCTGGAAAAAATAGAGGAATCCCCACCCATGCATGAGCTGCCTATTCTTCCCCCTTAGAAACAGGGCTTGTGATATGCCAGGCACTGTAGGCATTTTGCCATTTAACCCTCCCACTGCCCCACGGAGTAGGCCCCTTGCTAAGAGTTTTGGTTGCTTTTGTTGAGGAACCTGCGATACAGAGGTCAAGCCACTTACTCAGGGTCATTCGGAGCAGTGGTGGGGCTTGACCCCTATTTGTTTGACTCCAAATCTGGCCTCTGAACTCTGAGAGACACTGCCGGCTTCTCGAGGGATGTGGGATGTGGATTCGAGTGAGCACGGCCTGGGCCGCGGTTCCCGTCCCTCTGCCACATGGACAGAGCCACAGGCCCAGTTCGCTGTGAAGGCCCAGCATCTTATACCAAGTCTCATTTTCACAGCCAGAGATATTAGTGCGGAAATAGGACTTTTGATTCTTGAAAGGTCTGCTTGGTGAAGAGATGATCAAACATTAAAACTACAAACTCCATTTTTTTTGGGGGGGGCAATTCTGAAGCTTAAGATGTGTAATTTCATCTCAGTGCTTCAACCTTGCCACCTCTGTGAATGGGTGAAGAGTTTCAAAGTTTTATACAGGAGGCTAAAAAACTAAGGCTCCTTGTGAAAATACTAAGTGTAAAACTTAGAAAAGAGGAATTCTGCTTTCTGTTCATTTCTGCTTAAAGACAACGAAGATATACTCCCTGGAAGGAATGGATGCCAAGACAGATGTATACAAGTGACCTTTAGGATCCAGCAAAACTTTAAAATGTAGTATTGTTTTCTTCCTGACAAACAGGCTGGCACGTCCGTTGCATTGTGTATGAATGAGGCAGCCCATGAATAATGCATTTGAAGCCTGATTATGTAAATCCTCAGGTTTTCAGTACATGACAATGGCTTTTTTTGGGCCCTACGCTGTCCCATTCTGTGGTCTGGTGTCTCTGCTTTGGGGCCTAGTCTGCCAAGCCCTGGGGGCGGGGGGGGCACTTCGGGGAGGGGTGAGCTCTGCAGAGGGCACATCAAAGGGAAAGTCACAACTCTGTCACTGGCCCAGCTCTCCCTGGCATTGCTTGGTGTGAAAGGAAACTGTCCTCTGCCTGAGGCAGCCCCATGACATATGCAGACTAAGGTCTGTGATGTTTAATTCACAGCAGTGAGCACTGGAAACACTGCATCCAGGCTCCCTCAGAGCAGGACAGCCACTTTTCATTTCTGGGGCTCTAAGCCAGAGAGACTGCTGTCTGGAAACCTATTGCCTGGAAGGTTCGCAGGATGGGGGGCAGGCTTCTGCAAGGAACTATCTGACCATCACCTCCTGGTTGAGCAGAAGGGCACCCTTCTATGACCTTGGCCTCCTTAGAGCTCATGCAGGCAACAAACACACACATACAAATACACACACGTGCCAACACACAGCACATACTCACATGTACACACATACACGCAAGCATGCGTGTACAAATACACAGCCCCAAGTCAGAAAGACTGGCGTACTGTTCTGGCTACTCAGAAGAGCAAACCCAGATCTTTATTCTCAGAGAGCTTATTCCTCGGTGTATCCCTGGCACCTGGCAGAACAATGACAGTCAGAATCGCCGCCTTTGAAAACACTCGGGCTGTTCACTCAACTGATTGTGGTCATCATTGCAGGAGGCAGGGAAGTCAGATCATGACGCTGGACACCCTTAAACTCAGTACAGTGCTATGTGTCAATTATGTCTCAATAAAACTGGTGGAAAAAATAGTTATCTGGATAGAAAGAACAAAATAAAATACACGAATTATCAAAAGTTAAAAAAATACAGACGAGCTAGACTATGAGTCTCAGAAAGCACTGTTCACAACAGCCAGGACATGGAAGCAGCCTAAATGTCGATGGAGGAGTGGATAAAGAAGATGTGGTACAAATATACAGTGGAATACTACTCTGCCATAAAAAAGAATGAAGTAATGCCATTTGCAGCAACATGGATGGACCTAGAGACTATCATACTATGTGAAGTAAGTCAGACAAAGACAAATATCATTTGATATCACTTATATATGGAATCTAAACAAAATGATACAAATGTGCTTATTTACAAAACAGAAACAGACTCACAGACTTTGAAAACAAACTTATGGTTACCAAAGTGGAAATGTGTTGGGGAGGGACAAATTAGGAGTTTGGGATTAACATATGCACACTATTATACATAAAATATGTAATCAACAAGGACCTACTGTATAGCACAGGGAACTCTACTCAATATTCTGTAATAACTTATATGGGAAAAGAATCTGAAAAAGAATAGATATATGTATATGTATAACTGAATCACTTTGCTGTACACCTGAAACTAACACAACTCTGCAAATCAACTATACTCCAATATAAAATAAAAATTAAATTAAAGAAAAAGAAAGTTTAAAAAAATAGAGGCAAGCTAGACTATGAGTCTCAGAGAGGTTAATCTAACACATATATATGGAATCTAAAAAAAAAAAACAAAAAACAAGGTTCTGATGAACCTAGGGGCAGCCAGGAATAAAGACACAGAGGTAGAGAATGGACTTGAGGACATGGGGAGGGGGAAGGGTAAGCTGGGACGAAGTGAGAGAGTGGCATGGACATATATACACTACGAAACATAAAATAGATAGCTAGTGGGAAAGAGCTGCATAGCACAGGGAGATCAGCTCAGTGCCTTGTGACCACCTAGATGGGTGGGATAAGGAGGGTGGGAGGGAGACACAAGAGGGAGGGATCTGAGGATATACGTATGCATATAGCTGATTCACTTTGTTATACAGCAGAAACGAACACCACACTGTAAAGCAATTATACTCCAATAAAGATGTTAAAAACAAAAAGCTGCCTGAAGTCACACAGTAAATGGCAGAACAAGAGTCTAAACCTAAGTCTGCCTAACGCTAAAGCTATTCTGCCACCTTCCTTTGCAATGAGCGAATGCATTCTGTGCTGCCTGGATCCCACTGGGACCTCAGTTGGCTGTTTCTAAAGGGAGCTGAGGGGCAGCCTCAGAGGCTCTGCTCCGAGCAGGGACCTCTCACCTTCTGCTGCCTGATCGCCCTGGTGACCCTCTTCTCCTGGTGCAGCCGCTCTTCCATGTGCGCCAGGGCCTCCTTCAGCAGCGCCTTTTCTTCGGCCTCTTTGGAGGTGTCGTCCTTCAGCTTTGCCACCTGTGACTGGTACATCTGAACCGACACTTTGCTCTGCCTGAGCACACAGGAGAGACAAAGTCTCTTTTCTCCTCAGCTTTCTCACTCACCACCAATGCTCCTGACCTGGGAGATCCTCAGAACACTTCCATATATGCCTGGCTTCGCGGTTTCCTTACAAGTGGGGGGAAGGCTGAAGATGTGGGGACTAGAGGGCAGAATAAATAGCCCATTGGCTGTGGACGTGCAGCATGAAGGGGGCAACGGTTATGCTACCAGCCCCTCCCAATTTCCCAGAGAGGGTGGGGTAACGGATACCACTGAAAATAGGGTGGAATTACGAAAAGCACACACATGGTGAAACATCAGACACATTTATAAAAGGTGCACCTTATTCCTTAACAGTAGGGTACTTTAACTGCTGCTTTCTTGCCCAGAGACTTGGGTCCATAAGGCCCTGAGTCACCATCCCGCCTCCCCCCTCCACACCCAGGCCTCTGTCCTCTTGTCCTGGTCCCTACGGGTCTGTAGCTGCACCGAGGTTTAGCCTGGAGAATGGAGGCCTGGGCCTTTTGCCGGGGACACGGGCCATACTTGAGCTGTTCAATGTCCTCCTCGTATCGTCTCAAAAGCTCTTCTTTTCTCTGCAGCTGGTTCTTGAGTAGGGTGATCTTATCAAACACCAGGTACAGGTCTCTTTGTCGAAGCTGGTAGACTCTCTCCCTCTCTTTTGGGGAGAGGTGTTTCATGGACACGTGACCTGACATATCTTTGATGTTCATCAAAGTCCCGAGGGTTTTGCTCATATCCATGTACTACGAGAAAGCATTTCTCAGGTAAGAGGCCTGGCCCAAGACCGCTGGTGGCCACTTTGAGGAGGCAAACATCTAACTCTGTTTCATTCATTTTCTGCAGTTGCAGAGAAGAAACACATGCTTTGCAAATGAGTGCATTTGGGGTTTTTAGTACGACTTTCATTTTCCCCTGCATCCATTTACACTATGCCTTTTTGAGAATTGGGGTGGGGGAGGGGGAATGACAACAGACATAAACATTCATTCTTACTACCCAGTCTTCCAAGGAATTGGGCTCTGCAATTTCCAGCCCATGCTGGGATAGGAGATGGGTCTCGTGGAGCTACTGTACCAACTAAACATGTATGTGGAGTTGATGTTTAAACTATCTGCAGGGCACACAGGTTTGCACAGGAGGGGACTGATGCTGGGTATACCTACCAGGTTTTCACTGAGATCTAAAGCGTCAGCCACATCCATTTTCCCTAACTTCTCAGAGACCATGATGGACCCTGGGCTGGAAAGGCCATTTTGAGGCTGAAATAAAAAAAAGAAGAAAAACTCTCTTGGCATTCCATTATGATTTTCTACATCCAGAATAATAACCCAAAGAATAATGGAAGAACTGGAAAGTTACTAAAGAATAATTTGAGAGAGTTAATTTTTTTAACATCTTTGTTGGAGTATAATTGCATTACAATGGTGTGTTAGTTTCTGCTGTATCAAAAAGTGAATCAGCTATACGTATCCATATATCACCATATCCCCTGACTCTTGCATCTCCCTCCCACCCTCCCTATCCCACCCCTCTAGGTAGACACACAGCAACGACCTGCTCTCCCTGTGCTATGCAGCTGCTTCCCACTAGCTATCTATTTTACCTTTGGTAGCATGTGTGTGTATATATGTCCACGCCAAGAGAGTTGGTTTTAAATCCACTCTGACTCTGTGAACTGCTTTCTTTATGACTGTGCTCCTACCCCTTCAGAGCACAACTGCCTTTGAAATGATGCATCACTTGTGCCGTTCTTTGGCCACCGTCTCGTCTGTCTTCCCTTTAGGCCAGTGGTTCTCAACCGGGGGTGACTCTGTCCACCCTACCCCCTCCAGGACATTTAGCAATGCCTGGACACATTTGTGGGTGTCATAATTGCTGCTGGCGTCTAGTGGGTAGAGGACAAGGATGCTGCTAAACACCCCATGATGCATAGGGCAGTCTCCCAAACAAAGAGTTACCTGGCTCAAAAAATCAGTACCGCTGATGTTGAGAAGACAAGCTCCAGAAAAATGGAGACCATGTGGCTTTTGCTCACTATCTCCCTCCTTGTGCCCAGCATGGCACCTGTCACCGAGTGGTGCATAGTGGTCATGTTTGTTGAATGAACGAATGAAGGTTAAGTGGAAAATGGCCTCCCTCCTTTATACTAAAGGAATCTCATTTCTGTGCAGCAGAAACCATACCCTCACAAAATTCGGCCCAACCTTCTCCTAGCTCTGGAACCTGGTGGGTGGGCATCCCTTCAGAACCTTTCCAGAGACAATGCAGATAGTGTTTGCAGCTGCATCTCCCTAAGACCCCAACCAGCCAGCTGGCTGCTGGAAGCCCAACTGACTGCATGGAAAGGCCACCAGACTGAATAGGGGACCTGATCTGAACGACTACAAATAACCATAACAAGCCTCCTTAAAAAATAAATTGGCTTTTAATGCTTGCCATGAGCCTCTCTTAGCCCTAGCATTTGTTGGCACTACCCTGAAACCCTCTGAGATTAAAAACAAAACAACTACAGAAATATAAATGCCCCCAAAGTGACTGTGATAGATAAGAGTGGACATATTTGTCTATGTACCTATGGAGATGAGAATAAAAGAGGGTATCTGAAGATGACAATAAACCGGGCAGATCTGCTGCAAAAAGAACCTGAGATGCTGTTCAGCGTCTTCAGCTACCCTGAGCTGCATCCTCTGTACCGCTCCAGACGCCCCCTCTTTTCCTGAGGGGAGGGTCACTAAGGAAGAGCCTGGGCTACAGGATCCAAGCACACAGTCCCCACCCGGTCTCTGCAGGCTCGCAGACAGACCACCAGGGACACACCGCTGGTGTGTCTTCAATCATTATTCTGTGACCTTGGGTGAGGTACTTGACCTCCTGAAGCCTTAATTTTTCTTATCTGTTAAATGGGGACAATAATAGTAACTATGACACAAGGCTGCTACGATGGTTAAATGACATAAGGCATGGAGCCGGCTGAGCTCAACGCCTGGCACACAGTAAGCAGTTCACAGATGTCAGCTATTCTTCCTCCTGCTCTTTCCTTTAATTACTGCCATCCTTGGAGGATTGAGAGTTGGGAGGTTTCCTGCTCTGTGGTGTCAGTGGTGGGATGAGGGCTTGTTGCCAAGGGGAAGGTCAATCTTGGAAGCAGGACCATCAGGACGTGAGATCCAGCTGAGCTCCCCACCTGGAGACAGGCCCTCTACTCCCAACCTCAGAGAAGGAAGATTCGATTTTACCAGGAAGACCAACAAGTTTCTGAAGACTCACATCTCTAGACGTGTGAGCAAATGTCTAGAAAAATTGTAGGAGAAAATGCTGGTACAGAGAGGATGGCTTTATTATGTTTTCCAAAAGCTGGTTTAGACTAGCTGCCGCAGCAAGCCACGCTGACCTGAGCTGTCCATTGTCATGTGTCAGTCAAACACCTGATCAAACATCCATTTAGGATACACGGCACCTTCAACCTAACAATCAAATTACTTCTGAAAATCCTGGAAAACACAAACTATGCTCCCTAAGAAAGGAAGGTTTTCTTGGATAATACTCTTTAAATACTGTTTGACAATAATAACTATCATCTATTAAAGTGCTCGCTATGAGCTAGGCACTGGGATAATCACTTTACATGATGATCTCCTTTAATTTTTCCATCATCATTTTACAGCTGGGAAATGAAGTCCCAGAAAGGTTAGGAGCCTGCCCAAGGTCACAGAGCTTGTAGAGCTGGGATTAGGACACAGGTCTCTGATTCTAGAACTTGTGTCTTCTTAATCATCATGGCTCCCTTCTGCTGCCCTTTATGTGTTCATGTTTTTCAGTTTATAGCAAAAAGCAGGTGTTAGGCAAGCTCATGACATAATGTTGTACATTAGCTTGTTGGATATTTTCTGCAGAATATAACATGTGATGTGAAAAGGAGGGCCCAGAGATTGACCTGGCCAGCATCAGTGCAATGCTATATCATGCTGTACATGATGGGAAGCCGCCTTTCTATTCAAACATTGGATCACTATTACGGCCAGGCACCGACCAGTCCATACAGGTGCCAGCCCATCAGGGAGGACCTGGCCTCGAACCAATGATGTATACAGTGGTGCCAGGGCACACGGCTCGTGTCTGTCCTCATGCCCACCCTCCCCACGTGTCAGTCAATGCAGAGACAAGGTTTCTTTGGTTACCGTTCCGATCTCTACTCTTGAAAAAGTTGGCAAGTCAGGTTTTACATCCAATATTTTCCGAACATTTTTTTCCATCCCAAGGGTCTTTAAGTCTAGAAATGATCCATCCATGTGGTCCTTGTGATCTATAAAAGAAAAAGTTTACACTCAAAAGAAAGGCTCAGGAAGAAGTTACTGCATGTAAAAGTCACAGCTGCTATTTACTGGACCCTTACCACAGGCCAGTACTAATTAGCTCACCATCCTCCCTTGGCAGGTGAGGCATCGAGGCCCAGAGAGGTGAAATGACTTGTCCAAGGCCACACAGCTCATATGAGGCTGCAGCCTCCCAGGGCGGGGGCACTGAGGGGGAACCTTCGGCCACAGGTGTGAGGATGGACTTGAACCCAGGCTTCTGTGTCCTAGCCCAGGGCTCCACCCAGCAGCAAGCTTGGCTTCTTGAAAGCCCTATTCCCTCTAAACAGGGTATTTATCCTGGGAAGTTCCCCAAGGTTGGTCCTTGCACAGCATCAGTCTATGAAAAAGTTTTCACTGGGCCACAGTGAAATAAGAAAAAGAGGGACAAGGTTCTGAGTTTTTCATGAAATCCTGTTTATTTAATATCAAGGCCTGCTCTTGACTCTGAGCTCATGCCTACCCATCTATTTTTTTTTCCTGCCCATCTTTTTTTATAACTCTGTTATTTTAGTTATGAAATGATGGGGATAGAAGATGGTGGTCCTGGCAAATTGGTTAGTCCCTAAAGTGAACCCTCAAGTCTGGGGTCCACGGTTCTCAGCACAGAGGGGGTGACTAGGCAGGAGGAAACTTACTTGACAAGCAGGCCTTCTTAAGTTCTTTAATTCGTGCACGAAGCTCAGATAAAGCCTTTTTCTGACACTGAATGACTTCCTCATGTCGGGACGCTTTGCACTTGGCCCCTAGATCACTGAAGGACTGCTCCTGTGACCAGAATGGTGAGGACAGCAGCTTTATCAGTGATCACAAGCTCCCTCTCTTGTATTTGAAGAAACATGAACAAATCATGGATTAGCAGAAACCCTGTCACTTACTTAGTACCTTGGAAAATATCATTACAGGGCTTCAGCAGAGAAGGAATTAAAAAATTTCATTTCGAATACAAAGTCACATCTAGGAAGATTTCCAACTTTCCTACCGACTGAGCATCACTATAAATAAGAGATCCCCCCTGTGTTCCCTCCCCACGTTTTCTTTCTCTTGTTCTTCTAATGCTCTTCTAAGCCGGGGTTTCCACTTGTTGTCATTCTGGTCTCATCTCTGAACAATCACATCAGATTT
Organism: Mesoplodon bidens; assembly: GCF_964165515.1. Classification (NCBI taxonomy): domain Eukaryota; kingdom Metazoa; phylum Chordata; class Mammalia; order Artiodactyla; family Ziphiidae; genus Mesoplodon; species Mesoplodon bidens. The sequence goes on along the minus strand of NW_027671260.1, from coordinate 1,331,160 downwards.
GCTCCTGGAGGGGCTTTTTTTTTTTTGCCGGCACCATGCAGCATGTGGGATATTAGTTCCCTGACCAGGGATCGAAACCGCGCCCCCTGCAGCGGAAGCACAGAGTCTTAACAACTGGACCGCCAGGGAAGTCCCTGGAGCCGCCTTTTTTTTTTTTTTTTTTTTTTTTTGCGTTACTCGGGCCTCTCACTCTTGTGGCCTCTCCCGTTGCGGAGCACAGGCTCCGGACACGCAGGCTCAGTGGCCATGGCTCACAGGCCCAGCCGCTCCGCGGCATGTGGGATCCTCCCGGACCGAGGCATGAACCGGTGTCCCCTGCATCGGCAGGCGGACTCTCAACCACTGCGCCACCAGGGAAGCCCCAGGTGGTTCTTATCGGCCAACTTGGGGTAAACCTTCTTCTATGACTTTGTGGCTGAAAATGTAGTCTGCAGAGCTGTGCTATCGGTACCAGCTGGGAGCTGTTCAGAAATGCAGAATCCAAGGCTCCCCCCACCCGAGACCTGCTGAGTCAGAATCTGCATTTCAACAACATCCGCATATGATCCGTGGACACCTTTGAGTTGAGATGCGCCACTGTAAACTATCCTCTAATTGGCTGGTTTCTGGAAAAGTAAGTAGCCGTTTTGGCCATGTGTTTCCCCTGATATGCATGAAGAGAAAGCAAAAGACTGAAATACTATTGGTTGGTCTTGCACACACTTAGACACAAACCAGGACCCGCAGTAACGACTGGGATTTGTATCAATAAAATCAGCTGCGGTATATAAACAAAGTATCATTTCTAGACATTTCAATAACCTTGCCTCTTCAAGTTGATCTTCAAGTTGATCTCTGAGTTTTAGGATTCAAGCTTCATGTTAATTCCTCCTACATCATTCACCCTCTTTAATTAATTTAGCTCCCAACAAGGAGTTGCTGAGATTCCTCCATCTAAGTACGCACCCTCTGTTTCTCATAGGAAAGCCCATTTCATCAGTTTCCAGTAGTAAAGAGAAGGACGGGGACCACCTTACCGATTTCTCTTCCATTAGCCGCTTGACTCTGGCTTTCAGCTTCTCCTCTTGCTGTAGCCTTTCCTCGGTCAGCTTCTCCTTCTCTGCCAGATGCTGCCGAGTTTCCTGAGAACTGTTGATCTTCATCTGAAATGAGGGGAAGGGGAACTGCAGCTGATGGGGGACAGGACTAACGCAGGAGTCATTTCCACTACCTTTGGGGGCGGGACAAAGGTTCACGAAACTTTCTTCAAAACACAGAAAAACGATGCTTAGCATAGTAACTAATAGCTAAGTAGTAGAGCATCGTGGTTAAGAGCTCAGACTCTAGATCTAGATAGAATCTCAGCTCTAGTTCTTTCTAGACACTTCTTCGTATAGAAAATAAGCGGGTGAACTAAGGCAGGCCGTCTTCCTCCTCATTCATCCCTGCCGGCCACTTGGGTGTGGGATTCCGTGGAGAGCACAGGCCCGTGAAGGGGCTCTGCAGCACGCCTACCTGACCTACTGCCCTTTTCAAATTGGCTTTAATGAGGTTTTCTCTGTTCCTCATTTCTTGCAGTTGAAGCAATTTCCTTCTGGAATCCTCCCGAAGCTTCTCTTCAACCTGAAAGGATGATGAAACCGAGGGCTTGCTGCTAATGTGATCATCATGCCCTCTGGGGAAACTCTTCTTGGGGGGTGCTAGTGGCAGTGGGGGAGTCCCTGAGGGGTAGGGACAGCTGCAGCCCAGCAGCAGGGGTCACAGGCATGCACAGGTTGGAGGCAAACTCACAGGGAGTTGCCCCCTACGGGAAAGGGATGAGCTCTGCACCCGGGGCTCAACTATGTTCTACCGCACACTCCCATCCCAGCTCGGTCCCTAACAAGCCGTACGAGACTCGGAAAGTTATTTCACTGCTCCGTGACTCAGTGCCCTCATCTGTCAAATGGGGATGATGATACTAGTATCACTGCATAGAGTTATTGTGGGGATTCAATGTTTGGAATAGTGCTTAAGGGCTCTGTGAGTGTGTTAAGTACTGTTGTAACCTATGAAAGGTAGACGGGAATGTCCGCCGTACAGTCTCTTTCTAATAACTCGTGATGGGTACTTGGAAATGTTATGATTGGGTTTATTATCATAACTGTTTGTCATTACCACTTTGAGCACACTCACTGGTGGTAACCTCTATGGAGGCTTGCTAAAGCAATGTCTATTAAGAATTGCAGCCTGCAAACGAAGGCATTTAAAGTGGAGAAGCTTGCCTACTTATCCCCCCTTGCTTGGGTAACAGTCAACGCACGGTAGGCTTGGGAGTGCTCCACGCTACCCTTGGCTGGCCAGTGTAGGCCTCGCAGCTGCTCAATTCTTGGATGCACCTGCTGAGCCCTGGGCCCTGGCACTAACAGGAAATGAGGCAAACTCTCGTAAATAAATGGAAAGTGTTTGTGCTGAAACAAATTCACAGGCTGTTTTTTTAGGGATCTGAAGAGGGGGATCACAGGGATCTAATAAAAGACCCAGAAAAGCCCTTAAGAGATTTCTTCTGAGTAGTGTGGTCCAGTGGAAGAGCCTCTACCCAGCTCCGTTACCTTGGAAAAGTCATCTAAACTCTCTGGGCCTTAGTTTTCTCCCAGGTCTAAACATGCTCTGACTTCTATGTCAGCAGCCTGTTTCATGTGCTGCAAAAGCCAAGTCCAGCCTTGGACTCTGCCCCTGTCTGTGTTCTGCATGAACAGCCCCCGTTCCCAGCCCCAAGCCTCAGAGTCACCTTCAGCGGCCGCCCTGCTCCCTCTCTCACACTCGGTCGTCTCACGCCTGTCCTCCAGTCCCTCTCACATGCAAGCTGGACTGTGACAACTGGCCTCCTTGCCTCAAGTTTAGTTTCTTCCAGTGCAATCTTAACGGTACTGTGAGAGTTACCCAGCTGTAAGGCAGCTCTGTCCAACAGAACTTTCTGCAATGGTACAGGTACTCTGAGCGAGGCTGTGTTGTCTAATACGGCAGCCACCAGCCACATCTGGGGATCAAGCACTCAAAATGGGGCTGGTGTGACGGAGGAACTGAATAAATAATTTTATTTAATTTTCATTAATTTCAGTGTAAACAGTAGCATGTGGCTGTTTGCTACGCCAGGGTAACTGAAGTCAGACGAACCTGCAGTCAGACAAAACCGACTGTGCCATTGGGCTAGTTACTTTACTAGTAACTAGTAGCCTTGACTTTCTCATCTGTAAAATGGAGAGGATGATTTCTAGATCACAGTGCTGTTGTGAAGATGAAGAGATGAAATGTTCAAGGGAACACCTAGTAAGTGAGAAATTGTAACTATCATTGTCACCCTGATTACTGTCCACGAAGGTCATTGCATCAGTCACTTGTTCAGAAGCCATAGTAGCTCCCCACTGCCTGTGTGGTACAGAGCCCAAGCTCCTGAACTAAGGCAAAACACCAAGCCAGGGATTCAAGAAGCAGCTACGAACTCTGAACGAGGTAAATAAAACTGAATCCACACCTAGATAAACCATAATAAAACTGCTGGAAATCAAGGGAAAAGACAATCTTAAAAGCAACCGGAGAAAAAGACAGATTATGCAAAGGTACAACAGTTAGGCTTACAGATGACTTCTAAATAGAAATAATAGGAGCCACAAGACAATAGTGACATATCTAATGTGCTGAAAGAAAAGAATTGCCATTGTAGAATTCAATACGCAGTCAAATGTGTTTTAAGAGTGAAGGTTAAATATACATCTCCAGGCAGACACACAGGCACATGTGAGAATTTGTCATCAGCAGAGCCACAATGAGGGAAAACATTAAAGGGTATTCTTCAGACACAAGAAAAATGAACCCAGGTGGGTGATCAGAGATGCAGAAAAGACAAGCAACAGTAAGGGTAATGTGTGGATATGATACTGACTATAGAAAAACACTAATAATGTCTTGTGGGGTTTTAAGTATGAAGAGGAGTTTAGAAAATGACAGCAATGGCTTATAAATCTGGAGGGGGTAAGTGAAGTTAAGGTGTTTGAAACTCATTGCACTGTCAAGGAGAAGGGCATAATTATCAACTACTATTGCCTCTTGGTAAGTTAAGAATGCAGGGCTTCCCTGGTGGCGCAGTGGTTGAGAGTCCACCTGCCGATGCAGGGGACATGGGTTCGTGTTCCGGTCTGGGAGGATCCCACATTCCGCGGAGCAGCTTGGCCCATGAGCCATGGCCGCTGAGCCTGTGCGTCCGGAGCCTGTGCTCCACAACAGGAAAGGCCACAACAGTGAGAGGCCCGCGTACCGCAAAAAAAAAAAAAAAAAAAAAAAAGAATGCATATTGTAGTCTTCAGGATGACTACAAAGAGAATAGTAGAAGAGTGAAAAACTTAATTAATGTGTGATTTTGGTGAGTCAAGGATGAATGCTATTGTCTTACTATTACTAAAAGAATAGTAAAAAAGTGAAATATTTCCAAGCTAATAGAGGGGGAAAGTGGAATAAGAGAAAACCATCCACTCAGAAGGAGGCAAGAAAGGAGAGAAAGGAACATAACACAGATGGTACAACTGGTATTGAGCAAGAAGGTAGATTTAAACCCCAGTACATGAGTAATTACATAATATAAATGGACTAAAAGTCAAAGATTGTCAAACTGGATTTTGTAAAAATGATACGTTATTTAATGGCATATGTCTAAACCTTAAGACAAAAATTGACAGAGAACATATGAAAAAGATATGGTATGAAAACTCTAACCAACAGAGAGCCAGTGATGAAGCTAAATGACAAAGGAGACGTTAAGGGAGAAACACTACTAGAGATGAAAAGCGACATTTCATGATGATCTAAAGTTTTGCTCTACAGGAAGTATTAGGATTCTAAATTCATATGCACCTAGTAACACAGCCTCAAAATATATAAAGCAAAAATCGTTCATATTAAAAGAAGAAACACACAAATGACAAACATGTTGAGATTTTTAAAAACATTCTCAATGATGCAACAAAAAGACAAAAAAAATCAATATGAGAATTTAAGTTGGAACAACATCATTGGCAAACTTGACTTAACGGATCAATTCTTTCTTAGATAATTTCACAATTAAGATCTGAAGGCAGGCTAGGGTTGTGGTTACACACAGGAGCTTTGGAGTCAGGCAGACCTGGATTCAAGTTCTGCCACAACTACTTTATGCAAGTGAACTTGGATAACTTCCTTCACCTCTGTGAGCCTCAGTTTTCCCGACTGTAAAGTGGGGTGAATACCAGTATAGACCGCATGGGGTCATTGTGAGGATGAACAGAGATGATGCAGGTGGAGTGCTTGTCCCAGAGTGGTTCCCAGGCTGACCTGTCCCTGCCATACCTTGTTCTTTTCCTGCAGCGTCATAGAGATCAGGCTCTGCTCGGTACTGCTCCTTTTCAGCTCCACCCTGAGCTTCCTCATTTCTTTTTCCATGTCATGGATTTGCTGAAAGAGTTCCAACAACAGGGAAGTCAACTTCACAACTCATTTCATCTGGTTCATTAAGGCAGAAACCTAGTCTGGGATTCGCTTCATTCCTTCCCTTGGGGGACAATTCCACATCTTTGAGGCAAAGTAGACTTTCTTTCAACGGATGCAATGAAAGGGCTGGGTGAGGGAAAATTTGAGTTTCTTTTGAAGATCAGCATGGATCCTGGATTAAACAGTATAAGATACCTATCCACTCATTAGAGTCTCTTTCCTTGGGGCACATTTTTGAGTTCAATCTAAATAAGGGCTGTTTGGAAGACACAATGGGCACAGTTTGGAAGAAAAGAACAATGACATTTTTCTTTTATCTCATTTGAGGCAGAGAAGTGTGCTCCTGACAGGGAGAAGAACACATGTCTTCTGCCCCCGTCGCAGGCACCGTCCTTCCCAACGGATGGAAAACGTATGCCTGGTGATGTGCACGAGAGTTCGGGCCAGTACAGGGGGTGAACATTTACATTTAGTGGTCATCTTTTCATTTTATAAATTTTTATGTTCACCTTCCATACAAGGCCAGTGATACATTTGCTTTTTATTTTGTTTTTATGAATTGTTGTAAAATTGAATGTATTTAAGCAAAAATACTTCAAGAAGAGTTGTGTTAATAACAGTGCTCAGGGCTGTGATAAAACTTGTGACAGTGGATCATGAAAGTCTGGGCATCACAAGTCCAGGGGTAGGGACCACGGTGAAATTCTAGCAGCATATGGTGGCCACCTCCCATCCCTGTCCCCAGGGGAAACCTGATGAGGGGCCTTGAGCCAACTGCCCAGAAAATCTGGGGAGAGTGTGTTTTCCATGGTCTTTTCACCCATCTCTTTGAGGCTAGCAAATCAAAGAATTAGGAGACTACATTAACAGACAAACACCCAGAAAGCCCCAGAGCTTGTGCTAGCTAATGGGCCAAGGAACCCCTCCAAAACCCTCAAGGCCACAATCTAGGCTTTCAGTGGACACCTAGGGGTCAGGAGGTTCAACGCACGGTTTTGCAGAGTTTTAACTCTTTCTCTTGGGCTTCCCACTTCTCCTTCTGGGCATCTTCCTTCTGTAACTCTTCTTTCAGCACTGAGCACTGTGGAGAAAAAGGACAAAGCCACGGGGGCTTGGCTGGGGGTCCCAAGTACCTGTGTTCACGCCCAGGTGTGTTTCCTGCTGTATAACCCAATCACACCTCTGAATTCTGAGAGGCGAGACCATTTGTGGGATGGGAGCACGGGATCCTGCAGTCATTCCCAGTTCACCCCTCTCATGAGTTCTGAGGAATAGAGCGTCTAAATTCCTCTTCAAGAGCCAGCAAACTTCACTTCAGGGGAAATCCAGCTTTGTAGAGTCTGGGTACTTAGGGTGCAGGAATTGGGATGTTTTCACGCTGTGACCGGTGAGGGTGCAGGGGGCCGAGCCAGAGAGCTGGGGTCCATCTTAGGGCTTTTGTGCAGGTTGAGTCTCAAAGACACAACTGCCCCGACTGGTGTGGAGGGGTAAACGGAGCTGTCTTGCCCGAGGGTGGCTTGGCAACAGGCATTAAGTGCATAAGGATGGATGTGCCTTCTTCTGACCCAGCAATTCCCACTTTAGGAATGTACCTTAAGGACAATGACTGGAGAAATAAGTAAATCTGTAGTTTCAAGGATGCTCTTCACAGAATTGTCAGTAACCGTGGAATAAAAAAAAAAATGAGGAAACATCCCAAGTGTTGTTTAGAACAGCAGACCACTTTATAACACTGGGTACATCCAGGAGAAAGTATGTAGCATTTAAGACGAATGATAAGAGCGCTGATTTATTAGCACGGGAAAATAGTAAGTATTTAAAAATTTTAAAAAGGTGCATAGAATAAATTCACTATAAAATGATTGATTGATTGATTTCTAGGCAATATATAGAAATAAGACTGGAAGAACATACATGAAAATATTAACACTGATTTCTCAAGGTAGCATTTCCTCTCCTCTCTTTTTATTTTTTCTTCTCAATGTCATCTACATATTTTTCTAAAATTAACACACATGGTGTATGTCATTAAAAAAAAAAGGCATCTCAAATGTTCACAAGAGCAGTACCCTTGGTGGTGACGAGCCCTTGTGCTACTGGCCAGCACAGTCTAGGGGAGAAGGGACCTCATTCCGAGGTCAACAAGGAAGGGGAAACGGGGACATAAATCATCCAAATGCACTTCAGGAGGTAGAAGAGCCAAGCAGGTGCTGTCTTTGCAGATTCCTTCTACTTAGCACCACCTCTGCATCCCCTTCCCGTCCCCAACACACACACACACACACACACACACACACACACACACACCACATTAAACAGCTATAGCACATGCCTGGGAAGACACTCTGCTTGGGAGATACGAATGCAGAGGGCTTGGCCAGGCAGCCGACCCAGGGCAGAGGCAGAAGAGCACAACTAAAACCAGCCTCCCACTTCTCAGAAAACGATTTTGTCATCCCCATTTCACAAATGGGGAAATGGAGGCCAAATAATTTACAATGAAAGAAAGCTCTGGGATTGGACCCTGGTCTGTCTGATCCCAAAGCTTGTGCAGTGCCTTTCACCAGCTCCAAACTGGGTATGGTACTATGTACTAGGTATTACTTATTTTGCCTTTTCCTTGGAACCTCAAGATCTGTTCTCACCCCACCCCCATGCAGACCTAGCTATCAGGTAGCCTCTGGGAATCTCTGAGTTGCCACCTGAGATGAAAGCTTCGAGGTTTTACCTTGACTCACAGAAACAGGCACATCATACAAATACTGAGAAATCTTATCCTATAGAGGCAGGATTCTAAAGTTAGCATTGAAGGCAAGATTTGCAAAGAGTCAGTTACATGGAAAAAGCTCTTTGCTTGCCTACCACGTTCATCTTCCATAGAGACATTCTACACACTAAAGTCTAAGGAAGAAATGAGAGTCTGCGTGTTTGCATCTGGATCTTCAGGTATTCTGCTTTGAAGACAATTATGAGAACCAGTGGTGCTGGGACCATGATGCAGCCGTTTGGTCATCCTTGCTCACAGAGAGATCGTATTCTGTTTAATGTTAAACTTTGTACTGGCAGTATATGCTCATAGGTGGGTTTGTTGCTGGGATTAAACAAACTCATTTATAATAGGGGTTAGAAAATGTTTGCTTGATTTGAAAATCTATTATGCTTATTCTGAGCCACATACATGCTGTCCTTTGAAAGGCTTCAGAGAAGTTGGCCACCTGCCCAGCAGCTACCCTCCCTGTGTCCTTGGGCACTGGCCTCATCTCACCACCGTGTGTCATGTGACTCCACTGTGTCTGCTTTTCGCAGCTACAATTTGCTGATGACCCGACACTCACTCTGGAGCTGAGGGCTTCGAGCTGGTGATCCTTTTCTTTGTTCTCACTTTTCAGTTGATTCACCTCCTGTTGTAGTTGTTGAACTTGACCATCCTTTACTAACACGTCTCTTTGCAAAGATGACACCATCTCTGTAAAAGAACCAAACCAAACCAAAACAAAAGACTCATGGAGGTCAAAGAGGCAGGAATGATTATTGGCAACACCGTGGCTGTCAGCCAATGTTTGGAAAAGACCTTCCAAGTCCTGGCCACCACCACTGCCTGCCTACAATTGGGGAGGCTTTTTCCAAGGGTCCCAGAGAAGGAATGGGAATGAGAGCGAAGTCCACGGAACAGGGTTTGAGGCTTCAGTGAGAATGAGGGGCAGTCAGCACCAGCGAGAGGAGAAACCTGTGGGGGCCCCTTGTGGGCACAGGCCAGGCAAAGCTGGGAGGAGAGGCCACACCATGGGCCTGGGGAACAAAGTCCCAGCACAGGGAAGGTCCAGGAATTCTTCTCCAGAGGCCAGGTGACGGGCGTGTGGCAGAGGGCACTGCTGGACACTATTGATGGGGTGGTTGGTTTCACAGTCCTCTGAGTTTGGACCCCTCTCTACCACTTATTAGCTTGGTGGTCTTGGACAAGTTATTTCACCTCCCACTGTCTGTCCCACACAGAGTTATTGTAAGGGTCAAATGATGCGGTATGTCCCAAGAACAAGAAGTGGCTAAATTATGTTTGTTACAGGGCGCCTATTATTTTTCTCGGCAGCCAGCTTCCAAAATGGCCCCAATGATCCCTACCACCTAGAATTCATGCCCTGTGTAGCCCCTCCCACCCTGAATAGGGATGCCATGGGTAACCAATATGATACTGTGGAAATGACGGACTGTTTCCTCCCAGGCTGTGTCATAAAAGACACTGTGGGCTCCTCTTTGCTCTCTCTCGAATCACTCACTCCAGGGGAATCCAACTGCTGTGTCGTGAGGACACTCAAGCAGCCCTAGAGAGAAGCATGTGGGCTGAGGGACTAAGGCCTCCAGCCAATAGCCACATGAGCAGCCATTCGGAAGGGGGATCCTCTGGCTCCCCCCGAGGCTTTAGATGACATGACTGATGCCCCAGCCGACATCTTGACTGCAACTCGTGAGAACTAAGTCACCCCCCGCTCAAATTCCTGAACTACAGATACTGGGTGAGATAATAAATATTGGTTGGGGTTTTATCCATTACATTTTGGGGTAACTTGTTATGCAGCAATAGATAACTACTCCATTACTGTAGTATTATTTTTTTTAACATCTTTATTGGAGTATAATTGCTTTACAATGGTGTGTTAGTTTCTGCTTTATAACCAAGTGCATCAGTTATGCATATACATATCTCCCCATATCTCTTCCCTCTTGCATTGTAGTATCACTTTGAATAAAAGTGGCAAGAAGGGTGCATAAATGCAGTGGTATTGGGTTATCTCCTACGGTTCTTTTCTTGAAAGAACATCAGGCCCAGTTTTAGTGGTAGGTATCAATCAAGAATATCTATGAAATAAAGCACAAAATGCTCCAGAATTTCAGTTTAAAAATGAGCTTTGCCTCCAGGACACAGTTCAGTTACTTGGAAATCCCTCTGGGGCTTGCCACACTTTGAGTGGGTCCAGCCCATCTCAAGCGTTATTACAACCCAGGTCTGTCCGACTCCGTGATCGGAGAAGGTGGGATCTGAGACAGGCTCGATGCTTGGATGAGGTTTCACTGGCTGACATATGGGAGGAAGGTGAGGACCAGCGAGTTCATCCTTCCATTCCTGGTGCCCAGAACAGCACCTAGCCTGGGGGAGGTGCTCAGAAAATATCTGAGGACATCCCAAGTGAGGGAGGAGCATAAGCAGAGACCTGGGGGCAGCAGGGGGTGGGTGTGGGTGTGATTAAGTTGCAGAGTGAGGCAGAAGAAAAGCACAGATTCATACAGAGATGGGGATTCACGTGCGACTCAATGCTATGCCTGGCTTCTACAGCTGTGGGCATGTTTCCTGTTACGCGCCGGCTGCTTTCAGACTGATGTGCCCCTCCGAGGCTCACTGCCTCCGCCCTGTCACCTGCTTCTCTCCCTCCCCTCGTCTGTGAGCGGTCCCATCCTCTTCAGGTCTCTAGACATGTCAGTTTCTGCTTAAAAAACTCCACTGGATTCCCAACACCCTTGCAATAAAAACCCAGACCCCCCAACCCTGCCCAGCCCCACAATCCCCTGTTCACTCCACGCAGACTCGCTTGCCCTTGGATTGTCCTTGCCCACCTGAAACAGGTCCTCTCTAAAAGAAGGACATAGCCGTGGAGGATACAACATAAACTGGTTAGAATCGGCTAGGTCCAAGGGGGCGTAAGATTCGACTTCCTGGGGAACTGGAGCCTCATTACAGGCTTATTGTAATACATGAGCAAAATGACACACGCACCAGCACCAGGACTGTTCCGAGGCTGACCATAAATGTCAAAAAGTGGGTGGTGGGGCTTCCCTGGTGGCGCGGTGGTTGAGAGTCCGCCTGCCGATGCAGGGGACACGGGTTCGTGCCCCGGTCCAGGAAGATCCCACATGCCACGGAGCAGCTGGGCCCGTGAGCCATGGCCACTGAGCCTGCGCGTCCAGAGCCTGTGCTCCGCAACGGGAGAGGCCACAACAGCGAGAGGCCCGCGTACAGGAAAAAAAAAAAAAAAAAAGTGGGTGTTGGCCCAATTCCTGGAAATCCCTGCCCCTTCCCCAAAATATTAGAGTTGTCCCAATCCTCCCACTCATTAGCCTATAAAATTACCCAGCCCATAAAAACTAACCGCCCCATATTTGGGGGTCTCTAGCCTTCTGAGATGGCCCACACTCTGTCTGTGGAGTGTGTTTCTCTCTAAAGAAATCCACTTCTTACTTTGTCTCTCACTGGATTCTTTCTGCGATGAGACATAAAGAACCTGAGCTTTATTAAGTCCCGAGGCCAGATGAGTGATCTCGATTAAAAGATAGTGGGTTCTGACTGGGTTTGAGTCCCGGCCCACGGGTTCAAGTCCCACCTGAGTTCCATGGTTGCACACCCACTAAGCTGGTCCCCCTTGGTCTCCTCCCTTGAAGCGCTGGCCACCACGACACACAGTTTATTTTCTCCACAGCACCACTGCTCTCTGAAGTGGGCTTGTTTATTCATCCGTTTACTTTTATTGTCTGTCACCCCCTCCCAAATCTGTGAGTACAGGAATCTGACTGTCTTGCTTGGCTCTCCCTCCCCAGAGCCTGGAACGGGGCCTGACACCTAGTAGGAGCTCAAGAAACATGTGGAGCAATGAAGGAATCCAGGGAATCAAAGCTCAGCCACAGCTGTGCGTTGGCTGCCCCTCTCCCAACCCAAGCCCTTTATCAGGGAACCACCTCTGATCAAATTAGAAAATGGTTTCCCTTGGGCCCAAGTGCACTCGGCTGAAATGGGTGAGACCATGGGTGCCTTAAAGGAGTGACCCCATTTTGTCCACGCTCTAGTTTGCACTCAGGCTGCTTTGTGGAACCACCCAAGCCACAAGGCGACCTGTGTTCTCCCTGGTGGGGCCAGTGCTCAGGAGACCTTGTAGCCAAGAGATACCATTCTCTCAAATATTTACCAGGCCCTGCCCTCGGAACTGGGTGGCAAGAAACCTCCACTGAGGGAGAACTCTAATGCACCGACACGGGTGATCCCTGAGGCTGCACCCAGGTCACGGGCACAGGTGTGCTGGTTGACTGGTGATGTCTGCAGGGGGAGGGCAGAAGCTCTGGGGCCTGAATGCAGAAGGGCCTCACCTGACGTGATGGCGGCCTCCCTCCTTAAGTTCTCGGCCTCGTGCTTCAGGGAGGTGATTTCCAGGGTCTGGCTCAGCACCTGGTTGTAGCCTTGCTGTAGGGCACTGATCTGTGGAAGGAGGCAACACACAGTCAGAGGGGGCCAGCCAGGCCTGCAGGACACGCCGGTACTTCTCCAACGTTGGGCAAAGAGTCGGGTTGATCTTGGATCGGGGTGTTGGGGAAACCAAGGTTTTCAGTTGTCACTAGTGGAAGGGGCAGGAGGGGCCTGTTCCTTCAGTGACCACCATGTCATCAGTCCTCAAGACACGAACCTTATCTTTGTGGCCACCCAGGGGCTCCGGTGCTGCTGTCTTCCTATGACCTGTGGGTTTTCAGCCATAAATAGACCAGCTGTTGGTTCCAGATCATCCAGCACTGACTGGATGCACAGCAAAGTTCAAGAGCCGGGAGCAGGTTATGAAATGAATTCCCTCTAATGAGAATAGAGGGTAGTTTATACCTCACAGAACACTCCAGAGTTTACAGAGCCCGTTCACACATGCTACACTGATACTCGTCACAGCGTTGCTGAAGGCTGACGTTCCCATTAATGTGCCCATTTTGCAAGGGAGCCAGGTTGAGACTCAGAGAGGCGAGGCCCCCTGCTCGGGATCACGCGGCTGGTCAGACGTGGAGTCTGATTCAAACCCAGTCTTTAGTTGCCTGGTTCCTCCTTCCCAGGTGGCTCTAGGATTGAGCGTGAGAAGTTGGAGGCTGTAAAGCATGGCATGGACTCGGGAGCCGGACTGTGGCCTTCAAGTCCTGTCTCTGCCAGTTAACGGGCTTTGTGAACACAAGGAGGACACCATATTCTGTTTCCTTTTGTTCAGTCTGCACGCGGGGTGATGGTAGTCCCAACCTGATAGGATTGTTAGAAGTATTTTAATAAGTTAACATGTGTACAAGTGCTCAGATCATGCCTGGCACACGGCACAGGGGGATGAGCTATGACGGTCCTCTCCTCTGACTACCCACGGGGTGTTTTTTTTCTTTTCTTTTGGGTTTATTTTGGGGTTTTTTTGCGGTACGCGGGCCTCTCACTGTTGTGGCCTCTCCCATTGCGGAGCACTGGCTCCAGTCACGCAGGCTTAGCGACCATGGCTCAGGGGCCCAGCCACTCCGCAGCATGTGGTATCTTTCCGGACCGGGGCACGAACCCGTGTCCCCTGCATCGGCAGGTGGACTCTCAACCACTGCGCCACCAGGGAAGCCCTCACGGTGTGTTTTAGCTTCAACTTCCCTCGTCCGTCTCTGGAGAATGTAGTTGGTAATCTTTATGTGTGCATTTGTAAGCCTTGCCAGGCTCACTTAAACGCCAGTGTGGTTGTTATTAAGAGGAAATACAGGGGCTTCCCTGGTGACGAGGTGGGTGACAGTCCGCCTGCCGATGCAGGTGACGCGGGTTCGTGACCCAGTCCGGGAAGATCCCACATGCCGCGGTGCGGCTGGGTCTGTGGGCCATGGCCGCCGAGCCTGCGCATCCGGAGCCTGTGCTCCGCAATGGGAGGGGCCACAACAGTGAGAGGCATGTGTACCACAAAAAAAAATAATAAAAAAAAATAAAGGAAATACAGGAATCGTGGGTGGGAGCACCACAGGCCGGCTCTATCTATGGCTGCTGTGAGCACCCTCTAAGTCCATGGCTCAGAGCCCCCTCAAGGGCGGGCCCCCCTCTAGGGGTCTAGGTCTACACGTGGGGTGTGGAAGGCTCTCCATCAAATGCAACGTTGGTAAGGGCCCGAAAGTAGCTGCCAGGCCTCGGCCTCCACAGAGCAGGTACCCGAGAGGCCGGGAAAGAGAGCTGGGCCCAGAACCCCCTCCCTCTCCGTTTGATGTGGCCAGACTGCTTGTTCTGAGTGGCCCGGACATTCCCACCTCAAGGTGCACTGTGGGCCTTTGCCCTGTGATTTTTCAGATGTCAGGCCTCAGTACTCCCACAGGGACACGTTTATTGGGGCATACATGTCAAGCAATCCATAGACAGGACAAGAGCTAGCTTGTTTTTTTTTTTTTTTTTTTTTCGCTGTACGCGGGCTTCTCACTGTTGTGGCCTCTTCCGTTGTGGAGCACACGCTCCGGAAGTGCAGGCTCAGTGGCCATGGCCCACGGGCCCAGCCGCTCCGCAGCATGTGGGATCTTCCCAGACCGGGGCACGAACCTGCGTCCCCTGCATCGGCAGGCGGACTGTCAACCACTGCACCACCAGGGAAGCCCCACTAGCTTGTTTTGATAGATCAAAATGGAAGTGACAAGGAGAAGGATGCAATTTCTTTTCTTTTTTTAAAAATAAATTTTATTTATTTATTTATTTTTGGTGTGTTAGGTCTTTGTTGCGGTGCATAGGCTTATTGTGGCGCCTTCTCTTGTTGCAGAGCCTGGGCTCTAAGCACACGGGCTTCAGTAGTTGTGGCAAGAGCGCTCAGTAGTTGTGGCGCACAGGCTTACATGCTCCACGGTATGTGGGATCTTCCCGGACCAGGGCTCGATCCCGTGTCCCCTGCACTGGCAGGCGGATCCCTAACCACTGTGCCACCAGCCAAGTCCTGGGTGCAATTTCTTTGTTCTCCTAAGGTAAGGTTGCCAGATTTAGGGGAGGAAAAAAGGATGTTCACTTAAAATAGGATTTCAGATAATGAATAATATTTTAGTGCAAGTGTGTCCCATGCAATATTTGGGACACACACTAAAACGAAATTCTAAAATTCAAATTTAACTGGGTGTCCTTACTTTATCTGGCAACCCCACCCGAAGAGAGTTCCTAAACTTCAGTTATTCATATACCACTTTCACCATTTTTCCCATGTCTCTTGGCTAGCCCCACTATAATTTCTTAGCATTTTTCGTAGAAGCAGCTCCCTTTTTAAACTTAAAAACGTGCATTAAATTAAAAATAACTGTTATAAGAATAAATAGAGACTCAGTGTCTTAAATAAAAATAATCCCTCCAAAAGAAGAAATACAGGAATTTCCCTGTTTATCATCAGACCAGGTTGCGGGCATCACTCTAAAAAAAAAAAAAAAAAAAAGATTGGGGGGAGGTGGTGGGCATGCCCAGGTAATGGAGTTCGGGCGTGCTGATATGGCCACCAGATGGCGCGCACAGCCTTTGGTCTTGGTTTGTGTCCTTGGAAATCTTGTCATTATTACTCTGGTAGAGTTAACAGATACGTCAAGGTCTCACAAGTTTTCTGACTCGTTTCATACACCATCATGGTTCAGAGTCTAGGACATTTGGGGCAGTTACACTTACTTTTTCCCTGGGGCACATGAGACATTATTGGGGGGAGCTCTATGCTGGAAGTTGCGGGGACACAGGCCACTCTGACCCCCACTCTCCCCAAGGCTATACTTTTGCATGTTTGTGCTTTGGAAACTTTGAGTAAAAAAATTCTTTCACATCTTACTTTTCTCTGTTGGGGGGAACTACAACTTTTCCATAAAAGGTCCTTGGAACACTGAAAGTGTTTGTAAGCTCTTCTCAGCTTAATGCTTTTATTTGCATGATACCAGAGATAGAACACACAGAGACAAACTTCCAGAAGGGAAAACGTATGTTCCCCTCTAAGACTCCAGTGGTTTTGACAGATTGAAAATATTTCAATCTGAGTGTCAGAGTTTTAGGATTTTGGATTGCTGGAAAACTCCAAAGACTCTTCAAACCTCTTTGATACTTTTACTATCAAAGTAAATATCCATATTGTTTGTAATGGCATAAATTCCAAGATGTTTAATGTCTGTTAAGCTGTGTAATAAAATGGGCACTGAATCATAAGAAAGTTAAGAGTGCTAGGAGGAGTGATTGTTTCAGGATGATAATTTGGCTTCTAATTACCACAGGCGTATAAGAGCACATGGAGGTAAGAATTTTCTAGTGATACTGTAGCAGATCGAAGATCTCTGAGAGCAAATCATTATGCACACACCTTCGGGGACCAGGGAAAACACATAAAGTAATCAGAACCATAAATCAACCTGCCATGTGGCTTACACTTCTGGTGGAATGCTCTGCAGGCAGTAGAATAGTTAAGAAACTAAAATGTCAGTGGATGAAACTCGATTTGAGTTCAAACCGATGGAGCCTCTGGTTCATATATGCCTTGCTATAAAATATTCTTCTTCAGTTATAAGTGAAGCTCCAGGGGTAGGGGAGGCAACAGCACGATGCATCAGTGTAATTATTTCTAGATAATTTCTTTGTAAAAAAACATTTTTCCCCCAGATATCGGCAGCCACTTTAAATAATACTCAAATTGGGACCGGCTGATATTCAAAGATATGTGGAAATTATATAATATTCTATGTCAAATATATTTCAATTATTTAAAAAAAGGTATGTGGGGAATTGCCTGGCAGTCCAGTGGTTAGGACTCTGTGCTTCCACTGCTGGAGGCCTGGGTTTGATCTCTGGTCAGGGAACTAAGATCCTGCAAGCCGCGTGGTACGGCCAAAAAAAAAAAAAGGTATGTGGGAATAATTCAGCCTCATCCATGTACCTGAAAAAGACATGTCACTTTCTCAGGAAAGCTCTGAAATGGGAGAATAACTGAAAGGAATATTTCAGCAAAATTGGGTTCAGTTCAAGAAAAAGGTGCTCATTAATGTGTCAGCTACATGTCAAGGTAGCTGTTTGCACTAATAATCCCTACAGGACCTGTTACTTTCATTGTTTTTTCAAAACCAGGTTTGAAGGAGAGTCATTAGTTCCTTTAAATATTAGAGCATGTATTTGTTGACTTGTTTATTCTGTCTCCCTCACTAGAGCATAACAGGGGGAAGGATCATGTCTGTCTTGTTCTCTGCTGAATTCTCAGAGCCTGGAAGAGGGCATGGCACGGGATAGGCCCCCCAAAATATTTCTTTGGATTAATGGACGGATGGATGGATGGATGAATAAAGAACAAACAAACAGACACGGTCCTAACAGAGTTCTAGAAGGTTACTGGGCCCAACCTTTGCCTTCATGGAGCTTACAGTTTCCTGCTAGAATCTCCTAGGTTCACCATACACAATCTGTGTCCTTTCTAGAGCACCATTTCTAGGATTGAAACTGTGTACCTAGAATCGGTTACAGAGGGAAAGACAGTAAACAGAGAACAAGAGAACAAAGGCCCCCAAGCATTGACTATGGTTTTTTTTTCCTCTCTCCTTTTTTAAAATGTTTATTTATTTATTTATATTTTTCTTATTAGTCACCCATTTTATACACATCAGTGTATACATGTAAATCCCAATCTCTCAATTCATCATACCACCACCCCCACCCCCTGCCGCTTTCCCCCCTTGGTGTCCATACGTTTGTTCTCTACATGTGTGTCTCAATTTCTGCTCTGCAAACTGGTTCATCTTTACCATTTTTCTAGGTTCCACATATATGCGTTAATATATGATATTTGTTCTTCTCTTTCTGACTTACTTCACTCTGTATGGCAGTCTCTAGATGCATCCATGTCTCTACAAATGACCCAATTTTGTTCCTTTTTATGGCTGAGTAATATTCCATTGTATATATGTACCACTTCCTCTTTAACCATTCGTCCGTCAATGGGCATTTAGGTTGCTTCCATGATCTGGCTATTGTAAATAGTACTGCAATGAACATTGGGGTACATGTGGCTTTTTGAATTATGGTTTTCTCTGGGTATATGCCCAGTTGTGGGATTGCTGGGTCCTATGGTAATTCTATTTTTAGTTTTTTAAGGAACCTCCATACTGTTCTCCATAGTGGCTGTATCAATTTACATTCCCACCAACAGTGCAAGAGGGTCCCCTTTTCTCCACACCTTCTCCAGCATTTGTTGTTTGTAGATTTTCTGATGATGCCCATTCTAACTGGTGTGAGGTGATACCTCATTGCAGTTTTGATTTGCATTTCTCTAATAATTAATGATGTTGAGCAGCTTTTCATGTGCTTCTTGGCCAGCGGTATATCTTCTTTGGAGAAACGTCTATTTTGGTATTCTGCACATTTTTGGATTGGGTTGTTTGTTTTTTTAATATTGAGCTGCATGAGCTCTTTATATATTTTGGATATTAATCATTTGTCAGTTGCTTCCTTTGCAAATATTTTCCCCCAGTCTGAGGGTTGTCTTTTCATCCTGTTTATGGTTTCCTTTGCTGTGCAAAAGCTTTGAAGTTTCATTAAGTCCCATTTGTTTATTTTTGTATTTATTTCCATTACTCTAGGAAGTGGATCAAAAAATACCTTGCTGTGATTTATGTCAAAGAGTGTTCTTCCTATGTTTTCCTCTAAGAATTTTAGAGTGTCTGGTCTTACATTTAGGTCCCTAATCCATTTTGAGTTTATTTTTGTGTATGGCATTAGGGAGTGTTCTAATTTCATTCTTTTACATGTAGCTGTCCAGTTTTCCCATCACCACTTATTGAAGAGACTCTCTTTTCTCCACGGTATATCCTTGCCTCCTTTGTCATAGATTAGTTGACCATAGGTGTGTGGGTTTATCTCTGGGCTTTCTATTCTGTTCCATTGACCTATATTTCTGTTTTTGTGCCAGTACCATATTGTCTTGATTACTGTGGCTTTGTAGTATAGGCTGAAGTTAGGGAGTCTGATTCCTCCAGCTCCGTTTTTTTCCCTCAAGACTGCTTTGGCTATTCGGGGTCTTTTGTGTCTCCACACAAATTTTAAGCATTTTTGTTCTAGTTCTCTAAAAAATGCCATTGGTAATTTGATAGGGATTGCATTGAATCTGTAGATTGCTTTGGGTAGTAGAGTCATTTTCACAGTATTGATGCTTGCAATCCAAGAACATGGTATATCTCTCCATCTGTTGCTATCATCTTTAATTGCTTTCATCAGTGTCTTACAGTTTTCTGCATACAGGTCTTTGTCTCCCTAGGTAGGTTTATTCCTAGGTATTGTATTTTTTGGTTGCAGTGGTACATGAGAGTGTTTCCTTAATTTCTCTTTCAGATTTTTCATCATTAGTGTATAGGAATGCAAGAGATTTCTGTGCATTCATTTTGTGTCCTGCAACTTTACCAAGTTCATTGATTAGCTCTAGTAGATTTCTGGTGGCATCTTTAGGATTCTCTCTGTAGAGTATCCTGTCATCTGCAAACAGTGACAGTTTTACTTCTTCTTTTTCAATTTGGATTCCTTTTATTGCTTTTTCTTCACTGATTGCTGTGGCTAGGACTTCCAAAACTATGTTGAAGAATAGTAGTGAGAGTGGACATCCTTGTCTTGTTCCTGATCTTAGAGGAAATGTTTTCAGTTTTTCACCATTGAGAATGATGTTTGCTGTGGCTTTGTCATATATGGCCTTTACTATGGTGAAGTAGGTTCCCTCTATGCCCACTTTCTGGAGAGTTTTTATCATAAATCAGAGTTGAATTTTGTCAAAAGCTTTTTCTGCATCCATTGAGATGATCATATGGTTTTTCTTTTTCAATTTGTTAATATGATGTATCACATTGATTGATTTGCATACATTGAAGAATCCTTGCCTCTTTGGGATAAATCCCACTTGATCATGGTGTATGATCCTTTTAATGTGTTGTTGGATTCTGTTTGCTAGTATTTTGTTGAGGATTTTTGCATCTATATTCATCAGTGATATTGGTCTGTAATTTTCTGTTTTTGTAGTATCTTTGTCTGGTTTTGGTATCAGGGTGATGGTGGCCTCAGAGAATGAGTTTGGGAGTGTTCCTTCCTCTGCAATTTTTTGGAAGAGTTTGAGAAAGATGGGTGTTAGCTCGTCTCTAAATGTTTGATAGCATTCACCTGTGAAGCCTTCTGGTCCTGGACTTCTGTTTGTTGGAAGATTTTTAATCACAGTTTCAATTTCATTACTTGTGATTGGTCTGTTCATATTTTCTATTTCTTCCTGGTTCAGACTTGAAAGGTTATAACTTTCTAAGAATTTGTTCATGTCTTCCAGGTTGTCCATTTTATTGGCATAGAGTTGCTTGTAGTTGTCTCTTAGGATGCTTTGTATTTCTGCGGTGTCTGTTGTAACTTCTTTTTCCTTTCTAATTTTATCGATTTGAGTCCTCTCCCTCGTTTTCTTGATGAGTCTGGATAATGGTTTATCAATTTTGTTTAACTTCTCAAAGAACCAGCTTTTAGTTTTATTGATCTTTGCTATTGTTTTCTTTGTTTCTATTTCATTTATTTCTGCTCTGATCTTTATGATTTCTTTCCTTCTGCTCACTTTGGGTTTTGTTTGTTCTTCTTTCTCTAGTTCCTTTAGGTGTAACGTTAGATTGTTTATTTGAGATTTTTCTTGTTTCTTGAGGTAGGCTTGTATAGCTATGAACTTCCCTCTTAGAACTATGGGATGCTTTTGCTGCATCCCATAGGTTTTGGATCGTCGTGTTTTCATTGTCATTTGTCTCAAGGTATTTTTTGATTTCCTCTTTGATTTCTTCAGTGATCTCTTGGTTATTTAGTAACGTACTGTTTAGCCTCTATGTGTTTGTGTTTTTTACAGGTTTTTCCCTGTAATTCATTTCTAATCTCATAGCGTTGTGGTCAGAAAAGATGCTTGATATGATTTTAATTTTCTTAAATTTCCTGAGGCTTGATTTGTGACCCAAAACGTGATCTATCCTGGAAAATGTTCCGTGCGCACTTGAGAAGAAAGTGTAATCTGCTGTTTTAGGATGGAATGTCCTACAAATATCAAGTAAATCTATCTGGTCTATTGTGTCATTTAAAGCTTGTGTTTCCTTATTAATTTTCTCTTTGGATGATCTGTCCATTGGTGTAAGTGAGGTGTTCAAGTCCCCCACTATTATTGTGTTACTGTTGATTTCCTCTTTTAGAGCTGTTAGCGATTGCCTTTTGTATTGAGGTGTTCCTATGTTGGGTGCATATATATTTATAATTGTTATATCTTCCTCTTGGATTGATCCCTTGATCATTACGTAGTGTCCTTCCTTGTCTCTTGTAACATTCTTTATTTTAAAGTGTATTTTACCTGATATGAGTATTGCTACTCCAGCTTTCCTTTGATTTCCATTTGCATGGAATATCTTTTTCCATCCCCTCACTTTCAGTCTGTATGTGTCCCTAGGTCTGAAGTGGGTCGCCTGGAGACAGCATATAGATAGGTCTTGTTTTTGTATCCTTTCAGCAACCCTGTGTCTTTTGGTTGGAGCATTTGATCCATCCACGTTTAAGGTAATTATCGATATGTATGTTTCTATGACCATTTTCTTAATTGTTTTGGGTTTGTTTTTGTAGGTCCTTTTCTTCTCTTGTGTTTCCCACTTAGAGAAGTTCCTTTAACATTTGTTGTAGAGCTGGTTTGGTGGTGCTGAATTCTCTTAGCTTTTGCTTGTCTGTCAAGCTTTTGATTTCTCCATCGAATCTCAATGAGATCCTTGCTGGGTAGAGTAATCTGGGTTGTAGGTTCTTCCCTTTCATCACTTTAAGTATATCATGCCACTCCCTTCTGGTTGGTAGAGTTTCTGCTGAGAAATCAGCTGTTAACCTTCTGGGAGTTCCCTTGTATGTTATTTGTCATTTTTCCCTTGCTGCTGTCAATAATTTTTCTTTAATTTTTGCCAAGTTGATTACTATGTGTCTCGGTGTGTTTCTCCTTGGGTTTCTCCTGTATGGGACTCTCTGTGCTTCCTGGACTTGGGTGGCTATTTCCCTTCCGATGTTAGGGAAGTTTTTGACTATAATCTCTTCAATATCTTCTCGGGTCCTTTCTCTCTCTGTTCTCCTTCTGGGACCCGTATAATGTGAACGTTGTTGTGTTTAATGTTGTCCCAGAGGTCTCTTAAGCTGTCTTCATTTCTTTTCATTCTTTTATCTTTATTCTGTTCTGCAGCAGTGAATTCCACCATTCTGTATTCCAGGTCACTTATCCGTTTCTTTTGCCTCAGTTATTCTATTGATTCCTTCTAGTGTGTTTTTTTTTCAGTTATTGTATTGTTCATCTCTGTTTGTTTGTTCTTGAATTCTTCTAGATCTTTGTTAAACATTTCTTGCATCTTCTCGATCTTTGCCTCCATTCTTTTTCTGAGGTCCAGGATCATCTTCACTATCATCATTCTGAATTCTTTTTCTGGAAGGTTGCCTATCTCCATTTCATTTAGTTGTTTTCTGGGGTTTTACCTTGTTCCTTCATCTGTTACATAGCCCTCTGCCTTTTCATCTTTTCTGTCTTTCTGTGAATATTGTTTTTGTTCCACAAGCTGCAGGATTGTAGTTCTTCTTGTTGCTGCTGTCTGCCCTCTGGTGGATGAGGCTATCTAAGAGGCTTGTGGAAGTTTCCTGATAGGAGGGACTGGTGGTGGGTAGAGCTGGCTGTGGCATTGGTAGGCAGAGCTCAGTAAAACTTTAATCTGCTTGTCTGCTGATGGGTGGGTCTGGTTTCCCTCCCTGTTAGTTGTTTGGCCTGAAGCGACCCAACACTGGAGCCTACCCAGGCTCTTTGGTGGAGCTAATGGCAGACTCTGGGAGGGCTCATGCCAAGGAATACTTCCCAGAACTTCTGCTGCCAGTGCCCTTGTCCCTTGGTGAGCCACAGCTGTCCCCTGCCTCTGCAGGACACCCACCAACACTAGCAGGTAGATCTGGTTCAGTCTCCTAGGGGGGTCACTGCTCCTTCCCCTGGGTCCCAATGCACACACTACTTTGTGTGTGCCCTCCAAGAGTGGAATCGCTCTTTCCCCCAGTCCTGCCAAAGTCCTGCAATCAAATCCCACTAGCCTTCAAAGTCTGAGTCTCTAGGAATTCCTCCTCCCATTGCTAGACCCCCAGGTTGGGAAGCCCGACGTGGGGCTCAGAACCTTCACTCCAGTGGGTGGACTTCTGCGGTATAAGTGTTCTCCAGTTTGTGAGTCACCCACCCAGCAGTGATGAGATTTGATTTCATTGGGATTGCGCCCCTCCTACTGTCTCAGTGCGCCTTCTCCTTTGTCTTTGCATGTGGGGTATCTTTTTTGGTGAGTTCCAGTGTCTTCATGTCGCTGATTGTTCAGCAGTTAGTTGTGATTCCAGTGTTCTCGAAAGAGGGAGTGAGAGCATGTCCTTCTACTCCGCCATGTTGAACCAAATCTGACTATGGTTTTAAGCAGAATTATGCACTGAGGCCAAAATTCATCAATGACCAATTGCTTTTTTATCAACTTTGTTGCAATATAATTTATGTACAAGATCAGTGGCCAATTTTAAAGTAGTTCTTTAAAACTTAAAAAAAATTTTTTTTTCTTTTGGATTTAGTTTCAGGAGGAAGGAAGTTGACTGGTAAATCCAGACATTCTGGGTGGAGATTTTTTGGTGAAATTCCCTATAAATGAACCAGCAGCTGCCTTCAGAGTTTGATAAAGGCCTCAGTGTTTGGAACACTGTGGGGTTCCTTCTCCCCACCTCCAGCTCTTTCTGGCTGGGTCCGGGTGGGTGTGAGAAGTGGTCACTGAAGCGACAGGAGTTGGGTGGAAATGCAAAGCGGGTGTGAAAGCATGAGGTGTACAAGGTGGCAGAGCTGAGCCCAAGTCACATCACTGCCTCTCACTTGCTGTGCAAGCTGTAACAAGCTCCTGGGCATCTCTGAGCGTGCCTCAGTCTCCTCATCTGTAGAATGGCATGTGTCAGAAGACTGAGGTTTAACTAGCTAATGAGGGGACTTCCCTCATGGTGCAGTGGTTAAGAATCTGCCTGCCAATACAGGGGACATGAGTTCAAGCCCTGGTCCAGGAAGATCCCACATGCCGTGGAGAAACTATGCCCGTGGGCCACAACTACTGAGCCTGCACTCTAGAGTCCGCGAGCCACAGCTACTGAAGCCCTCATGCTGCAACTACTGAAGCCCATGCTCTGCAGCAAGAGAAGCCACTGCAATGAGAAGCCCACGCACTGCAGTGAAGAGTAGCCCCTGCTCACTGCAACTAGAGAAAGCCCGTGCACAGCAACGAAGACCCAATGCAGCCAATAAATAAATAAATAAATAAAATAAAATAAATAAATAAATAAATAAGCTAATGCACCCAAAGCACCTGCACCGGGGCCTGAACATGGTAGGCACTTAATGAAATCTAATATTGTTCTTACAAGGCTAGAAATTTGCCAACCCTCCACTCCCTGGATCTGCACTCTTCTCCATGCTGTGCTGACTGCCCATTTCTAACTACCCGGGTGGCTCCGCCAAGGCTCTACCTGAGAGCTGTCACCCTGTGTTGTGACCGCAAGACCCCGACCCACTTGTCTCTGAGCCCTACCTGCTTTTTCAAGCTCTGGATCTCTCTCTGTTGGGCATCGTCCTCTTCATGCAGAACCTGAAACTTGGGCGGGATCACCCTCTGCTTCTGCCTGGAGGCAGCTGTTTCCAACAGCTTCTGCCTCAGGTTGGCCACTTGGTTCTGCAGGCTTGCTATCACCGTGTCTTTGTATTTAGATTCAAGTTCAAAATCGGAGAGACGGCTGACTTCTTTTCCCAGCAGCAGAATTATTTCATCCTGGGTGGAGGCCAGATGGGAAATTTACTAGGTGTGGGTCTGGGTGTAAGGCTGAGCCCATTTAAAGAAAGACAGGAAAAATATGGTATCATTCTTTGGGAAGGTGAGGGCAGGCAGGGAGGGAAAAAGCAGACTTTCAAGGCTATCTCTGTCACTTGGAAAATCTCATAGAGACAAGAATTGGGTTAAAATGATGTACTTGTATATAGACTCCTGTAATGGATGTCTGTACCTCACAGGTACGGAAACTTTCCTTTCCCCGAGAATTAGACTTTCATATTAAGAACAACCATCCCACTTGGGAACTTTTGTTGCTAGAAAGTTTACTTAGAGTGTTTTCATTTATAATATTCAGCCTAGCACACCGGGGACCTAGGAAAGGTACTTAGGAAAACAACATTCTGTTTGACCACATTCTGCCTATAATGAGGGTTATTTGTTTTAACTTAAAACATTCTGAACTATTTGTTTTCCCTTTCCTCTCTTCTAATATTTCCTGCCTCTTTTGGCTATTCATGTATGAATTTTTTCCAGGTAACTCAATCTGGAAAGTAAATGAGACAGGAATACTGATTTATTTGCATGGGCTCATGTAAACTTTTGGCTGGAAAAACAAAATTGCTGGTAGACTTTACCCACAGGTATAATTCACCCTGTCCTCCATCTCTCCAGTGATAAAGCTCTGCAGCCAAAGAATTGGTTAGGTTTTCCAAAAAAGGAAAAAAAATTCCCCCAAACTTCTCACCAGACGTTATCAATAAAATGTCAGAAAAACTGAAGAAGAAGAAGAAGAAAAAATTCCCCAGAGGCCTTTTCCAAAGCAGTCACGGGAGGAGGTAAACGGGCAATTTCTGGGCCAGCTCATTCCTAGGAGAGCCGTGCCGTCAGCCTCACGACCTGCTAGCTCCGTGACCTGGGGAAGGACAGGGTCTCGCTCATGAGAAAGCCTGTCTGACATTGCCAGCTGCTGCCAGGGGCCTTCCTTTGGGTCCTTGTGAAAGTTGGTGGCAAAACTTCAAGAGAGAGCATCAGACATATTCCCTACTCCTGGGCAGTTTCCCCTGTTTCACCCTGTTATGATCAGCCAGGTGCTTATTCATTTTTCATGCAACAAACATTCAACGGGCAGCAACTAAGTGCCAGGCCCCGTGCCAGTGCTGGAATATAAGAAGTTTGCAGAGGGCAGTGGACAGCTGTGGGTTCTGCTTTCCTGCTGAGGGTCCCCTTGCCCTTCTTGGAGGGAGTGTTCCTCCTTCCATTTGGTCTGGGTAGGACTGTCAGTCATGTGCCCTGCTCCTTCCTGTCCCACCTCCCCATGTGCATGTGGCCCAAGCTGGTCAATCAGAGATTTCACACATCGATTACAGAGGGAGAGGATCTTGCCTTCTTTTGGATCATGTAGGCTTGTTTGCCTGAGTTTGTCTTTTCTAACACACAAAGCCAGCCTTATGAAGAAAGCCAGACACTGAGGGAAACAGAGGGGAGAAGTTGGTAGTGGGGAGGTGTTCTGATGACATTATTCAAGCTCCTGGATCTAGCCATACCTGAAGCTAGTGGCCCTTTAAATTTTCCAATAAGATGAGCTAATCAATGCTCCCCCTCAAGCTAATTTGTTTATTGTCACTTGAAGGAGTCCTGGCAAGTCAGGGTATAAACGACTTATCAAGAGAAAGAATTATTTCTATTATAAATAGAAAAAATGATAAATGGCTTATAAAAATTTTCTATAAATAGAAAAAATTATAGTGGTTGCACTATATTTCCAAGTTAAAATTGAGGCAGGTTGAAAAATGTCTACAAATACTTTGCAGTTTTGCCATCCAGTCTATTTCCTCACCCTCTAGTCTGGGCTGGCCCCGTGACTAGCTTTAACTAACGGAATGGAGTGGAAGTGATGCTGCATGATCTCCAGGCAAGTTCTTACAGGCTGTGCAGCTTCTGCTCTGACCCCCTGGGAACCCTGAGACCACTGTGCTGTGATGAAAAACCACATGCACAAAGGGGCGCACCAGTCCAGGCGTCCTGGCTGAGGCCCTAGATGTGGGAAGGAGGCCAATGGAGACCGACCACCAGCCTGGCCAAGCCAGCGGCTGACTGAGGCCGCATGAGTGAGGCCAGGGGACACGAGCAAAGGAACCTTCCAGGTCAACCCATAGATTCTGGGGAATAATGAATTGCTGTTTGAAGCCGCTAAGTTTTGGGATGGCTTGTTACACAGCGATAAATACAGAATCTGAGTGTGGCTTCTCGCCTTTCTGCAACATTTTGCAGAGTCTGGTCCCAGGATGCCTGGGTTGGAACCCCCTGCCTCCTGAAGGTTTGGATTTCCGTGTCTGACAAGAACCCCAGGTAGGTCTGCTCCTCACAAACTCTGAGAATTGCTGCAGGAGCAGGCCCTGGCCCTGAAGGAAAGTGAGATATTATAGACTGCTTCTTTTAGAGTAACTTTCAAGTCGTGTCTAAGTGGGGAGAAATTGACCTGGGCCCTTCCCAGGATGGCTTGAATCCACCTGTTCTGCTCGCATCCCTGTTTTAAACCTCTCTGGTTCTTTAACGAGTCTCTCGGCCCAGGCCTCCCTGACTTCAGGGCTCAATTCCTCCTGCAAGGAACGTGTTTTTGCATCACTGTTCCATCACTGAAGGTTGACCAAGTGATTACTGTGTGGGAGTTAGAAGTACCCGCTGAGAAGCTAACCAGACCTCGCTTTGAATCCTAACACTGCTCCTTGCATTGGACAGCCTTGAACACATTACTGAACCTCTCTGAGATTCAGTTTCCTCATCTGCAAAGTGAGGGTGATAAAATCTATTTTGAAGATGGTGAAGATTAACGAGCTAATAAATGTCAAGTGCACAGGACATGGCCCAGCACACAGTAGGTGCTCAGTACCTTGTAGTTGTAGATGTTATTTGGGATAAAATGAGCAGTGGCCAAACCTGGCTGAATGTCTTGGGAGGAAGAGGTGGTTTCTTG
Source organism: Mesoplodon bidens (assembly GCF_964165515.1). NCBI lineage: Eukaryota > Metazoa > Chordata > Mammalia > Artiodactyla > Ziphiidae > Mesoplodon > Mesoplodon bidens. Next base: position 1,303,106 of record NW_027671260.1, on the reverse strand, counting down.
GAAGTAGGAAAAAGGGACAGTCCTTGAGACACAGAGAACAAGAGGCAGTGGCAATCTCTCCATGGTCCCTCTTGCTGCTGTAGCTCTGTGCTTCCCCAAGACCCCTCACCTTATCGTGCTGGGACAGGTCCTGGTCCACAAAAATTTCTCTGTAGGGCCCTGTCCCAGGAATTTCCTCGGCCACTGATTGTTCCGACAGTTCCGCCGCGTTGGTCCACACTAACACACAAGGTCAACAGAGAAGGCAGAGGAGACTGTGAGTTTCCCCAAAGTCTTAAAGAATATTTTCAGATTAACCTTCACATTCATGAGACTTATGCACTGAAAGCATTACAGGAGGACTGGAAAGGGTAAGAGCTGCCTCATTTCTCTTCCCCAGCATTAACTGAACTGATGCACTGTGGTGTGTCTCTTTCCAGACTTTTTTCTATGCTGCATAAGAGCTGAGGACCTTGGGCAAGTCATTTGCTCTCTCTAAGCCTTCGTTTCCACATACATAATTCAGGATCCCTGATAGTCTCTGTTATAAAGGGCTATCTGGAGATTAAATAGAATAATGATATAGAGCAGGGCTTGGCAAACTATGGCCCTGCGGCCAAATCTGGAATTCTGCCTATGTTTGTAAATAAAGTTTTATTGCAACATAGCCACAGTGATCATTTACATATTATTTATGGCTGCTTCCCAGCTACAAAGGCAGAGCTGAGTAGTTGCAGCAGAGACCATGTGACCCACAAGTACTACAGTATTTACTATCTGGCTCTTTACAGGAAAAGTTTGCTGACCCCTCAAGTAGAGCATTTAGCCCTAAACATTAGCTCTGTTTGTTTATATTGCAGCCATATCTTTTCAATAAACAAAAATGCATTTACATGACAGAGATGCTTATCCAGCTTACTTTTCAGCTAACAATATCAAAAACATCTTCCCATGTCAGTATTTGAGGCTGTACTGGGTTCTTTTCCAGGGTAGCATTGGGGTCCATTGTACAAGTGTGCCAAATGTGTTTAACTAGGATCCACTTGATAGACATTTAAGCTTTCCTAATTTTTTTCTTATTTACCCCAATATTACAAGGCCTTTTTATATGACTTTCAGGGATTATGGCATTGTGTTTGGGGGCCCCACTCTGTATCACATCAGACATCTCGCAATTCACTCACATCAACACTGAATACATTTCTTTTTATTGGTGTAGAAACGTTTGTCAAGATTTCTATAATTCTACGTGTGAGATCACTTGGGCCCAAGCAGCGTATTTTAAATTTCCAAGTGACTATGGTTTCTGGACAGTCACTGCACATTCTTATCTTCCTGTGAAGTGAGAAGCTGAACAAATTGTTTTCAGTGGTGATGAAACTTTCATGAGTCTTAACATTAATGATGGATGAAGCAGGCACTGTCATGTTTGTGGACATTCATCATCTATTCATTTTGCTTCTGCCTTTTTTATTTATGTATTTTAGAGTCAAAGATTCCTGCCCCCCAGCCAGGTCTCAAACCTCTTTGTGGACCCCAGAACCTCTAGTGGACATAGCTGATGGCCTGTGGTACCCAGAGAATGCACAGCCTTGCGTGTTGAATGAGCAGCCCTGGCCACAGTGTTCCCTGGGGCGCGAGGAACAGAAGGGCCTGGAACTTCAGCAGCTGCCCATTTTCTCTCCCTCCACCTCCCCAACTAGGTCCATGATTAGAAAACTTTTATGTGAAGCTCACTGCCCCCATCTGACTCTCTTGGATCCTGAGCAGCTAAGTCCTAACTGACTATAGCAGCAGTGCCTGATAGAGAAATGATGGGAGCTACAGAATGCAATTTTCAATTTTCTAGTAGTCGCATTAAAAAGGTAAAAAGAAGAGATGAATTTTTTAATGATCAATTTGATTTAACCCAATACATTAAAAAAAACATCATTTCAACACGTAATCGACAAAAAATATGGAGATATTTTATATTCTTTTTCTTCGAGGCATGAAGCCTTTGAAATCTGGGGTTTATTTTACACTGATTGTGTATCTCAATTTGGAAAGTGAATTTTCAGGAGGAAGACTTGATCTGTTTTCAGATTCCTCAAGAAATCGGCTCCCACTGGAGGAAGGTACTGCCTGGCCTGTGTCCCCAGGGAGGGCCACGGGGTCTGACCCTAAATGGGCCCCTGTCCAGTCTCAGCTTAGAGTTCTGGCATCTGATGCCATCTCTAGGGGTGACTCCGGCTGCCTCTGCGACCCTGTCGTGGCTGTCTTGAGGGACCCTTCCCCGCAAGATGATGGCCGGAGGGGGGACTTCATAAAACTTACAGAACAGGCTGATCGATGGGGTCCCTTTATTAGGGAAGGTGTGTTTACCGAAAGTCTTTGTAGGGCTAGAATTTGCTCTGAGACTTGCTTTCCTTACACCCAGGCAGGGAGGTGCGGGAGCAGTTACCCCTCACCTGCCGCAAACTTCTTTACCGGCTACTGTTATTTATCAGAAAGAACCTAAGGGCCATGTATGACCAAACCGGCTTAACTCTAGATGCTGGATCCTTCGGAGGTCCCAGTGGGGAGAAGCCCCAGGTAGGGTCGGGAGGGCTGGGGCGGTGGGAAGGCGGATATGGGGACGCAGGCACTTTAAGAATTTTCGGGCATGAGCTGTTGGCCAAAGGGCAGGGAAGTTACTTTAATATTTTAACAACCCCCAGCTGTCCTGGTGCGCTCCAATTATCACCAGTGTGCAGCAGGGGCAGTTTGTGTGCACCTTAACTGTGTCTTTCAGACATTGTAAGTTGTAAATAAAAGTTAAATAACAATCATGCTTAGGTAATAACTTAATTTTTAAATTTTAATATTTAAAATTTAAATATTAAAATTATTAAAATATTAAAATTTAAATATTAAAAAATTAAATATTTTAATATTTACTGAATGTTCGCTATGCACCTGGCGCTGTGCTCAGCACTTACACGCAGGATACGATTTCGTCTTCATAACAACCCGGTGAGATAGGCATTATTATTCCCATCTCCATTTTATACGTGAGAGGTATGAGGCACAGAGACGTCAAGTCATCTGCTCAAGGACACACAGCTGGTAAGTGGTAGAGTCAAGGGATGAACCTAAGTTTGTTGGATTCAGAGCCTATGCTTTTAACCACTATGCAGTCAATGTATTGAAGTGGGAAGATGTTTATGATATATTATTGAATTTTAAAAATCAGGTAGGGAATTCCTTGGCAGTCCAGTGGTTAGGATTCTGTGCTTCCACTGCAGGGGGCACAGGTTCCATCCCTGGCTGGGGAACAAAGATCCCGCAAGCTGAGCGGCACGGCCAAAAAAAGAAAAAAAAAGGTTACCTATGTTAGGTTCATATGATCCCATTATTGGGAAAAAAAATATATATATATATATATGAATCAAGATGCTATTTTAATAAGTCACTCCACATATTTTCTTTTCTCAGTAATTCTTCCCCACCTCCCATGAGCTCTTGCCATTAAGATTTGGCCTTGGAGCTGATGTTTTATTGCCTTGTGGTAAAGGAAGGATGAGTATTAACTAAAACAGGGTGATTTTTCCCCCAGGCAAAATGACGTTTTGATTTTTGACAATGTCTGGAGACATTTTTGAGTACCACAGTTAGGGGTGGTGGTGGTGGTGGTGTTGCTACTGGTATCTCTGGTGGGTAGGAGTCAGGGATGCTGCTAAACTTTCTACAGTGGACAGGACAGATCCTACAACAAGGAGTTATCCGGCCGCACATGTCACTGTGCCAAGATTGAGAAACCCTGACCTGATCTGCAGTAAATAAATCCTTGGCTTTGGGTTTTCAAATAGAATTTTTCAAGTCTAAAGCAAGGTGACAGTCTAACAGTAAACCAATTTAATTGGAAGAGCCCAGCTTTGCTAAGAGAGGAAAGAGCTTTCTCGGAACCCTTAAAAAGAGGTGTTTTCTGTCAAGAGACAGCATGGAGGACTGGAGAACAGAGTTTTCTCTAAAGCGTGGAGTAGAGAGGCCCAGACAGAAAGGAACTCCCCATGACACGGGAAGATGAAAGTCCTTTTCTGAGGATGGGGAGTGTGTCAGGGGAACGAGGGCAAACGTTTGGAAACATGAGACCTGGCTGAGAGGCTGAGGAGATAGAGCCCAGGTAGATGTGAGGGAATCTAAGCCATACGAATCATCCTTCATTTCTCCAGGGGGGATGCAAGTCTTTTAGAGAAGCCCCAAGTTCAACATGGCACTGGAGAAACCGGTGATTACAGTGGAAAAATTTAAATGGCGGAGTGAAAAAAAGAAAAGAAACAGCCCATGTGCCATGTGTCCAAAGGACGCATTAAAAAAACAACCCCCAAAACCCTGTATATATGTTCGTAAAACAGAACATGATCCATACAACAAAATGAATGAATCTCAGAAATACTATGCTGAGTGAAAAAAGCCTTCCACAAAGGAACATGTACTACATGGTTCTGTGTACTTGAGATTCTAGAACAGGAATATCTAATCCATAGCGGGAAGAGAATTCAGAAGAGTGGGTGCCTCTGGGGCCTGGGGCTGGGAATTGACTGGGCAGGGACATGAGGGAACTTTCTGGGGTGATGGTAATGTTCTATATCTTGATAGGAGTTTGGGTTACATAGGTGTACACGACCGTCAAAACTCAATGAGCACACTCAAGATCTACACCTTTCATGGTGTGGTAGCCAGTCTCCAAGATGGCCCCACTGATTCTTGTCTCCTGGTATTCAGACCCTTGCATCATCCTCTCCAATACTGGATGGACTTTATATTAGTTAGCTGGGGCTGCCATAACAAAACACCATAGGAGGTCTTAACAAAAGAAATTCATTTTCTCACAGTTCTGGAGGCTGGAAGTCCAAGATCAAGGTGTGGGCAGGGTTAGGCCTCTCTCCTTGGCTTGCAGACGGCCACCTTCCTGCTGTGTCCTCACATGCCCTTTTCTCTGTGCACGTGCATCCCTGGCGTCTCTCTCTCTCTTCTTACAAGGACACCAGCCCTTGGATTAGGGCCCACCCAATCATCTCATTTTAACTTACTCATCTATTTCAATACACTATCTCCAAATATGGTCACATTCTGCGATATTGGGATTGAGGCCTCAGCATATGCATTTTGGGGGAATGCAATTCAGTCCGTAACAAAGCTTCTCTATGTAACCAAGGATATTGCAGAAATGACACAGTTTGATTCCTGAGGTTAGATCATAAAAGACATTGCAGCTTCTGCCTCACTCTCTAGGACCACTTGTCTGGAGGAGCTGGCAGCTTGAGGATGCTCAAGCAATGTATGGAGAGGTGCACTTAGTGAAGAACTGAGGCCTCTTACCAAAAGCCATGGGAGTGACCCATCCTGGAGGTGGGTCCTCCAGCCCCAGACAAGCCTCCAGAGGACCACAGCCCAGCCACCACCATGACTGCCACCTCATGGACAAGCCTGAGCAAGAATCCCCCAGCGAAGCCATTCCCAACTTCCTGACTCAGAGAAACTAGGAGATAATAAATGTTTACTGTTGTTTTAGGCCATTACATCCTGCAGTAATTTGTTATGCAACAATAAGTAGCAAATACAGGTTTGGGCACCAGGAGTGGTGCAAAATTTAACAAAAACCCTACAATGTGGAGTGGTTTGGGATGGAACAGTGGCCAGAAGCTGGAGGACTTTGGCCAAGAGTCTTTGAGAAAGCCTGAATAATCTTAGTAGAAGCCCGATGGCCTTTGAGGAGGCAGTGAGGGAAGGGTTCCAGGAAAGTGAGGAAAATGTTACTGGGGTTAAGGGATCCTTGTCAGGTGGTGGCAGAAGGGTTCCTAACACATTGCCTGTGGTCATGAGGAAGGTAGAAAATGTTTGTGATGAGGCTGAATGGTCTAGCTAGAGAGAGTCCCAGACAGAGTCTTGGAAGGTGCTGCCTGGTTACTTCTTGCTACTTATAGTGAAATGTGAGGGGGAGAGACAGTTAAAGGAAGGGCTGTTAAATCAGGGCAATGTTCTGGGCTTGAAAATTCCTTGCCTCTCCAGGTGGCAAATGAAATGTAAGAAACAGGTTCTGGGCAAAGATCAAATCAAGGGCACTCTCAAGAAAACACAGTCCAGAGAAGAAGCTGAGGGTGTGGTTGTAAAATCCTTTGTTAAGAATACAGATCCAGGGCAGTGTCCAAGAGAACCCTTCGGTCAAAGAACTGGGCTTCTAAGAAGCTTCTGTCCTTTGTCAGTCTTTGCAGAAGCCCATGGTGGAAGGGCTTGTGACAAAAAAGTCTGTGGGCGTGGTTTTTGCCTGATAGGATGAACCCCAATAAGAAGCACTGCCAACTCAGACTGACAGAGACCCACAAAAGTCAAAGAAGTGTCTGGACCCCCAAGCTTCTACAGGCAGGAAGCAGGCTATAAAACTATGCAGCCACATCCATAGGACACCTTTCATAGGAAAGGGAGGACGACTCAGAAGGCGGAACTCACGGACCAGGGGCAGAGCCAAGAGCCCTGGAAAGTCATTTCTGGGCAAGAGTTGGACTGAAGCCCAGTCAAGGAACTGCCGATATTTTCCCAGCTGGACTTCAGAACTGCTTTGGGCCAGGGACTCCTGTGTGCTTCCTGTTTTTCTTCTTTTGGAACAAGAGGAGTGTATGTAGCAGTGATGCTATGTCTGTCCCACCAATATGTGCTGGGTGTGTGAGGGACAGACCCTTTGTTCAGAGGTCTTCAGATTTCTGGAAGTAGTACTTGATGAGCTGAACGTAACGTACTACACCCATGAGCCCCATCTGTACCTGGACTTGATTTAGACGAGATTCTGGAATTTGAGCCGATGCTGTTACTGGGGTGAGATTCTGGGGGGCCTCGGGAGAGAGGAGGAGGAGTGTGAATCATTGAGGACCCGAGGGCAGGCTGTGGTAGCCGGCCTCCAAGATGACTGCTGATAATCCCCGCCTCCTGGTCTTCAGGCCCGTGTGTAGTCTTCTCCCACACTGGAGGGTGATGCCCTGGGTAACCATCAGGATACTGCAACAATGACAGAGCATGACTTTTGAGGCTTAGTCACAAGAGATGTTGCCATTTCCATCTTGTCCTCCAGGATCACTTGCTCAGGAGGAGCAGCTGCCGTGTCCTGAGAACGCTCGAGCCACTCTCTGGGGAGGCCCATGTGGTGAGGAACCGGGGCCTCCTGCTGACACCCATGTGAGCAGCCGTGTTCGAAGTGGATCCTCTGGCCCAGGTCAAGCCTTCAGATGACTGCAGCCTTACGAGGGACCCTGAGCCACAGCCGTCCTGCTAAGCTGCTGCCAAATTCCTGACCCCACAGAAACCGTATAGATGATAACACATGTTTGATTTTGCTTTAGGCTACTACGTTTGGGGAGAATTCGTTATGCATTCATGATAACTAATACACATTCTGTGTTCATTTTACATGAAGGAGACAAAAAATGTTGAGTTCTAGTTAATGGTATATGTGCTAAAACATTTAGGGGGAGGACTACAGATGTGTGCTATTTATTTTGAAATGCATCCAAAAAATAAGATGGATTAATGCAGGACAAGAAGGATGGGTAGACAGAAATGTAATAAAGAGTACAGCAAAGTGTTAGCGGTAGAATTAGGAGGAGAGCTGTCTCTATAAAATTCTTTTTGCTTTGCTGTATGTTTGAAAGTTTTCACATTAAAATGCTGGTGGGGGGCTTCCCTGGTGGCGCAGTGTTTGAGAGTCTGCCTGCCAATGCAGGGGACACAGGTTCGAACCCTGGTCTGGGAAGATCCCACATGCCACGGAGCAGCTGGACCCGTGAGCCACAACTACTGAGCCTGCGCGGCTGGAACTTGTGCTCCGCAACAAGAGAGGCCGCGATGGTTAGAGGCCTGCGCACCGCGATGAAGAGTGGCCCCTGCTCGCCGCAGCTGGAGAAAGCCCTCGCACAGAAGTGAAGACCCAACACAGCCATAAATAAAGAAATAAATAAAATTAAATTAAAAAAAATGCTGGGGGTAAATGGCTGAGTAATTTCTTAACTTGGGTGGTTGGTACATGAGCGTTCCTTAGATGATGATGATGATGATGTAAACTGCAGAGATACCTTTCATTTGCTCCTTAGTCTGTTTATTTCAGAATAATAACTATTATTTGAATGGCTGAGGGAAGTGACTAGGTGAGTGGTCCTGAGTGAGACCAGGGAAGGGTGTGGAGGCATCGAGAGACCTGGGGACTCAGAGGGGTCTGGGGCTGGGACACAGAAAACAGAGAATGGGACCTTCACACCAGTGGCCACAGAAGAAACCTGGGAATCATGCCAGGGACTAAGTCGACCCAGCTACTCTGCCAGTAAGCCTGGCAAGGCCAAGAGGATGGTGACAGACAGGAAGTCTCCTCCCCAAGTGCCATGAGGCCTTCTGGGGGGGAGGGGGGGAGAAGGAAACCCTGATGGCTGTGTGTCCCCAAAGTGACCAGGCTGTGAGTGACAGTCACTGAGATAACCAGCCTTAAATTTGACCGAAAAGCGTTATTTTAGATTAGATTGAATACATAACCTCCAGAGAAATAATTTTCTCCATAAGCCTCAGTCTCCTCTTACCTGTAAAATGGTAATAAAATATTTAAAAACCTCCTAAGGCAAGAGGGATTTCAGTTACCAATATGTCTGTACATCTGAGTTGAAGTATATAAATTTAGATTCTGATACAAATTCATATATATTCATATATATGTACAAACACACACACACACACACACACACACACACTCACCACAGAGGTACTGACGTGTGCAGATGGGCAGAGCACAGTCTTGGAGGAGTTTGTACCAAAAAGTCAACAGGGAGAATTCTGGTGATAAGGGTGACAGCTTATCTTTTACTGTTTTCTAACTTTCTGCTTATCCCAATTTTTTCACATTTGATTATGTTCTACTTCAGAACCAGAGAACATAAGCAAAAGCCAGAGGAAGACAAATATCATACCATATTGCTTATATGTGGAATCTAAAAAAAGGTACAAATGAACTTATCTACAAAACAGAGATAGAGTTACAGATGTAGAAAATAAACTTATGGTTACCGGGAATAAGAGGGGGGAGGGATAAATTGGAAGAGAGGGATTGACATACACAATACTATACATAAAGGAGATAACTAAGAAGGACCTACTGGATAGCACAGGGAACTCTCCTCAATACTCTGTAATGGTCTATATGGGAAAAGAATCTAAAAAAGAGTGGATACATGTATATGTTGAACAGATTCAGTGTGCTGCATACCTGAAACTAACACAACACTGTAAATCAACTGCACCTCAATAAAAATTTTTAAAAAAAGGGGAAAGCAGAAACTGAGACCCGTCCTCCTAGCAAAAGCCCCTCCCCAAAGCCGCCAAGGAAGCGCCCATGAGTACCTTGCCTGATGATGGGAACGCTGTGGGCGGCTCTGTCCACCTTGAAGGAGAACATCTTCTCGCTGGCACTCACGGGCCGCCTGTGGGAGGCTGGTGGGACCATGGGGGGCTCGGGGGACCCCTGCGACCAGCTCCTCTGCACTGGCGCTGTCCAGATGCCCGGGTAGAAGGGGGTCTGTGGTGGTGAGGGTGACTGGTTCAGTTCCTGGGTGGCCCAAGGTGGCTGTGGCCTTGGCCAAGGTGCTGGGCCCCTCACCCATGGGAAGGAGACCTGCAGGGGCAGACAAGAGGGTCAGGGGAGGTTACGAGCAGCTGGGGTGGTCTTCACCTTTCTGTCCCGGCGACATAATTGCTGCCCTAGATTTCGGCATATAAGTCACTTCTCCCAAGAATCCCTCCCACACTCTCCCCAAATTTGGGATGGCGGTCCCCACCATGGGTCACCTTGCACACTATCGCACCACCATTTATTGGGTGCAGCCTTCGTGCCAGGCACCCAGTCAAGAGATTCACATGCATTACCTCATTTAATACCCCTGATGCTCTGTGATGAGCCCGAGGCTGAGCAAGACCTAGTGACTTTCCCAGGACCACAGATTTGGCAGTGAGCGTCTGAGCTGGTACAACGCCACCTCTGAGCTCTGAGAGGCTGACAGCTTTTTGTCTACCTTGCTCAGCACCGTATCCTCAGCTCCTAGAATAAACCCTTGGCACATACACAGTAGGTCCTTAAATATTGGTTGAAAGAATGAATGAACACATCTCCGAGATTCAAGCCCAGCTCTCCAGGACACACACATCCACACTGTGTGTCTCCCTGGCACTCCCATTCCACCTCTTCCCCGAAGCCGAGAGCTCTGGGGTGGCAGGCACCCCAACTGGCTCGAAACCCAGCTGGCTCATTAGCCTGTGATCCTCAACATCTGCCACATCTGATTCTTGGCAGACGCTCCATAAATATCTATCGAGGGAACCTTTTTTCATCTGACCCGGCGGAAGATGTCTCTATCTACTTTCATTAGAGAGCACATCAAAATCCATCTACACCAGGAGAAGCAAATGCTGAGAGGTGCTGACACCTGGCTTTTTCTTGGTTAATGCTGTTGTGGCCGTCCCTCCCTGTGCCTAGTGGTTAAACCGTGACATCGTGAATGCTACTATTTATTGTAATTACTCACCGATTTCTCGCGATAGCCCTGAAGGGGAGGAGCTCTCCTTATTCCTAGCTTACAAATGAGGCTTGGAGAGGTTAAGGACTTCACCAAGCTCAGGTGGTGGTGGAGAGGGTGGTGGGACTGGGGTTCTGGAAAGTTCTTTCCCTCTCTGTCTCTCTCTCCCTTCTCTGCCCCACCCCCACCCCCAGTCGCTTGGCAGAAAAAAACACACTTTTCAAGGAAGAAGCTAAGTTCAAAGGTTTGCCGCCTGTGGCGGTCACGTTTCTCTTTCTGCAGACTGCAGACACATAATGAGAAACAGGACAGAATGCTTCCGAAATAGGAGCACTGGCAGACAGAACTTCCTATAGCTCCAGCTGGATTGTATTCAAGAGGAAGGTTCTCCACTCACTCAGGTTCCCAAACCAGTCTTTTAGCTACAGTCTTTCCCAGCCAAGTCAAGAATCCGGTGAATTCCCCTGAAGACTTTTTTGGAGTCAGGGAGAACACTGTTCGGGAAAATCAAACTCCAATTGCCTGGCGACACCTGGCCCAGCATTTATGATGACACTGGCCCCGTTGAAACCTGTTTCAGGAACGGACTTGGCAGTGTTCCAGAACTCTGTTACCTTATGTGAAGATTCGAATTTCTCTCCACTGTGGGCACCTCGGTCTCCACCTAAGCTTTCTTCCTTTCTCTCCTTTCAGAAGCTGAGGTGTCCTGCTCCTGCCTTGCACTCACTTCTCCATCCATCCTATCCCTTCCCGTCCTCTCCTCTGGGGCTGTCTTGCCTCAATCATTCCTACAACCTTTCCTCATCGATTTAATAAAGATTTATCGAATGAAAGGGCTGAAGGTGGGAAGGGGGAAATTTGAATATGTTTTACCCCCGCCTGATAGAAAACAAATCGAGAGACCACGGGTAGTGTGGAGGAATTCCCTTTTGTGCTGGGATGCTCAGGTAGATGTGCCTCACTGCCCACTAACTGCCAGGGTGCTAAAGGGAGTGCTCATATCTCATGACTCAAGTGGTTCACTGCCGTAGTGGACAGGCCGCAACCCACCTGGCTCTTCTGGAAATTCCAGGAATCTCCCTCCCAATCTGTCGGCCCATTGCTGTGGGTGGGGCTAAGCAATCAACCAATCACACTCCCTGGACATACTGATTGGTTCAGTGGTGGGGCAAGTGATGCAATCAGAGCCAAGGAGACCCAAGAAGACTTGGCTGGACACCAGGATCTGGAGTGACCTGGTGGGACTTCAGAATGCAGCCAGCATGAGGGAGTGGAGCCCAGACATGGAGAGAGGGAAGCTGTTTATTCAGTGGTGTTAGTATAGTCACATTTCTGTGAGATGGATCTCCAGAACATTTTCGTCTTGCAAAATGTAACCTCTATTAACCATTAGACAACAACTCCCCATTCCCTCCGCCACCCAGCCCGTGGTGACCAACATTGTGTCTCTATGAATTGGACTACTCTAAGTACCAAGTACCTCAAATAAGTGAAATCACATGGTACCTGTCTTTTTGTGACTGGCGTATTTCACTTAGCATAATGCCCTCAAGGTTCATCCATGTTGTAACATGTCAGAATTTCCTTCTTTTATTTTATTATTTTTTTGTGTGTGTGGTAGGCGGGCCTCTCACTGCTGTGGCCTCTCTCGTTGTGGAGCACAGGCTCCGGACGCGCAGGCTCAGCGGCCATGGCTCACGGGCCCGGCCGCTCCGCGGCATGCGGGATCCTCCCGGACTGGGGCATGAACCCCTGTCCCCTGCATCGGCAGGCGGGCTCTCAACCACTGCGCCACCAGGGAAGCCCTTCCTTCATTTTTAAGGCAAAATAATATTCCACCATACAGTTTAGAGTGTATTTTTTTTTTATCCATTAAGCGTCATGGGCACTTGGGTGGTTTCTACCTCATGGCTATTAGAACTATGCTGCTGTGAACATGGTGGGGAAAATAAGGAAGCTGGTTTTGAGCACTGGCTGGGGTGCTACCCTGAAGTGCTCCATCCCTGAGGCTGGCTAGAGCTGGTTTCTGTCGCTTGCAGCACACAGAGCCCGAACGATAGGGCCCCTAGTGGGAAGGAGCCAAAGATGTATAAACGCAGCAGAGACTCCAAGCTCTTCGGGTTTAAAAATTTAAAAATAAAGGTTTTTTTTTTTTTTTTTTTCTCTGAAGCATGTTGGTTGAGGGTAGCTTTAGTTGGATGGTTAAAGTTGGTTTTCTCTAGTTTCCCGGCTTGCTTTATCAAAGGGAAGGTCAAGGTTTTCTCAGAAATTGCTGCTGGCAACTACAACGATACAGGCAGGGAGAAAAGCAAACATAAGAAGAAGACTCACATTAAAAGCTAGCTCTGGGGCTTCCCTGGTGGCGCAGTGGTTGAGAGTCCGCCTGCCGATGCGGGGGACACGGGTTCGTGCCCCGGTCCGGGAGGATCCCGCATGCCGGGGAGCGGCTGGGCCCGTGAGCCATGGCCGCTGGGCCTGCGCGTCCGGAGCCTGTGCTCCGCGGCGGGAGAGGCCACAGCAGTGAGAGGCCCGCGTACTGCAAAAAAAAAAAAAAAAAAAAAAAAGCTAGCTCTGGGCTGTACAGGAAGCATGGGGTCAAGGTCAGTTATCAACAAGTTTGTTTTTATTATTTATTTATTTTAGATTTAATTCTATTTATTTTTGTCTGTGTTGGGTTTTCGTTGCTACGTGCAGGCTTTCTTTAGTTGCGGCGAGCGGGGGGCTACTCTTGTTGTGGTGCGCAGGCTTCTCCTTGTGGTGGCTTCTCTTGTTTCGGAGTGTGGGCTCTAGGCGCATGGGCTGCAGTAGCTGGGGCACATGGGCTCAGCAGTTGTGGCACGTGGGCTCTAGAGCGCAGGCTCAGTAGTTGTGGCGCATGGGCTTAGTTCCTCCACGACATATGGGATCTTCCCAGACCAGGGCTCGAACCTGTGTCCCCTGCACTGGCAGGTGGATTCTTATCCACTGTGTCACCAGGGAAGTCTTCAAGTCTGTTTTTAGAAACTTTAGTTTAAAAATACATGCTAATGCCTTTTCTCTTTCTTTGTGTCTGTTCTCTGACCATATGGTATGTTGCCATGGTTGGGTTTTTTGTTTTGTTTTTGAGGTAGCATATGTGATACTCCTGATTTCTTTTCCATACTACCTTTAAAATAGCAGGTTGGGGCTTCCCTGGTGGTGCAGTGGTTGAGAGTCCGCCTGCCGATGTAGGGAACACGGGTTCGTGCCCTGGTCCGGGAAGATCCCACATGCCACAGAGCGGCTAGGCCCGTGAGACATGGCCGCTGAACCTGCGTGTCTGGAGCCTGTGCTCCGCAACGGGAGAGGCCACAACAGTGAGAGGCCCGTGTACCGAAAAAAAAAAAAAAGCAGGTTGTCAACCACCTGGATTAACCATGACCACATCCACGGCTGAATTTATATTAGCTTTAATAAACACAGGTCAATGATTTACTCAAGAAATCACTATCCATTTTTTTTCAGATTATCTATTTGTTCTTTGTGTTATTTCCCCAATATCTGCTTCTAACCCTGAAAAGAGTGTAAGTTGAATGGGACACCCTAAAAAAAATTCGAAGTAGTTTGCACATCGAGTGCCTACAGTACACATGAATTCTGCCAGGAAGCCCTGGAGCCTGCAGAGAAGGTGGAAACTTAGACCTTGCCCTTGGAGAGCTTGTTATGTGCTCTGCCATTTGTAAGTAATTGTGGACAATACAACGACTATGAGCCACTGTGTAGAGAAGCCACAGATGTGCCACAGACTGTGCTGGGCACTTAATGCATGTGGTCTCATCTGATCTCCAGAATAATCTTGCAGGAGGCATTTTACCCCTCATTGTGTGGATTAAGAAACTGAAGCTCAGAGAGGTTAAATGACTTGCCCAACGTCTCACGGCCAGGAAGTGGTGACACAATTTGACTCCAATACCTGTGCTCTTAGGACTTCTAGGTTACTCGAAGTCATGATTTATTACTTGCTTTCCATACTCACAAACGGATCTTAGACGACTGGTTAGTGAATGATAGGATATTTTCCAAGTTAAAAAAAGGAAATGAACATTAGATGGTGTGAAAAAACACAAGACATCGCATGGGCTACTTAGAAATGGGATTTTCTAGGAACACTGACAACTGTCTTATGGAAGTGTTATTCTTTCTGGTACATGCCACGCCCTGGAAGCAGCTCAGAGGACCCCAGCCTCCATCCGGGAAGACCTGTGGTATGTTCACTGCTGTACCAGAGGAGTGCTGGGGCCTGCTGGTACCCGCCCACGAGAACTGATTGTTAAATGTCCAGGAATTTTGCCAACTGGTTGAGAAACACAGCCATTAATAAGAATTAACTTACATAAATTTACAATTAAATTATATCAGAAACAATTGGTATACAAACTTAAAAGTCACCCCTTCCTAATTATTTTACTCTATTTTATTATTACCTATGCTCTTGAGGTTATTTCACTCTACTATATGTTTCTGTTGGAAATGTTACATAGTAATGCGTTACCACACCTCTCTTTCCTTCTCTGTATTCAGGGATGCGTCATTGGGAGCTTGAAATTGACCGTGGAGTGCATATTACACCATAGAAATCAGGAAATGTTATAAATGAGGGCTTGGTTTTTAAAAAGTTTTATAAATAGGTTTAATAATGGTGGTTCATGTAGAGCTTGATTTTGTTTGTTTGTTTGTTTTGTTGATTGCCTAGACTTAAGACAGTAACGGAGAAAATGTTAACAATGCAGATTATACAAAAGCATGTTGTGTCTTAGCCGTTATGTTATGAATAGAGCAAAAAATTGGGGAAACGTTCTTCGAGTATTTAAAAATTATTATCTGATGCAGCAACAAAGTCACTCATGTCACTGATGAACATGTGAAGTTCTAACGTCTTTCTTTTTTCACTTGTATTATTCATAAATCCAAAATATCCAAAAATACCCATCAGTGCTCAGGTTGGGAACTCTCTCATTCGTCAACTGCAATGAGAAATTGGCTATGGATACAAGAGTTCACCTAAAGTCAATGAAAGCATTCTGTGAGACTCAGCTGGCTATATAGAATTTACAAGAAAGAGTACTGTATATTTTGTTACATGGATAGACTGTGCTACACATTCTTTATATCAGTAAACCTTATGCTATGCATCCATGTACTTTACTTTTCCCAGAGAGCTGGTCATTAAATATTTACCAGCCAATTGCTGGCTGTGCTGGCACCCAGCAGAGTGCCTGCTACTCATGGTAGGTGTTCGCTGACTGAGCTGAACAGTTGGCAAATGGAGTGTAAATAAAAAGCACTTTGATTCTGGGGCTGGGATGGGAAAAACACATGCTAAGCCTGGTGCATCTTGTAACAGCAGAGAGTAAGCAAGTGCCCAAAACAAAAAGGTGGGGAGATGCTCAAGGACACAGCAAGCAATCTGAAAGAGCTCCCAGTGGCCAAGGCTGGAAGAATTTGAGCGAAGAAATATTTAATGAGTATTGGATTATAATTCAAAGTGTAAAATCATTATACATGGATCCATACTGACATAGATACATTAGTGAGTAAATACATAAAGGAGGGAGAAGAGACCGGCTTCCTTACAGAAGAATTTAACATACATAGATGTGGAGCTTAATTCCCATGGTCTGGAAGGGCCTGGGGGGTAGGGGTGATGGTGGCGAGCAGGGACACTGACCGCAGCATGGAGGAGCCATGGACCTGGAAAGACAGAATGGAGACTAGAAAACATGGCCAGTAGATCTCAGAAGCCAGGAGAGGGTGCTACTTGGTGCCAGGACAAATGGCCTTTATCTCAACAGCTACCGGGGTGTCACCGTAACTCAGAGACGGGTAATAATTCTATGTCCCCAAGAAAAGGGTAAATCATGTACGGGGCTTCAGTGTGAGAAATCAGGGTTATACATTTAGAACACAGAACCGCCAAGTTATACATTATTTTTAGGTTTTGGAACTTAAAAGAATTAAGTCCCTTTGAGCTGTTCAGAAAAGCCATTCGTTTGGGGTTTTCCCAGCTGTGTTAAAGGAGATCTGGCCCATCTAATTTTCCCATTTTCTTGTAAATCTTCAATCTTACGGTTTTTCCTTTCCTTTCAAGTTCTAATCAGCTTCCTGGTCAGTCCATAAAATGGGAAATAGAATCTAATGAGAAAACAGCCAGATTTTTGCAAATAGCTTTTGCTACCCCTAGACTTGGCCTGCTTCAATTGGGTCTTGCCAGATAGAGAGACGGAATGAATGAATGAATGAATGATCATCAACTAAGTTCAGAGAAGGAGCAACGTGGTTCTGATTTGGTAACAAAGGGTGTGGTCTGCCAGAGGAAGCAGGACGCGGCCGGGTTCCTGACCGAGTCTGGGTTCTGTCTCAGCAGGATGCTAAGGGTTCAGCCCGCGCTCCCGTCTCCACCTCCCCCGATGTCATCTGCATCGCCTGTAGACATCTGGTGACAACACAGCCTCAGGGGTCCTTTTGTGTGAGTTTCTGCTGCAGAGGCCGAGCCTGAGGCTGTCTGCTGCCCCGTGCCCTCCACTTCACTGGTCTCGGGAAATCGCCTTTGATATGAAACACCCAGCCTCAGGAGTTCTCATCACATAAGTAAGTCCCCACGGGACCTGTAAGAGCACAGGGTAGAGGAAATCCTACAAGGTTAGGTAGGAGATGACAAAGCTTGACCAGAAAGAGGCTTTGTTCTGAAGGGCACCATACTCTCTGGTCATTCACTCAGTTGCCGGCTTCTCAACCCCCGGTACAGTAAAGCCACATCCTCCTCAACAACGGGCCCAATTCAGAGGTCCCAGGAACGTGGAAACACCACCCTTCTTGGGGATGGACAACTAAGGCCCAGACTCTGAGCTTCTCATCACACCAGTTCACCACAGGAGAGAAATGAGCAACTCTGCTTCCTTGGAGACTGGCCTGGGACTTTTCCAATGGAAAAGTGGATTATTCATCATTTTCCTCCCCCCAGATCCCTAGTGGCAAATCCCGTTAGGAAGGCTCCACTTAGGCAATAGGAATGCTTCCTAATGTCATGGACATCTTCTTTGTTTTTGCCTCCCCCGCATCCATTTCTTCCATCTTCTGGATGGGCACCTTAATTTTTTTGCAGGGAAGACACCCTTTCCCTGACAATCCTGAGTCCATAGAACTCTGACCCTTCCACCCCAGGGGTGAGACCATAACCCAGGTCTGGCCAATCAGAGCATTCCTGGCCCCTGGCCTCAGTGATTGGTTCAGGGGAAGCCACGTGATCCAAGCCACTATCAATGAAGATGCTGGCTCTATCCCTGGAACTGCTACTTTGTAGGGTGCTGGGGCTGCTGGTGGCCACTTTCCTACAGGTGAGGCAAGAGTCTGTCTGAGATTGGGAAGCTAACAGGGAAGAAAGAGTCAGATTCCTGACCATGATTTGGGCGCCTGGATCCAGCTGGGCCTAAGCTGCAGCTTTTGGCCTTTTCAGTTCCATGAGCTTTTTTTTTTTTTTTTTTTGCCTAGGCTAGTTTTAGTTGGTTTTCTGACACTTGCAAACAATCAAATTTCCTGGACAGTATGCTTACTGAGACTTTAGCATAAGCATCACTATGTACTCAGAGTGAAAGTTGTTTTAAAGGTTATGACATGCTCAAATAAAACCCACTAGACTGTCATCATGCACCAAGTTTACCTTTCAACTTATAAAAGTAAAGCAGCATCTCCAGAGAAGAATGATTTAAGACCAAGGAATCAATCATAAGACAAGTAGTAAAACGCTGCTTAGAGAAACTTAGATAGATAAATAGTCCTCTAGCTACAGCAGGCTTCAGACTACAAACCCCAAATTTCTGCTTCAAAAGTGACTCAGGGAAGACATTCCATAGTTTCATTTATTTCGTTTTTTGGCCTCGCCGTGCACTTGTGGGATCTTAGTTACCTGACCGGGAATTGAACCCAGGCCCTCAGCAGTGAGAGCACTGAGAGCACTGAGTCCTAACCACTGGACCACCAGGGAATTCCCAACAGTCCACAGTTTTAAAAGAAAACTTTCCAGTTGAAGAAACAGGTAAAATTTATAATATGCATCTGTTGTATATATAATATGTTAATGTCTAGGACATTTATCAGATCCATGTCAATGTAATTATATTATTACTATATTTGCAAATGCATATATATGTGTATGTATATTTAGAACCACATATTTCCAGCTCTTTTTTAAAGAGGTATTGAAAAGCCTGTTCAAAATTTAGTTTTCCAGCTTGTCTGTTTTTTCTTATTCCTCAGTAAACTTAAGCAATTAACCAGCACATTTCCTGGCACACAGTAAGGCTCAATCTGAGTGAGTTCTTTCTCCCCAGCTCCCCCCTCTATTTTAAGTTCTTCTTTTAGAAACCAAGTCAAATGAAAGAGGCAGGACTGCATAGTGTTACAGGCAGAGGCTGGTCAACGTTTTCTGTAGAGCCAGACAGTAAGCATTTCCAGCCTGTGGGCCATAGGATCTGCCCAGCTTACTCTGCCATTGTAGCCGACAACACAGGCAATACTGAAATGAATGGGATGGCTGTGTTCCCAGGAAACTTTACAGAAACAGGCGATGGACCGCACTTGGCCCTGGGCCATAACGTGCCGACCTCAGGTTAAGACCTTGGGATCCGGCATCACACAGACTCTGGTGCGGCTCCCGGCTCTGCTCCGTCTCTGGGACCCTGACGAGTGTGTCATTTCTGTGCCTTGTCTGTAAGACACAGGGATACCAACAGCCATTTCTTAGTCTGTGAGAAGTGGGTGAGACAGTGCACGTGAAATGCTGGGAACACGTCCTGGTCCATAATAAATGAGCATAAAACATTAGCCACCAGGTGTGATCACCATCGTCAAAAAAGGAGAAGAAAGGGCGCAACTGAATTTGTCCAGGAACGGCAGCAATATCCCTGGTAAAGAGTTAGTGGGTAGACTTCCCTGGGGGCTCAGTGGTTAAGAATCCGCCTGCCAATGCAGGGGACAGGGATTCGAGCCCTGGTCCAGGAAGATCCCACATGCCGCGGAGCAACTAAGCCCATGGGCCACAACTACTGAGCCTGTGCTCTAGAGCCCGCGAGCCACAACTACTGAGCCCGCGTGCCACAACTACTGAAGCCCACGCACCTAGAGCCCATGCTCCGCAACAAGAGAAGCCACCGCAAAGAGAAACTCGCGCACTGCAAAGAAGGGTAGCCCCCGCTCGCCGCAACTAGAGAAAGCCCGCGCGCATCAACGAAGACCCAACGCAGCCAAAAATAAATAAATAAAATAAATAAAATAATTAAAGAAAAAAAGTTAGTGGAGCCAGGGACTTCCCTGGCCGTCCAGTGGTTAAGACTCCACGCTTCCAATGCAGGGGGTGCAGGTTTGATCCCCGGTTGAGGAACTAAGATCCTGCATTGGTGTAGCCAAAAAAAAAGTTAGTGGAGCCAAACAAGCAAGGAAGCCAGATAACTGAAAATGCAGTTTCTCCTATTATCAGTGGCTTTCGTTTTTACCCACATAATGAATCATCCCCTGTCAGCGTGTGAAATTGCAGGTTGGACTGGGAATTGCAAGACCTTCCTTAACCGCTGGGCAGTGAAGGACCTGCCTCGGCTCTCACGGCCCCACGATGCTTCGTGCTACTAGGAAAAGGCTCCAAGGGACTCAGGAGAGCCGGCTTTTAATCCTGCCTCTGGATCTATATGATTGATGCCTAACCTTGGGGAAGTCACTGAAACTCTCTGAGCCTCAGTTTATGCCATGATAGGGGTGGTCCCAGGGACCTCTATAAAAACAACTGAAGGGGGAAAGGGGACCTGGGATTAATGAGTAGCTCCTTGGCAGAAATTGGAAATTGAAGCTCAGAAAGGTAAAGCTAGTTGCAGCTGGCATTTCAACTTGGGTCCATCCAACTCCAAAGCCCTTGCTTTCTCGATTGTGTTCTGCAGAGCTTCCCCATTAAAGCAGCAAGGAATATTGGCCGACAGAGGGCGCTCTTCTCGCAAGACAGGACGTCATGACATTGCAGGGACAGAAGACAGTATCCAGGAGCCACGTGGGAGAGTCTGGCTGGACTGGGAACAGGGCAGAGCAGGCTACAGGGAAGGCCAGACACAGGCAGTCATGGGGATGGGCGCTGCCGACAAGGAGCTGTCAACCCCCTCATGGAACAACTCGGCACGTCATTTGTGGCGCCTGGCTTCCTTTTTCATTCTGGCCATTTCCATCAGTTTTGCCGTATTTCAGAACAGAGAAAGACATGATTGATACATACGGGTGACGTGGGTTTCCTGACTCAGCTGCCTTGTAAGAACGGCGCCACTGTGACTAGCACAGCTTGTTTCCACACCTCCTTTCCCAGAGCTCAGAAAGCACGAGTAAAGGCAACAAGCAACAAAACCCACAACACGGCGGCACACCTGACTCTGGGACTTCAATTTCCCACGCCTGGTGCCAAGACTCTATGGGATTAATCAACGGTTGCTTCAGGGCATTGCAGATGGCCCTGCGGGTTATGTCCTGCACAGTTTCAGTGGGCGCCATCCACATGGACTACGTTGTGAATGGTGACCCTGGAGCTGTGCAATATGGCAGCCCTAGGTTATACTTTGATGAGAGAGCTATAATTTACACAGTATGGTCCTGGGGGCTTCCCTGGTGGCGCAGTGGTTGAGAGTCCACCTGCCGATGCAGGGGACACGGGTTTGGGCCCCGGTCCGGGAAGATCCCACATGCCACGGAGCGGCTGGGCCTGTGAGCCATGGCCGCTGAGCCTGCACGTCCGGAGCCTGTGCTCTGCAACGGGAGAGGCCACAACAGTGAGAGGCCCGCGACCACAAAAAAAAAAAAAGGATGGTCCTGGGCACAACCTGGCTGCCAATGCACTTTGTCAAACAAGAGTTTTTCTTTATATTTTTCCATCTTGTATGTTATTCTATGGGTAATTTATCTGCAAATGTATTTATCTGCTAGCGGGGGCAGGTCTTGGGAGGTTTCCCTGTCCATAAGGACACTTACAAAGGAGGCATTTGGCTGCTCCATGCTGGTTTGCTTGACTCTAAAGCTGAGGGTTATCATGTGCTTATTAGGTGCCAGACGCTGGACTAAGCAATTTACGCACTTTGCCCACTTAATACCACAGTCACTCAAGGTGGTAGGAACTATTGTTACAGGAGTGGGGACCGAGGCCCTGAGAGGTAGATGATTTGTGCACGTCCAGTATAAAAGCCGGTCAAGAGCAGGGCTGGGACGGCGCTGGAGTCAGCCTGACCTCAGGGCACGTGCTCTAACCACTGAGACATCTGCAAACACATCTGGATTCCTAACCGCCCCGCACCTCACCCGCCTCCCCCAATAAAATGCCGTCACACCCTCCTCTATTGGTTAGGGTCACCACAAAACCTGAAATAAATGCTTTCATTTGGGAACTCTTTGTCGGGAGAAGAACAGTTCTCATCATACTGAATCTGTATGATATCAGGGCAGTCCTCCGTGGAAACTCCATCCAAGGAGGAAACACAGCGCCCTCACCAGGGACCCCAAAATCAATTGGAAACAAGAATAGGCCGGAAGCAAGACGGCCACGAATTTTTTAGAAAAACTGGGCTTCAAAATATTTGATGAGAGATGCTCTTCAATACCTCTCCCTTTTCCCCTCTTCCTTTCTCTTCTTTTAAATAGCCAGCAGGTTGGGGTCATCAGGAAGTGGAATTTGTAGGAAGGTGTCAGTCAGTCCACAGGCTGCCCTCACACGGACGCTGCAAAGGACCCCTCCATGAATATGAGCATCATGGATGGAAGCTCCTCAAGCTGGGGACGCCCCGGCAGAGAGCACTTTTGAGAAGATGGGGCTGTGGAGAGTCCTGCAAAGTGCCCTGGGCACAGGCCAGGGGAACACTTGTGCAGCTGCCTGCAGTCAACTGAGGAATGAAGCAAGGTGCAAGTGCGTGTAGGAATAAGAATTGAAAAAATCCGTGCATATTCGAGTGACCGTGAGAGTATGCTTTCCTCGGTGTGAAAACCAGTCAAGGCTACTGCTCCAGCTAGCATCAGACTAAATGGTTTTCTCCCCTCCTTTTTCCGCAAGTGGGGATAGTGTTTAATTTGCACTGACTAGCTGTGTGGCCCTGGGGAAATTACTTAACCTCTCTAAGTTTCGGATTCCTTGTCTGTCAAATGGGGATCATGGGAGAACCCATCTCATAGGTTGCTATGAGCGTGAAATAAGGGAGAGCAGGTGAATTGCTTAGCACAGTGCTGTTCACGTCAGTGATTCCTCCTGCTGCTCTCCTGGTTTCTCTTCTTACAAAGCATCTTCTTCCGTCTTATCTACTCAAGGTTAGAGGTCGTCATCACTTTTTCCCACAATTATATAAGAAGTACCTTGTAAAATAAAGTCCCCATTCCATAGTTGTACACCCGTGTGCATAACAAACTTACTCAAAATGGCCAAAAGATGGAAGCAACCCAAGTGGCCATGGATGGATGAACAGGTAAACAAAATGTGGTGAATCCATACAATGAAATATTCAACTGGAATGAACCATGAGGATATCATACTAAGTGAAATAAGATGGTCACAAAAGGACAAACAATGTAAGATACCATTTATATGAGGAACCTAGAATAGTCCAATTCACAGACACAGAATGCATGGTGGGAGGGGAGGAAGGAAGCAGGGGGTTTGATGTGATGGGCATAGAGTTTCAGTTTGGGAAGATGAACAAAGTTCTGAAGATGGATGGGGGTGATGGCTGCACAACAGTGTGAATAGATTTAATGCCACTGTGAACTGTACACTGAAACATGGTTAAGATGGTAAATTTTATGTGTATTTTACCATAATTTTGAAAATTAAAAGTTAAAAACAAACCCCAAAATGAAATACCTCCAAGGTTTCTCCGAGGTTTGGGGTGATAGAAATGGAGGAAAATGTTCTGAGAGCAGGTTGTGGTGATGGCTGCACAACTCCATCAATATATTCAAATTGATTGAATTGGACACTTCAAATGGGTGAAGTTTCTGTTATGTAAATTGTACTTCAGTGAAGCTGTTAAGAGCAAGCAAGCAAACAAACACATGCTGTGATCCGGAGGAAACTTTGGAGGATGAAGGAGCTGTTCACTGTCTTGATTGTGGCTATGGTTTCACAGGTGTACCCATATGTCAAAGCCCATCCACTTACAGACTTTAAACATGTGCTGTTTATTGCATGTCAATTATATCTTAATAAAGCTGTGTTTTAAAAAGGCAGAAGAGTATTCCATATATAACGAACTCCTTATAATATATTAAACTCCTTAGAATATATTAAACAATATAATTTATTAAACAATGCCCCCTTTGGATGGAAATTTAGGTTTCAAATTTTATGCCCCTATAAATAATAGTTCAATAAATATCTTTGTAGGAAAAAAGAAGAAAAAAATGCAGATATTGTTTGCTGCTCCCCCTCTTCTTCTCCCCACGGGCAGGCCACAAAGTCAGAATTTCCCAGGGAGGGGGCCTGGGAACCTGTAATTTGACTGAACATTCCTGAAAAATTCTTGGAATCAGACATGTTGGGGCACATTGAATCAAACTTCATGAACTTGGATTTTCAGGCTTGGGAGTGTGAAATCCCCTTTTCTTTGATCCCTAAAAAATTCTGTAAGTGTTCCATACAAATGATTCTAAATTTCGGTTTCCCTCCTATTGGCGGTGCATCAGAATCATCAGGGAGCTTGTGAGAATGCATATTCCCAGGCCCTACTCCCAGGGAGGATGTGTATGGTTGCCAGATTTCGCATAAAGAAAGAAATGAATAAATCAATATATAATAAACTATAGGGTGTCCGTTAAATCTGAATTTCAGATAAACACCAAATAATTTTTTTAGCATATGTGGTTCCTTGCAATAGTTGGGCCACACCTGTACATAACAATTATTTGTTGCTTATCTGAAATTCAGATTTAACTGGGTGTCCTGTATTTCATCTGGGAATCCTAAGTATGAGTCCTCAGGCCTGGGGTGAAGCCCAGATCTGCACTGTTGGTCTGCTCCCCACGTGCTTCTGACGAGGAGGATCCTTAGAACCCATGTTGAGAACCCCTGATCAGGTCAACACCTTCTATGTCAGGAGCCCCTCCTCAGGGCGGCCAGTGGATCCCAGTGCATCCCACAAGTGAGCACACTTTAATGTTGGTCCAAGGAGGAAAAGGGGGCTGAGAAGCAGCAGGAGAAAACTGTCCCAGGTTTTCAAAGCCAAACGTGGTGGATACGGTGTCACGGGCCCTGCAGCCTGAGGGACGGTGCTCATCTTCTCTGAGTGAGTATTTAAGGCTGCCTAGTGGACCCACACCCCAGGATTCTGTCTAGATTCTCTAAACTTTATTTATTTATACCCAGCCTCGTCCCAGAAAGGACTTTAAGCCTCGGAGGTCTCAGTCCATGCAGGGTTCTTGGTGCTGGCGAGTGAGGTTAACACGCCGTCTCTCTGGGACACACACGACAGGTATTCATTGTGTGCTCACCACGAATGGGCATTATTCTGGGAGCTTTACAATGATAACCATCTCATTTAGCCCTCGAGATAAGCCTGCAAGGTCATTGCTGTCGTTGGCCCCATTTTGTAGATGAGGAAACCGAGGTTCCGAGGGGTCCAATGGTTTGTGCAAGAGCGCACCGAGTAGGCCAGTGGCAGAGCTGGGGTTCTGACCCAGGACTGTGTTGCTAACCAGCCCCCATCCTGCCTCCCTACTGAACCAGATACTTCTTGTCACTGAGCTTTGCTGGGCGAATTTTGGGTTACGTTCCGCTTAACCTGGGGCCATACTTTAGGTCCTGATCCCGGGAACATTTCTGATCCGGTGTGATAACAGCTGGCAGGCCTTGAGCGTCTACTCTGGCCAGAGACTTTGACTTTTTATACATAGATACTCTCTCAACGCCCTGCACCGCTAAGAAGACCCAGACCCAGGCATACAGAGAAGCCTGGCCGAGGTCACAAAGCTAGGAAGTTGCAGAGCACTGATCTGCCTAAAAAGGAAGCATCCATCTCTGCATCTTCAGAAGCACACACTTGCTTTCCACCTCCCCTCGCCAAGCTTCACTTTTCAGGAAAACGCTCTCGCTCCGGGCTGGTCGCTAGGCAACCCTTGCATGTAATTCCACGAAATGCCCAGAAGAGGGCGCGAGGACTCGCTCTCCCCGGGCACCCACGCGATGGGGCTGAACTTCGCAGAATCGCGAAAGGAAGAGTGACGCGCTCCAGACGAACTCCACCTGTGGCCGTACCCGAGCCCTAGGCTGCACGGAAGGTGGCACAACACGGCACCTCTGCACCCCACCCCACCCCACCCCACCCCCGCAGGGGCCTGGACTCACCGAGGCTGGGTTTTCGATGACCAGTTCGTAGGTCAGCCCTCTGGACCCAAACCTCAGGATGTCTCCGGGTAGGAGCTTCACAGCCACGTTCTGAATGTGGCACTCATTGACGAACGTGCCGTTGCAGGAATTGAAGTCGTGGAGAACAAAGCTGCTTTCGGCCTCATTATATTCAATGAGTGCGTGATGGTTGTCGACGTCTGCAGACTGAAATGCAGAAGGGGGACAGTCAGAGCCAGCAATAACAGGAATAACAAGGAATAACTAGTGCCACTGACACTGGGGGCCCCAATGTGCTAACCACTTCATCTGGCTGGACAGTCACTGCAATCCTCATTTTAAGAGGAGGATGCTGAGGGTCAGAGAGGTTAAGTGACTTGCCTAAGGCCACACAGCTAGTGAGTGGAGGGTCACCAGACCCTGACAGCAGACCCAGACTAGATGCCCAGTTTTGGGGTAGGGCGTCAGGCAACACAGAGGCAAGAGGGAACTCGGGGGGAATTGGCCAGGAATTGGCCACTTGATAGTTCTCTGATCCCATGCAAGGATCCTTTTGGTTGTCCCGAGTGGCAAGATAGCAGAAATGGCCCAACACAAACCAGAAAGGTCAGTTGGCAAGTGACAACTGTCCATTTACTGCAAGTGTTAAAGTTCAGGGGAGGTTTTGTAATAATTGTTGTTTGTTCTATTCATTTTTAAAATAACATGTTTTTTGTAATAATGCAGAAAATGAGAACTAGAGAAAAACACAAAGAAGACATTAAAATCACTTAGACTCCCGTCCCCCAGAGGCAGGCACCGAGAACACGGTGGTTCACATCCTTCCAGTCTTTTCTCTATGCTTACAATCTTTTTAAAAAGTTTAAACACAATTGAGCTCACACCACAAAACATAGTTTTATAACTACCTTTTAAAAGCCTTGGTGTACAATGAAGATTTTTCCCATGTGCTTAATTATTACTGTTGCTTCTTAAAAGCTAATCAGAATTTATCTAACCAAAGATGATCTATTTTTCAATAGGGGCCCTGGTGTGACCACATTTCCCTCAAAAGAGAGAGACCCCAGACAGTGATTTGTCAGTGGCCTCAGAAACCTCCTGTGTAACCACTTTAATAAGAAGAATGAGCAAAACTCGGCACCAAGGAGGAAATATCACATCCCCACCTGGCCCCGGCGCCCTGGACTATGGGCTGCAGGGCACGTGCGAAGTCCTGTGTCTTCTCAGGACACTGCCTATGAGCCATCCACTCCAACCTGAGACTTTGCAAATATTTTCTAAGTCACTCTTCTCAGAGTGCCTCACCCAAATTTCATAGAGAGTACTTGGACTTAGAAATCTATACTAATGTCCCACAATATAATTATAACCTATAGCTTATATTAATAATAGCTTATAGTATATGAATAGATAATAATATAACTGCATATATTAGTAGAATATATTAATGACACATTATGTGTAATTACACAAATGCCAGGAAATTTGCTAAGTGCTTTACTGCATTATCCCGTTTCATCTTCACAATAATTCAAAGGGATACTTCCTCATTTCAAAAAAATTTAATTTTTTATTGAAGTCTAGTTGATTTACAATGTTGTGTTAGTTTCAGGTGTACAGCAAAGTGATTCAGTTATACATATATATAATATCTATTCTTTTTCAGATTCTTTTCCATCACAGGTTACTGCAAGATATTGAATATAGCTCCCTGTGCTGTACAGTAGGTCCGATAGTTACTCATTTCTTAGATGAGGAAACTGAGGCATAGAACGATTAAGTGTGCCCACAGTCAGCCACTTTGACTCGCTTGGCTTGTTCCCAGGTTTGCCTGATTCAAATGACTGTGCCTTTACCCACTTTTCAAATTCCTACCAAACACTTTGGCACTTAAAATACTGAAACACAAGAAGAAAGCAGGAGTAGCTCTATTAATTTCAGGCAGAGCCAACTTCGGAGGAAGGAAAGTTATCAGGGATAAAGAGAGGCGATACATAGTGATAAAGGGGTCGATTCTCCAAGCAGACATAACAGTCCTTCACTGTATGTACCCAACAATAGAGCATCAAAGTATGGAAGGCAAAAACTGATAGAACTGCAAGGAGAAGCAGATGAATCCATCATGGTAGCTGGAGACCTCAACAGCCCTCTGTCAGTGATGGGCAGACCCACCAGGCAGAAAATTAGGAAGAATGAAGTTGAACTGAACAGCACTACCATCATCTGGATCTAACTGGCAACCACACAGCTTCATCCCACAGCAACAAAACACACATCCTTCTCAAGCTCCCATGGAACATTCATGAAGCAGACCACATTCCAGGCCACAAAATATACCTCAACAAATGTAAAAGGATAGAAATTATGCAAAGTACGTTTTCAGAACACAATGGAATTAGGCTAGAAACCAATACCAGAAAGACAGCTGGAAAATCCCCAAATATTTGGAGATTAAACAACACATCTCTAAATAACAGATGGGTCAAGGAGGGAGTCTCATGGGAAATAAAAATTTATCTTGAGCTAAATGAAAATGAAAATACAACCTATGAAAATTTGCAAGATGCAGTGAAAGCAGTGCTTGGAGGGAAGTTTATGGCATTGAAGGCATACATTTGAAAAGATCTAAGCTTCCACCTTATGAAACTAGAGAAAGAAGAGCAATATAAGCCTACCACAAGCACAAGAAAAGAAGCAATGAATGAAATAAAAAGCAGGAAAACAATAGAGAAAAGTCAGCAAAATAAAGAGCTGTTTGTTTTTTTTTTTTTTTGTAAAGATCAATAAAATTGACAAACCTCTAGCAGGATAACCAAGAAAAAAAGAGAGAAGATACAAATTACTCAAATCAGAAATGAAAGCGATGGCATCACTACTGATCTCATGGACACTGAAGGGATAATAAAGGAATATTATGAATAATTCTATGCCCACAGATTTTATAAGTTAATGAAGTGGACCATTTCCTTGAAAGACACAATCTACTGAAACTCACACAAGGAGAAATAAATACTCTGAATAGACTCATATCTAGTAAAGAATTTGAATCAATAATGAATAACCTTCCAAAATGGAAAGCACCAGGCCTGGATGGGTTCACTGGTCAATTCTATCAAACATTAAGGAAAGAATGATATCAGTTCTAAATAATCTCTTCCAGAAAATAGAAGAAGAGAGAACACTTCCCAGTTCATTCTGTGAGGCCAAGCTTATTCTAATAGCAAAACCAGATAAAGATATTGCAAAACAGGAAAATTGCAGACCAATCCCTCCCATGAACATAGATGCAAAATCCTCAACAAAATATTAGCAAATTGAATCCAGTGATGTATAAAAAGACTTCTACACCACAGTCAAGTGGGATTTATTCCAGGTATGCAAGGCTGGTTCAACATTTGGAAATCAATTAATGTAATCCATCACATCAACAGCGTAGAGAAGAGAAATCGCATTATCCTAACAGTAGATGCAAAAAGAGCATTTGACAAAATTAAACACCCATGCATGATAAACTGACAAACCACCAAACCACCACAACAACTCTTGGCAAATTAGGGATGGAGGGGAACTTCCTCAACCGGATAAAGTACATCTATAAAAACCCTAAAGCTAATGTCATATTTAATGGTGAGAAACTAGAAACTTTCCAATTAAGATCAGGAATAAGGTGAAGATGTCCCCTTTCACCACTCATTTTCAACATTGTACTGTATGTCCTAGCTAATGCAACAAGGCAAGAAAAGAGAATAAAAGATAGATTGGGAAGGAAAAAGAAATCTTCTTTGGTGAGGTGTTTGTTCAGATCTTTTGCCCATTTTGCAGATGGCATGATTGTCTATGCAGAAAATCCCAAAGAACCGACAGAAAGCCCTCCTGGAACTAATGAGCAATTGTACCCAGGTGGCAGAATACATGATTAATATACAAAAGTCAATTGCTTTCCTATATACCAACAATGAACAAGTGGAATATGAAATTAAAAACACAACACCATTTACATTAGCACCAAAAAAAAAATGAAGTACTTAGGAATAAATCTAACAAAATACTTAGCTATATGAAGAGGTATATGAAGAAAACTACAAAATGTTGATGAAAGAAATCAAAGTAGTCTAAATAAATGAAGAGATATTTCATGTTTATTTGAAATTCCTTAATGATATATGATGTTTAACATCTTTTCATATGCTTATTTGACATCTGTAGATTTTCTCTGGTGAGGTGTCTGTTGAGCTCTTTTGCCCATTTTTAAGTTGGGTTGTTTGGTTTCTTATTGTTGATTTTTAAGACTCATTTATATTGTTTATTTATTTATTTTATTGAAATGTAGTCGATTTACAATGTTGTATTGATTTCTGCTGTACAGCAAAGTGATTCAGTTATACATATATATACATTCTTTTTAAAATATTCTTTTCCATTATGGTTTATCACAGGATATTGAATATAGTTCCCTGTGCTCTACAGTAGGACCTTGTTGTTTCTCCATCCTGGATGTAACAGCTCACATCTGCTAACCTCAACCCCCCACTCCATCTCTCCCTCAACCCCCTCCCCCTTGGCAACCACAGTCTGTTCTCTATATCCATGAAGACTCATTTATTTTGGATACATGCTTACAGCATCTTTATTCATAACTGCCCAAAACGGGAAGCAACCAAGATGTCCTTTAAAAGGTAAATGGATAGACAAATTGTGGTACATCCATACAATGAAATACTAGTGATAAAAATAAATGAGTTATCAAATAACAAAAAAGACATGGAGGAATCTTAAATGCATATTGCTTAGTGAAAGAACCTAGTCTGAAAAGGTTACATACCGTATGATTCCAACTGTATGAAATTCTGGAAAAAGTAAAACTATAAGGAGAGTAAAAGATCAGTGCTTGCCAGGGGCACAGGGGCTCTGGGGCTCAGGATGAAGAGGAGGGGCACAGGGGATTTCAGGGCAGTGAAAATATTTTTTATGATACTGTAATGGTGGATACTTGTCACTATACATTTGTCAAAACGAAAGAACGTACAACGCAAAGAGTGAACCCTAATGTAACCTATGGACTTAGTTAATCATAGCATATCAATATTGTTTCATGAGTTGTAACGAATGTACCGCACTAATGCATGAGGTTAATAATAGGGGAAACTGTGTGTATTGGAGGGGTGGATATATGGGAACTCTCTGTATTCTCTGCTAAAATTCCTGTAAACCTAAAACTGTTCAAAAAAATAAAGTATTAAAAAAAATGAAAACACATTAGCTCTTTGGAAAATGTCACCCACATCATCTTCATCACCATTGCCATTGATCTTTGTGTCCTTTGAACCTTTGATAACCCAGGAATGAGAGAAATTCTGTCTGTTACATTTTGTTTGTCTCTTGCCAGGCTTCACTGCGTTCAGTTCCTCAAAAACTGTCAGGCCATTATTAAGAACTCAAAGCAAGCAGGAAGTTTTCAATGACTCCACAAAGTTGGGTGAGCCTCTACCACATGTTAGGCCAGGAGACAGCTTCCTAGTTCGGCCCTATAATATCACTCGCTCCCTTTACTTGGAAAATTGCTAAATGCTGCTGCTGGACAGACGCCCTGCTGCTAATACAGACTGAGTCTATAAGCCCCAGCCTACTGAGCTGTCCCACTATGAGATGAACTGTTATTTATTTATTATTATTTTTATTATTATCCTTATCCTCCTCTAACATATTTTGAGGGCTTCCTGTGAACAGGGCCCTGCTGAAGCATTTTGTGTGCATTTTTACCATTTAATCTGCATGACAGCCCTAAACAGGGACTCTATTGTTATCTCCATCTTAGAGATGAAGAAGCTGAGACTCAACAGGTGAAGTGAGAGGACAGCATTACCTTGATCCCAAACCCAGACAAGGACACGACAGGACAACTACAGACCAATATCTCTTATGAACACTGACGCCACAGTCCTCAACCAAACAGGAGGAAACCGAATGCAACAGCACAGTAAAAGGATCATACACTATGACCAAGTGGCATTTATTCTTGGAATGCAGACTTGATGGTTCAACATATGAAAATTAATCCACGTAATACATCACATAAACAGAAAGAAGGAAAAAAATGATCATCTCGATGGACGTACAAAAAGCATTTGACAAAATGCAACACTCTTTCATGATAAAAGCACTCAACAAACAGGGAATAGAGGGAAATTACCTCAACATAATAAAGGTCAAATATGAAAGGCCCACAGGTAGCATCATACTCAAAGGTGAAAGACTGAAAGCTTTTCCTCTAATTTCAAGAATAAGATAAGGATACCTGCTTTTGCCACTTCTATTCAACAAAGTACTGGAAGTCCTAGCCAGAGCAATTAGGCAAGAAAAAGAAATAAAGACATCCAAATTCGAAAGGAAGAAGTCAAATTATCTCTGGTCACAGGCAACATGATCTTACATGTACAGAATCCTAAAGAGTCCATGAAAAACCACAACCCTCTTAGAACTAAAAAATACCATTCACTAGCAAAATCGTAGGACACAAAATCAACACACAAACATCAGTTGTGTTTCTATATGCTCACAATGAACAATCTGAAAAGGAAGTTAAGAAAATAATTTCATTTACAATAGCATCAAAATGAATAACATATTTTGGGATAAATTTAACCAAGGTGGTAAAAGATGTGTACACTGAAAACTACAAAGTGCTGCTGAAAGAAATTAAAGACACAAATAAATGGAAAGACACCTTGTATTCGTGGGTTGGAAGACTTAATATTGTTAAGATGTCATTACTACACAGCAGGATCTACAGATTCAAAATCCCAACAGCAGTTTTGGCAGAAATAGAAAAATCCATCCTAAAATTCATATGGAATCTCAGTGGACCCCAAATAGCCAAAATACTCTTGAGAAAGAAAAGCAAAGCTGGAGGTCTCACACTTCCTGATTTCAAAACTTACTGCATACAAAGGTACAGTAATCAAAACAGTGTGATACTGACATAAGGTCAGGCACATAGGCCAATAGAATAGAATAGAGAGCACAGAAATAAAAGTTTGCATATATGGTCCAATGATTTTTGACAAGGGTGCCAAGATTATTCAATGGGGAAAGAACAGTATTTTCAACAAATGATGCTGGGAAAGACTGCAAAAGAATTAAGTTGAACTCTTACCTTACACCATGTATAAAAATTAACTCAAAGTGGATCAAAGACTTAAACAGAGTCTAAAATTATAAAACTTTTAGAGGAAAGCACAGGAGGAAAGCTTTATGACATTGGATTTGGCAATGCATTTTTGGCTATGATACCAAAAGCATAGGCAGCAAAAGTAAAAATAGATAAATTCAACTATATCAAAAATTAAAACTTCTGTGAATCAAAGGACACAATAAACAGGGTGAAAGGCCATCTAGAGAAAGGGAGAAAATAGTTGCAAATCACAAATCTGAAAAAGGGTTAATATGAAGAATATATAGAGAACTATAACTCAACAACAACAACAAAAAAGAACCCCCAAATAACTTGATCAAATATGGGCATAGAACTGGAATAGACATTTCTCCAAAGAAGATATATAAATGTCCAACAAGCATATAAAAAGATGCTCAACATTACTAGTCATTAGGGAAATTCAAATCAAAACCACAGTGAGATACCACCTCATACCCATTAGGATGGCTACTATCAAAAACAAACAAACAGCAACAGAAAATAACAAGTGTTGGCAAGGATGTAGAGTAGGGGAACACTTATGTACCGCTGAGAATGTAAAATGGTGCAGCTGATATGGAAAACAGTAGAGCGGCTTCTCAAACAATTTAGAATAAAATTATCATATGATCCAGCAAGTCCACTTCCGGGTATATACCCCAAAGAATTGAAAACAGGAACTTAAAGAGTTATTTGTACACTCATGTTTATAGTAGCATTATTCACAATTGCCAAAAGGTGGAAGCCACCCAAGTGCCCACTGACTGATGATTGGATAAGCAAAATGTGGTCCATCCATACAGTGGAATATTATTCAGTGTAGGAGGAAGGAAATTCTGACACATGCTACAACATGGATGAACTGTGAGGACATGATGTGAAATAAGTGTCACAAAAAAGCAAATTTTGTATGATTCCACTATGTGAGGTACATAAAGTAGTCAAGCTCATAGAAACAAAATAGAACGGGGGTTGCCAGGAGCTGGGGAAGGGGAAACGGGGAATTGTTGTTTAATGGGTACAGTTTCAGTTTTGCAAGATGAAAAATTCTGAGGCTGGTTGCACAACAATGTGAATAACTTACAACTACTGATCTGTACACTTAAAAGTGGTTAAGACGGTAAACTTTATAGGTATTTTACCACGATTTAAAAAATGGCTAAGATGAAGGGACTCACTCAACATCAGGATGCTGGCCCAGGGCAATGTCAGGGTTTGAACCCAAGTCTAATTCCAAAACGTGTACCTTTGATTTGTACCCTGTGATTTTCAGAGTAGAGAGTGATTTAATAATGAGAGAGGAGACAGGCAGGACCTAATATACAAAACAAGTGCATTTTTTAAGGCTCCTGCATTGAAAATGTCTTTAAAAAGTATATAGTGAGTCCATAAAATATTGAGACGTTTGAACTTCTCTTAACAATGACCATCTGCTCTGATGACCCCTGTGCTTTAAGGAAGCCTCCTCGGGAAGCTGACTTAGTTATGACATTGCCCTGAGGTTCACTGACATTGTCACTTAGGTTCGACGTGTACCTGGAACCGTCCTTTGGAGCTAGGTTTCAACCTTGCATCACCTGGCACTGGGAAGCCCCATCTCAGACCATAACCTCCCACTCCCGGCCTTCCTTATCCTCTGTCTCGTCCTCTCCTTGAGTCACGTAGCCTTTGCTCCCTGTTTGCTCCCTAGGGGTAATGCCCTATGCTCAACCAGCCTGGGCCCTGTTCAAGCTCACCAGCTCCTTCAAGCCCATCCCGGCCCCCAAACCCTCCTGCCACCCTCACACTTCTGTCCTGAGGCTGGCCCAGTGCCCTTTGGGCCCCCCAGCCAGCAGGTCCCTGCTCTCAGGCTTTTCATTCTACTTTGACAACAGCCTCCTAGGTCTTCACCTCCTGCACCTGCCTGCATCCTCCGTCTGCTTCTCCCGACCCTCCTCCATCCCTTTACACGGCGCCCTCTGCCCAGCAGGCCCACCTGTGCGGCTACATCCATGGGCTGATGGGCTCCTTGTGTCTGGTTTCTGGTTGGGTTTGGCCAATGGGGGGGTTAGAGATCAGAGCAGGGAGGAGAGAGCTTGGGGTACTTACTCCCCTGGCTTCCATTCTCTGGGGCCACACAGCTTCCCTCAGAGGACTCTACCCAGCCCT
Source organism: Mesoplodon bidens (assembly GCF_964165515.1). NCBI lineage: Eukaryota > Metazoa > Chordata > Mammalia > Artiodactyla > Ziphiidae > Mesoplodon > Mesoplodon bidens. The sequence goes on along the minus strand of NW_027671260.1, from coordinate 1,267,867 downwards.
CGGGGTCTCCGGGTCCCAGGAAATGCCCCTGCCCCTCACCCCTCAGCTCTGGGGGTGGGAACAGTCCTCACTCATACTAGCTCTGGGCCCTGCACTATCCTTTGTGGTTTCTCTGAGCCCTGCCCACTCCCTGTGGAGTCCCTTCAGGAAACTCCCCTCCATCACTCCACACCCCTGTGAATGTGCCTTCAGCTCCCTGCCAGGACCTGGACTTCCCAGGCTTGGAGAAGCTCCTAGATGGGACCTTCAAGGCTTCTCTTAGTTGCCAAGGGCCTCCGGGTGGTCCTGCCTTCATCCCACCCTGGTCTGGTCCCTCTCCTCAACCATCTCCTCTTCTGCATCCTCACCTTGACAGTGTAACTTCCGTCTAACCTGTGAACGTGCTCACCACCCCCTCGGCCTGGAAACACCGCCCCTTCCCCCTTCCTTTCCTTTATTGTCAAATGGCTTCAAGAGGTTCCTCTCCCGCTGGGTCCTCAACCCACTGCCATTGCCCTTGGGGGCCTCCTCGGGCTCTCGGCCTCCCTGTGACATGTGACACAGTTGTCAGAGAGAGGCACGTGGCCTGGTGGTTCAGGGGTTGGGGGAGCAGGGCAACGTGGTGGTTATTAGACTGGGCTCGAGCCCAGCTCTCCTACTTCCTAGCAGGGTGACCTTGGGCAAGTGATACCTCAGCTTCCTCATCTGTAAGGTAACAAAAGGACAGTCTTATAAGCTACTGGTGACGTATAAATGATATAATACATACTAAAGCACTTAGAAGAGAACATAGGGCAAATGGGAAATGTTCTCTATTATGAGCAAGAGGATGGGCTCTGGAGTTAGAAAGCCTTGAGTTCAAGTCCCACCTCTGCTACCTTCCAGCTGTGCAGCCTGGGGCATGGTTCTTTGCTTCTCTTTGGTTGCTCCCTGAGCAGCAAAAATGAGTTTGATAAGCTGGGCTTCATAGGATTGACAAAAGGTACTGCTTGGTGACATGTTCTAAGGAGTGGGATAACATTTTTGAAATTAACTTGTGTGTGTGTGTGTGTGTGTGTGTGTGTGTGTGTGTGTTTTATCTATTTCTTTTAACCTTTTGGTTCTAGGCTATCCCATCCCCCATCCCCATCCCCCCACTGCCTCCAGAAAGGGATGTAGTGCAGAAATAGTAAAAAAAAAATGGGGTTTTCAAAAGAATAAGGATATGAGGAAACGGCCAGGCGCTGGTGAGACGACGGGTCTGGGATTGGAAGGAAAGAAGAAGCTTCTCTGCTTCCCCGTCAGCTGGATCCTTCCTCCCCGGTCTCCCCGGGAGAGCCCTGTGGACCGGCAAGGCCTCAGGAGAGGCTGGTCCTGAAATCAGACTGCCCGAGCGTGGTGCCCAGTGCCCCAGCCTCCCTCTGTGACCTCAGGCAGGATACTCGGCCTATCTGTGCCTCAACACCCTCATCTGTAATGTGGGGCAAACAACACTAACCTCCTAAGGATGAAATGAGTTAATACACTCGAGAGTGCCCAGAACAGTACCTGGCACAAAGCAAGCTGTCTCTGTGATGAATACCCTCAGCCTGGCAGCAGCTCTCTGGCTCCCTCACCTCTCTGACTGCTTCCAGGTCTCCACGCCGGGCTCCTCTCCCTGCAGATGTCCGTTTCCTCCACACTCTGTCCATGGGCTGGGGCCACTGTACCAACCCCTGGATTCGCAGGTGTGTATTTCCAACCCCTGGTTCATCTCCAGGCCCCAAACTACCTGGCTGCTTCCGGGATGTTGAGGTGCTCACTCAACCAGTCCTGCTTCCTGCCCTCTTGGTAACGGGATTATCACCTGCCAGCTCATCCAGCCATCTTTCTCCATGGCCTGTGGCATTGATCCTACTGATACTTCCAGAAAGCTCTCAGACCAGTCCCAAAGCAACGGTCCAGTCAGGTGGTAGTATTAATGTGGTGGGCAGAATGGTCTCCCAAAGATGCCCATGCCCCGACCCCCAGAACCTGGGAATATGCTCCATGAGGTGGCCAAAGGGACTGTGCCGATGTCAAGGTTACTAATCAGTGCTCTTAAAAGAGGGAGACTAAGGACTTCCCTGGTGTTGCAGTGGTTAAGAATCCGCCTGCCAATGCAGGGGACACGGGTTCGAGCCCTGGTCCGGGAAGATCCCACATGCCATGGAGCAACGAAGCCCGCGTGCCACAACTACTGAGCTTGCGCTCAAGAGCCCACAAGCCACAACTACTGAGCCCACGTGCCACAACTACTGAATCTGCATGTCTAGAGCCCGTGCTCCACAACAAGAGAAGCTACTGCAATGAGAAGCCTGTGCACCGCAACAAAGAGTAACCCTCGCTCGCTGCAACTAGAGAAAGCCTGTGCTCAGCAACGAAGACCAAACCCAGCCAAAAACTTTTAAAAAATTTTTTAAAAAGTGGGAGACTATCCTGGGTTATCCAGGTGGGACTAATTGAACTCCACCAGTCCTTATAAGCAGAGAACTTACTCTGGCTGGATTGGAGAGATAAGTGGTGTTTCTTGCTGTGCCCCCACTTAACAGCCCCAATGCTCCTCTTCCTGGGAAAGCACCAGGTCAACGTTTCCTCTTTACCCAAATCCCCCCCTAGATGGCACCACCTCAGTCTGTTGCATGAATGAGGATCACGAGAACATTGATCTCACATTTCACTGACAACCCCCATTCTCCATTCCACAGGGTGGAATTTCCCTAGCTTAGTCAATTATCTTGTTATCTCAGTTAACTGAGAATTTCCAATTTAGATAATAGATGTTCCCAAAGCTAAATTTACACTCAAAAAGTGAAGCTTCTGTTTTTAGAAGCTTGAGTCAGCTCAGTCTGAAACTCAGCCCCACCTCCCCCGACTAGCTGTGTGATTTGGGCCAGTTCCTTAACCTTTCTGAGTCCCATGTCCATGTCATCAAATGAGGATAATAACGATAATAGTAGTTCTCACCCACACAGGATTTGTTTTGTGGATATAATTCTATAAATATATATACAGAACATACATAGATGATGTATAAAGCCATGTGAGATACAGTAAGTAGTCCATAAATGTATGCTGTAGCTGTTTGCATTATGTATGCTATTCAAAAGATTATGATCTTTCTTTCATCTCACATCCATCAGAATGGCTACTATAAAAAAAAAAGGGAAATAACAAGTGTTGGTGAGGACGCAGGGAAAGTGGAACCCTTGTGCCCTGTTGTGAGAATGTAACTTGGTGCAGCCACTATGGAAAACAGCATGGCAGTTACTGAAACAATTAAAAATAAAATTATCATATGATCCAGCAAGTCTACTTTTGGGTATATATCCCAAAGAACTGAAAGCAGGGCCTTGACGAGATATTTATACACCCATGTTCATAGCATTGTTTGCAACAGCCAAAAGGTGGAAACAACCCAAGTGTCCATCAGTAGATGAATGAATAAACAAAATGTGGTGAATCCACACAATGGAATATTATTCAGCCTTAAAAAAGGAAGGAAATTCGGACACATGCTACAGCATGGATGAACATGGACATTATACTCAGTGAAAGGATATTATACTCAGTGAAAGAAGCCAGTCATGAAAAGACAAATACTGTTATGATTCTACTTATATGAGATACCCAGAGTAGCCAAGGTCATAGAGACAGAAAGCAGAATGGTGGTTGCTGGGGGCTGGGATGGGGGGACAAGGGGAGTTGTTGTTTCATGGGTGCAGTTTCAGTTCTGCAAGATTCAAAGAGTTCTGGAGATGGATGGGGGTGATGGCTGCACAACAGTGTGAATATATTTAATGCCACTGAACTGCACACTTAATAAAAGTGGTTAAGATGGGAAATTTTATGTTATGCATATCTTACCACAATAAAAAAAATGAGAAAAATGAGATCACGATCTAGCCCTTTCCTCTGAACTTTTTCCTCTTGGAAGCCCTCCATCTGCTGGTGAGAAACTAGTCCCATCAATTGTTGTGCTGGGTACTGACCAATGAAATCAGCCGCCAGTTCCCAAACAGGGGACAAAACATTCCCTGAGGACTGGTGAGACCTAACAGGTGAACCACCAGAGCAAGGAGCACTTGGGGAGAAGCCAGGGGTGAGGTGGGGGTGAGGGGGGAGGATGGGAGCACGACCCAGGCAGGAGGACAAGCGTGATGCAGATGGGGAGCCAGCAAGTGCACCCTCCCAGGCCTGTTTCATTCCGTGGATTTCCCCACAGAGAGTCCACCTGTCACCTTTTGTCTCAAAATGCAGGTGTTCGCTTAGAATAAGAGAAACGTGAATTAAAATGACACAGGTACCATACTTCACCCCGTAGATCAGTGAAGATCCAATGGGGGGTCAGCACCCTAGGCTGGGGAGGGAGTGGGAGACGGGCGTCCACTGCTGGCAGGACACCACATCCGGAAACCTCTGGTGGGAAATTTGGCCATGCCCATCAGAGCTACAGCTGTGTGTGTCCTTTGACAGAGCAGACATACCTGCATGTCCGTGAAATTATGCAAATAATAGGAGAATCCCAGCAGCCTTGTTTAATAATAATAAACAAGATTATGGTGTAGGCTCTGGTTCTTTCCTGAGAGGCAGCCCAGAACTGACAGGGGCCAGGAAAAGGGACGAGAGTCATCTGGCTGGATGGGATCTGGGGTATGTGTATGAGATCAGTCTGGCTTCACGACCCTCAGATCCCACGCGAGAAGGGCTGACACAGGCTGGAGAGATGGCTAAACCCATGAGAAAGGAGATGCCTGGCAGGACACTGACCACCGAGGGTGAGGTGTGGACACCAGCATTTCATCCCCCTGTCATGTCTGTTCTTTCTTTTTCTCTTCCATCTCCACCTTCCTAGCTGCAGCCCTGCACTGACTTGGGCTGTCCTAGAGCTCAGTCTTCTAGGGATCCTGGGACTTCCCCAGGGTGGGACTGGGGGAGTCCCTGGGGAGGGGGTAGGGTCAGTCAGCCCTTCATTGTTTACCCTTCGCTTCTCTTTTCCTCAAAACAAAGTTTATTGAAAGAATACACACACACACACACACACACACACACACACAAGCAGGAGCTCTGCTGATCAAGAAGGGAGAGGGAGGGAGCACTCATGGTGGGGTTCTCAAAGTGTGGTCCTGGAACCAACTCCAGGGACTCCATTCCCCCCACCTGAACCTGGGGAGCATACAAATGTGAAGATTCCTGGGCCTTACCCCAAACCCACTGGGTCAGAATGCCTAGGAGTTCATGTTGAACAATCACTCTTAAACATGCGGAAAATCCAACAACCACTGGCTTTGGTGTTTCTTCATTCTGGAAGAACTGAGTCCCTTTCTCAGCAGAGTTTAAATAACAGCCATATCCAACTCTAAAAAATACAGTTTACAAGGCACATCAAATCATATAAATTATAACTTGCAAGGTTTAGCTGTGAAATGAGCAAGGCTGAGGCTTTTGAGCCATGTAAAATGGGAGAGGGGAGATTGTGAATAGAGCTCCTGATGGCTCGTCTGCACACAGCAGCCGGGATGTTCACTGGCAGGTCTCCCCCTTGTTTACAATCCTTCAAGCCTTCTTCCCACTGCTTTCAGATAAAGATCAAAACCCTTATGGTGACATGAAGGAGGCCTACTTGTCCCTTAGCCCTCCTCCTTCCCACTCTGACTTCTGGACGCCCTGGTTTTCTCTCAGTCCCTTGGGTTCACAATATGCTCTTCCACCCCAGGGCCCTTGCACATGCCATTCCCTTCTCCTTTTGTCTAGTTAAGTCCTCCTTGTCTTCCATATTCCTTTCCTTTACAGCCCCAATGTTGGAATGGAATTAGTCACACCTTTGTGGGATCATTTGACTTATTTCTCTCTCTCCTGGCAGCTTCCTGATGGCAGGGACCATGTCCAGTTCTGCCATCACTGTACCCCTAGACTTGGCTCGGTGCTGAGGCTCTGGGTAAATACTATGCAATGAATGAGTGATAGCAACAGTTATCACTGTTGACTATAAACAGTTCTCACTAGCCTGGCTATAAACAGGCTTCCTACTGCCTTACGGAACCAAACTCCTTACAGGATACAGAAAAAAGTCTGGAGGGTAAAACCCTGCAAATATCAATATTGATTTTTCCCTGAGCCAAATGATTACAAGTGACTTTTATTTTCTTCCTTATATTTTCCTTTCTCCCAATTTTTAAAAACAAGAAGCATGTAACTACCTTCCATTATCGGAAAGAGTAAATGATGTTGAAATACTACGATACCAATAGTCAAAACAACATGTCAACCTTGCTGATGAGTAGAAATCTTTAGAAGCATGACTGCCTATTCTTTAGGATTGATCCAGGCAAATAAAACAAACTATCTTTTTTATTTGCTAGATGTAACCTCTGGTAATTGCAAGGATGATTTTTAGTAATATAAATCCCTGAATTTTTTTTTTTTTTTTTTTTTTTTTTTGCGGTACACGGGCCTCTCACTGTTGTGGCCTCTCCCGTTGCGGAGCTCAGGCTCCGGACACGCTGGCTCAGCGGCCATGGCTCATGGGCCCAGCTGCTCCGCGGCATGTGGGATATTCCCGGACCGGGGCACGAACCCGTGTCCCTTGTATCGGCAGGCGGACTCTCAACCACTTCGCCACCAGGGAAGCCTAGTGACGTATTTCTTAAGCTAAGTCCGAGGAGCAGTAAGCAGTCAATTATTTATATACAATGAATGCAACTCAATTTCTGTCTAGTTAATAACTGTCCTCATTAGTTCCCTTTTCCAAATGGCTTATTAATGTCAGTGGATCCTCATCTCAACCCTGTGCACCTCTGAGGATTCTTCTCAGTCTCTGTTTTAGGAGACCATAATAATGATCATTGTGTCATTCACTGAGCACCACATGCCAGGCTCTTTATATGCATTTCTCACTTAATCCTCAGAATAACCCTGTGAGGTAAGAGGTTTACAGACAGGGAAAAGGAGCTCAGAGTGATTAAGTAATTTGGTTGAAGTCACTCAGCCACAAAGTAGCCTAATGAGATTCAAACCCAGGTCTGTCTATCTCCAAAGCCTGTGCTTTTAAAAATTACTACAGTTTTCTAATATCATAGTCCGGTTCAAAACAGAGATCTCTGTCTCTACTTTAACCAGACAGGAAATAAAACGACCCCAAATCTATGCCTTGTTAGGATAAAGAAGAAACTACAGTTCTTCTTCTTCTTCTTTTTCCTCCCACTTTGCACACTGAACAGATGTTCTGTGTCCTTGAAGGGAGACCATATCATGGAGGAGAATCTCACGGGGAGGTTCATGGAGTTATCTTTAAATCTGTTGCATTTACAATAAACATTCTCAGAAAACTAGGAATAAAGGGGGAAATTTCTCACTTGGTAAGAACATGTATAAAAACCCTACAGCTAACCTCCTACTTAATGGTGAAAGAGTAACTGCTTTCCCCTAAGGTCAGGAACAAGCGAATATAAGGATTTATACACTGCTCTTGTTCAGCAGAGTCCTGGAAGTCTTAACCAGGGAAATAAAGCAAGGAAAAGAAGATTAAAAACATTCAGATCTCCTTTTCTGAAAGAAGAAATAAAATTGTTCTTATTTGCAGATGACATGATTGTTTATGTATAAAATCCCAAGAAATCTACAAAAGCCCTTATATAAGAAAGTGCAGTTAAGGTTGCAAGATACCAAGAAGCATACAAAAATCAACTGTATTTCTATATACTGTCAATGAACATGAGGACACCAAAATTAAAAATATAATACCATTTACAATCACTCAAAAAAAAAAAGAGAGACATACTTAAGTGTAAATCTAACAAAACATGTACAGAACTCGTATGCTGAAAACTACAAAACACTCATGAGACACACTGAATAAATGGAGAAATATACCATGTTCATGAATTGGAGGACAATATAGGAGTATATCAACTATTCTCACATTGATATATAGGATAAAACAAAATTCCAATAAAAATTACAGCATGATATTTTGTGTATACAGACAGGCTTACACTAAAATGTAAATGGAAAGGCAAAGCAACTAGAAGAGGTTAAAAAATTTCTTTAAAGAAAAGTGGGAGGAATCACACTACCTGATTTAAGACTTACATAGCGACAGTAATCAAGGCTATCTCATAATGGTAGATCCATTATGACAAATAGATCCATGAAACATAATAGGGAACTAAGAAGTAGCCCCCATAGAAAGTATGGCCAGATTATTTTTGACAAACTTGCAAAAGCAATTCAATGGAGAAAGGATAGTCTTTTCAACAAATGGTTCTGGAACAACTAAATATCCACATGCAAGAAAAATGAACTTTGACCTAAATCTCACATCATAAACGACAGTGAACCCAAAATGGTTCATAGATTTAAACATAAAACTATAAAACACTTAGAAGAAAACATAAGAGAAAATCCTCAGGGTCAGGGACGTTGTGGCATGTTCTTAGACATGACACTAAAAGCATGATCTATAAAAGAAAAAATAACTACCTGGACTTCATCAAGAGTTAAAGCTTTTGCTCTGTGAAATACTCTGCTAAGAGAATGAGAAGACAAGCTACGGATGGGAGAAAATATTTGCAAACCATCTATCTGACAAGGGACTCATATCTAAAATACATAAAGAATTCTCAAAACTCAATGGTAAAAAACTAAACAATTCCATTAGAGACACTTAAAAGATATGAAGAGATATTTCACTGAAGAGGATATGCAGAAGGCAAACACATACATGAAAAGACATTTAACATCACTATCGATTTGGAAAATGCAAGTTAAGACTATGATGAGATACCACTACACACTTACTAAAACAGCTAAAATGAAAAACAGTGTTTATGCTAATTGCTGGTGAGGATGTGTCTCATACATTGCTGGTGGAAATGAAAAATGGTACAGCAACGCTGGATAAGACTGGCAGTTTCTTTACAAACCGAATATATATAAACACATATGTTAATCCATGCAATCATACTCCTGAGCATTTATCACAGAGAAATAAAAACTTATGTTCACACAAAAACCTGTACACAAATGTTTATAGTACATTTATTTGTAATAGCCCCAAATGGAAACAAAATGTCCTTCAAAAAGTGAATGGTTAAACATAGGTGATACGTCCATACCGTGGACTATTACTCAGCAATAAAAGAACAAGCTAATAACCTAAATGGATGTCAAGGGCACTACACTGACTAAAAAAAAAAAATCAATCACAAAGGTCATACATACATGATGAAAATTATAGAGACGGAGAACAGATTAGTGGTTTTCGGAGCGTGGGGACGATGGTGGGAGGAGGAATTGTGACTATAAAAGGAGCATCACAAGGGACATGTCTGATGATGGAATACTCCTATATCCTGAGGGCCACACCCAAATCCACACGTGGTAAAATGGCACAGGACTCCACACATGCTTCGTGCCATTCCCTCTACTATTTGTGCATCTATAATTATTTCAAAATAAAGTTGAAAAAAATCTGTTGAGTGAAGTCTGAGAGTGGTCTGCCTTTCACAGTCCTAAAGGGATTCCATTGCATTTCTCTTTCTGCTTCAATATTTTAATCCCTTTCAAAATGTTAAAAGGCTCAAAGCCACTGTTTGTATAATTCCTTACTTACAATTTCTTCCAACTTCCTTGGCTGTCAATGAGCTGGGACTGTGGACCAAGCCACAGCTAATTCAGAGAATGGAATGAAATGAAGTGAGAGAGCGCTGAGGCCATGCGCAGGGCTTACCCTGATTTACTACTTGGAGGTACGGGGGCGGGGGAGGGCTCTGAGGGGCCCATAGTCTCCAGAAGCTCTGGAAAGGGCGAGAGGCCATTGCTCAAGCTGGGCACTTCAGGTGGCCGTGGCTGCCAGACGCGGAGCAGGTGAAGGTCAAGCATCAGTTCTACGCCCACCTTCCAAACCGCCCCATCAGGGTGGGACACTGCACACACAGTCAGCAAAGGACACAGGGCCCATCGCACTTTGCACTGTGCTCATTCTTACCACATGTGCCAGGGAGACCCAGCACATGCCGGGATTGGTTATTGGTGGCACACCGAGGAAGGCTGGGACTGTTAGCCAGAGGCTGTGCTTTACAAGAGACTGGAGTCCACAGAACAGTAAGGACTTTTGGTGGTGTGAGGGGTAGGGAGGGACGGGGAATGGCTAGGAAGAGGTCTTACCTCTAAAACAAGGTCTGAATTTTCATGCCTTCCAATCGTAGTGCTTTTATTCAGGACAAAATAGCCTTCTGCACTCTTTAGATAGGCTTTCATATTCTCTGCTTTCCCTATAAAAGGTTTTCAGAAAACAATTTTGTTAGAAAAATATAGTCCTCTAATTATTCAATGTCATATTTAGAATGAATGGAATACACCATAATGTCCACAGGAGAAGTCAGCAGAGGTAGGAGTGGATAGCTGGATTTAACAATGATCACAATGATAATTCTGCACATTTTTAAGACTGTCCTTTTAACAGTGATGGCCAGCATAGATGAGCTTGCTTCTGATCACAAGAGGACATCCTTTATGTAACTCAGAGCACAAACAAGCAATAGCAAAAAAAAAACCCAAACAAATATGAATTCCACTGATAACCGCTCTCCACCTCCCATTAAGCTTAGTTTGGGGTTAGTTATCTGACAGAATCAAATACTCAGTGTTACTAACCCACCACTTACTAGCTCTGTGACTCTGAGTGAGTTACTTATTCTCTCTCTATGCCAATGTTTCCTCAACTGTAAAATGGGGCTAATGATACTCTGTATCCCAAAGAGTTTTGTGAGGATTAAATGTGAAGCATCTAGAATGGTGATTGCTAATCTAAACACCCATTTGTCCTACTGTGATTGTGACTGTTATTAATCTTGGGCTTCTGAACTTTGACTCAAGAAACTCCAACTTCTACAGAGCTTCTTAAAGTGTGGAAGAGTCAGTCATCAAGGAAATGGGCATTAGAAGATACTTTCTTTTTAAGTCACCGCATTCCTTCATATATTTATTTTGAAAAAAAAATGATTTCCAAAGACAAAATATCAAGATTATAGCTTGACTGTACGGTCAAGACTCTGTACGTATCTTTTGCTGGCATTTTATTATGAAAACGTCAAACACACAGAAAAGTTGAAAGAAGTGGATGGTGAACTTCTATAGAACCACCACCCAGATTCTACAATCAACATTTTGCTATATTTGCTTTATCACATATCTACCCATCTATACATTTTATATTTTAATGCATTTCAAAGTAAATCCTATACATGTTTTTAAATTTTATTTATTTATTTTTGGCTGTGTTGGGTCTTCGTTTCTGTGTGAGGGCTTTCTCTAGTTGTGGCAAGCGGGGGCCACTCTTCATCACGGTGCACGGGCCTCTCACTATCGCGGCCTCTCATGTTGTGGAGCACAGGCTCCAGATGCGCAGGCTCAGTAGTTGTGGCTCACGGGCCTAGTTGCTCCGCGGCACATGGGATCTTCCCAGACCAGGGCTCGAACCCATGTCCCCTGTATTAGAAGGCAGATTCTCAACCACTGCGTCACCAGGGAAGCCCTATACATGTTTTTTATTTTTATTTATTTATTATTTTTATTTTTATTTTTTTTTGCGGTACGCGGGCCTCTCACTGTTGTGGCCTCTCCCGTTGCGGAGCACAGGCTCCGGATGCACAGGCTCAGAGGCCATGGCTCACGGGCCCAGCCGCTCCGCGGCATGTGGGATCCTCCCAGACCGGGGCACGAACCTGTGTCCCCTGCATCGGCAGGCAGACTCTCAACCACTGTGCCACCAGGGAAGCCCATATATACATGTGTTTTAAAACATAAAAATTTCAGTGACTTCAGCTGGTTCCAAGATGTTGATGATAATTCACATGATATTTGAATTCTGATCCATCTCAGTGCCATGTCAAAGATAGTCTCTTTTCTTTTTTTTCCTTTTTTTTTTTTTTGGCTCTGTTGGGTCTTCGTTGCTGCATGTGGGCTTTCTCTAGTTGCGGCGAGAGGAGGCTACTCTTCCTCACAGTGCGCAGGCTTCTCATTGTGGTGGCTTCTCCTGTTGTGGAGCATGGGCTCTAGGTGTGCAGGCTTCAGTAGTTGGAGCACGTGGGCTCAGTAGTTGCGGCACACGGGCCCTAGTTGTGGCTCGCGGGCTCCAGAGTGCAGGCTCAGTAGTTGTGGTGCACTGGCTTAGTTGCTCCGAGGCATGTGGGATCTTCCTGGACCAGGGCTCGAACCCGTGTCCCCTGCATTGGCAGGCGGATTCTTAACCGCTGAGCCACCAGGAAGTCCCCAAAGTCTCTTTTCAACTGAAAGGTCACTGAAGTGTGAAGTTGTTAGACTGTGGATAAAAACAAAAATCATCTAGGTCTGACCGTAGAGGGTCTCCGGTCTGGCTCTGCTTTCCATCAACATCTCCATCATCATTCCATCACTGAATCCCTACTAAGTGCCAGGCACTGGGCTATCCTTTTACACACATGGCCTCTTTTCATCCTCAGAACCACCTTGCGAGGCAGGTGTCAGTATTGTCCCGCTTTACAAATGAGGAAACTGAGACTCAGAGAAGTTAAGGTCACACAATAGTAAGTGTGTGACAACTCTGAGCCTTTGCATGTAACCAGTGTACAAACCTCCATTGCTGCTGGTGGGGCAGAGTAGGGGTGGGGGAATTGCACTGTCTGCTGACACTTGGGACATGTAGTAAAAGAAAGTCCTTGAAACCAGCATTCTATCCTCTGAAAGGAAGACAAGACCCTACCTGGGGGTAAGAGAACTAAAAATAAGCAGGATAGTTTATATTTGTAAACTTTGAGGCCTGTGGATGTCCCACAAATATTGATGCTTTCAGATAATGAGAAATACATTTGATTAAGTTCGCTGTCATGTATACAGGGGAAAAGACATTTCCTCTTCCCAAAGAACCATGCTCTGCTGCCTTCAGTTATTAATCTTCAATTGCAGAGGACCATGTTAGCACGCAACACATTCAAGTCTAATTAAGCTAAAATGGAAACTTCCAAGAAATGTCTCTTCTGCAGGAAAACCACAGGAAACGCCACTAATCTAAAACTTAAACTTGGATCATGTGCATATTTGTTTTTTAGCTCTCACCCCAGACGTCCCCAAGGCTGGGGTCTTCTCTCTGCTCAGACATCCCCCCTCGGGGCAACCACCTGACTGACCACTCTGGCTAAAGGCACCCTCAGTCATGTTATTCCCCTGCTAGTTTTCCCCTGCTGTGTTTCCTTCCTTGTACTTATCATTCTCTGACATGTTCTTGTTCCTTTCTTTAGTTATGCTTGCTGTTGGTTTCTCTTTCACTAAGATATATGTTCCTGGAAAACCAGGACTGTGTTCAGTTTGTTCAGAAGCGATTCTTCATGGGTATTTTGTGTTTGTACCCATCTTCAGAGCAAAGGCATTGAAAGATTTTGTCCTGCACTCACTTTCCGAGGATGCTTGTATGGCAAACAGCCTGGGAGGATAGAGGTAATGTTTCTAATAAAGATAACGGCTCCTTCTGGGGCAAAAGTTGGGCAGGTTTGCTAGCAGCCCCTTTCAAAGATTGCAGTTTCCTGAGTTTGGAGTTCCTTACCTGGGACACAGACCCACTGTGCGCACAGCATCCACACTGGCTGCTCTGCACCACCCCGAGGGACTTTCAGGGCAACAGGAACCAATGTGCATATGCAGCTCTGCTGCCTGTTATGTCAGCTGTGCTGTGAGTAATCAAGTTCTTTGTTTCTGGCCCAGGAGTCTCTTGTCTTCTGCCAGGAACTATAAGCTGGGCAGGCTAACTTACTAACTTTCAAACAGGGTCAAATGTCAGACCCTTTGCAGTTCCTGCCAGTTCTGTGCATTACCCCTTCTCCAGGGCAGGGGGCGGTGGGGGGGCAGAACCTGACACATAGTAGGTGCTTGGGAAACACTTGCTGAGTGAATGAAAATACAAAGGACACCTCAAAGCAAGTCAGTACAGCCAGCTGGCTAGGAAGCTTTGATAGTAACTACCTTTCATTTTTCCTGTCAGTATCTAGCTTAGATGACTCCTTGGAAAACCTAAATTCTATCTCTTTAGCTTTTGGATTGGACAATATTTCTCCACCTTCATTTTGCCCTGTGCATCACTTCCTTGCGTGAAAACACTGTCAAAGTAATTTGAATGTGTGGAGCTCTGTGAATTCGTTCTTACTCAGTGCCATGGAGCACCAGCCACAGGAAAGAGCAAAAGGGCTTCAGTCATCTGCGTTCCCCCGACCACTTTGGATGGCTCAGAATTGGGCTATAGGAGCAAACTTTCTTTTGAGGTTTACAGTGGCCTCAAAGTTCCTTAAAGAAGGGGAGTTCAGGTAAGGGGCGGGTGTGTGTGTGTGTGTGTCTCTGACCATTGGGTGGGTGTTGTCCATAAATCAGGGGAAACAGGGGTTCCTCTCTTAATCCCAGCTATACCCACAGGACATCCAAGAGCTGGTGCCCAGGAGAGGCTTAAAGCTCCCGTGCCGCCTCCCTTGGGGGGCGAGGTAGGGGCTGCACTTAGGAAGGAATGGCTGGTGTTGGGGCACCTTTTCTGGGGTGCTCCTGGCGACCCGAGCCTGGATCAGAGAGTTCGGACTCGGCTGGCGCCGGGTCCCCTGCCTACCCCAACGCCCTTGACCTCGCAGGGCTGGCCTCCTCCGGCCCAGGTTTCCGCCCGCCGCCTCCTCGCGCGCCGCTCTCACCTGGCCAGAGGAAGAAGCCCACGCCTCGTCCTCCGCCGAGAGCCCTGACCTCCGCTCTGCTGCCCTCCCGCGGAGTCTCCAGGCGACAGCCCGCAGCCCGCGCGCCCGCCCGGCCTTTTTACAAACGTCGCCACGGCAACGCCATTCTGACGGCCGAGCTGGGGAGGGGCGTGGCGTGCGCGGCGCCCAAGGATGAGGGGGAGGTGCGCTGGGAGCACCCGGCCAATTACAGCCCGCTGCAGCGCTGCGAGCCCTCCCCGACCTGCCCGCTAGAGGATGGAGAAACAGGCTCAGTGTTCACAGAAGTAGCTCCAAGTCTTACAGCGGGGAAGGAGCAGACTCAAGAATCCTTCCTACTGACCTTAGCTCTAGGTTCGGTGCGTTGAGGAGGGGGTGGTCAGGCGTGGGAGGGTAATGGAGCTGAACCACGAGAAGCTTGGAGGTTAGTACCCCCCGTCCCACCCGAAACTCTAGTTCTCTCTGTTGTGGAGGAGAAAACAGAGTAAGCTGGGGGGGACCATCACTTCTGGGGGTGGGGGTGGAGATGGGAGATGGATGGGGTGGAAGGAACACTTCTGAAAGAATGGAAGATTCTCCCACGTGCTAGGAAAAGGGTATTTACAAGCCCACAGCCTTACTGTTCCTGTCCTTCCCTGTCAAAACTCGTGTTTATTCATTCATGTGTTCTTTACTTCTACAAACATCACCTGAGTCCCTACAAGGTCAGACGGTGGCCCCAGTGTTGACCTGGATCAGATCCTTAAGAAACCCCCCCGCACTCCCCATGGGCACGGGGCTGGGGGGATGGAGCGTGTGGAGAAGACATGCAAATGCCAACTATCTCCCCTCACCCCATGTCACCTTTTTCAAATCAGCCCCTTCTGTCTGGGAGCAGAACAGCCCCGCTGACTACCTACAGAATGCCTCATTTCCCTGGCAGGCAATGACGGACAAGGTGCCCCAAGACAAACTCAAAATATTCATCTGAGAAAGATGAAAGATGGAAGACTCCACTCTAGCCAATTAGAAGATGATATAAGAGAGAAAAATCATGGAAATAGATATGGGATGGAATATATGGTAAAGATGCTCCCACATGCTTAGAGGCTCTTAGAAATGCACATTCCCTGGCACAGACCTCAGAGATTCTGATTAGGCAACTCTGGAGCATGGTCCAGGAATGAATTTGTTGCATTCTTTCAAATTCCTTGTGCATTTGTTAAAAGCTTGGCAAAACCTCAGGACTTTTTCAACCCTGCAGTTGAATCGCAGAGCCCTCCCAGCACTTGTCCCTAGAAATCTCTTCCAGGCCCTCAGTCAGCCTGGAAGGTTGTGCCTGGGTTAGTTCCCTTCGACCAGAAAGACCTTAGGAATGTATGAGGAGTGACCACAGAGGCCGGGGCCCTGAGTGGTAACTTCAGAGGAACAGAGAGGGTCAGGCTCAACTCTCCAGGCACATTTCTGCCTCAGGGCCTTTGCAGTTACTGTTTCTTCTCCCTACCAGGCACTTCCCCCAGGGATCTCCTTCAGCTCCTTCAGATTTTTACTCAAATATCACCCTATTTAAAAGGGTCTTGGAATTCCCTGGCGGTCCAGTGTTTAGGAATCAGTGCTTTCACTGCCCGGCTCGATCCCTGGTCGATCCTGCAAGCCCCATGATGCCACCCAAAAAAACAAAATAAAACAAAAAACACCCCCCCAAAAACATGAATAACAAAACAAACACCTCACTCTATTGCTCTTCCCTTCATCTTACCACTCCTCTAACATGCTATTTATTTAGTTTCCTTCTCTTATTTGTTGTCAGTCTCCCCACTCCCAACTCCCCCCTGCCCCCAACTTAAGCTCCATGAGGGCAGGGATTTTTTTCTCTTTTGTTCACTGCTGTATGACCAGTACCTAGAACAGTGCCTGAATGAACGAATAAGTGAATGAACAGGGGCAGCCCTTGCCACCCGCCCACAGCCTTGCCTCCTACTCTTGAGCTGCTGAGCTGAACTGTCCTTACCCCAGGACCTAGGCTTCTGTAGCCTTGGCCCTCGCCAGCCCCACCCCTATCTCCATGCTTGTCTTCAATGTCATCAACATGAGCACAGAACGCAACCCTGCTCATTGCCAGCCAGACCCTACGGAGCCCATGCAGGCCAGCCTGGAGTCAGAGCCGCCCTTGGCCCCCTGATAGGCTTGGGAGAGCATATGTTGCCATTAGTCCATCTCTGGATGAGGAAATACTAAACGGAGAACAAAGCTGACATTCAGGCTCACTGGAGCAGAAATTGCCAAATCTTGATTGGATCCTGCCGCTCCCCACAGGATGCCACAGTCATCTCAAAGGGTGTGTGAAAGTCTTAAAACCCAGTTCCATGTCATCCACTTAAATTTCAAAAACAGAAACTAAAATACCCCAATAACTCATGGCTTTATCATAGCATGTCCTGGGCTGAGTGAGAGTTGTACTTTGCGATGATGGGGTGTTCAAAATACTGCACCTGGGGAATTCCCTGGCGGTCCACTGGTTCGGACTTGGTGCTTTCACTGCCATGGCCCGGGTTCAATCCCTGGTGGGGAAATTAAGATCCCGCAAGCCACAAGGCATGGCCAAAAAAAAAAAGAGATTTCTAGTTTATATGGGCTCCTTGGTGATGCCTGTAATCAATCAATCTTCTTGAGCTCTGGGTGGCTACCAAGGCTGTACTGTATCTCCATCAACATCAGGATGCTGGTGTCTGAAAGGCCTGGGTCCAGGTCCCAGCTTTGTCATTCCCAGCTGTCCTCCTAATACTGGAGCGAGTGATGTTAACTCCGGGCTTGCCACCCGCAGGGCTCTGTCCCAGTCCTTCCTGTGGATCATCTCATTTAATCCTCACCATAACCTGGGGCAGTAGGTGTGTGTGAAACACCTGGACCTCGGAGCTCTGCAGAGAAGCGCCCAAAAGTGTCGTGACGGGTGTTATTTCTATCACGTCACTCCCACTGGAACAGGAAAATAGGGCTCAAGAGCCATGGAGGTGTGTGACCAAGGTGACACAGCCAGAACAGGATTTGAATCTAGATGACTGTGATGGGAAGGTATTTTCCCCGGGGACCACAGGTGACAGATGTCACAGCCACGAGACACCCATGCTCACCACCTGCTTTCCCTCAGCCCTGAACAATCTGGGCTTCCGGCTGTCCTGAGGTTTGGGCAGTGCCTGCAGCAAGAGGGGGAGGGAGCTGAGGCCAGGAGGGGGTAGCTGGGGCTTGCCAGGGACCTCTCCTGCCACCCACTGGGCTTCTTTCCTGCAGGACCTCTGCCCCATAAAATCTCATTGGGCCGCAGTTACCTTCCCTGGGCTGTCCTTGACCGGGAGAGCCCATCCACTGTGCCCCCTCCCCAGATCTGCTTGTTGTCCCCTGCATTCCAACAGGAAATGAATGCTGGCCTCCCGCCTGGAAGAGGTAGGGAGCTTGCCCAGCCTTTAAGGGGTAAGAGAGAGCCAGGGAAAGAGCTGGAACAGAAGAAAGGGGGAGTAAAAGAGAGAGAGAGCGCTCGAAGATCAGGAAGTAGCTAAGCTGTTGAGTAGGTGTCAGATGGGAGAGCAAAGGGCCACTGGAGGCTCCACAGTCCATTACTAACCTGACGCTATGGGCTAAGGAAATGCAGGTTTTTATACACACACACACACACACACACACACACAGGTTCACAAAAATAAATTCAAACCACAAAATCACAGCTGGTCACTGAGGCCTTCTGCGGCCGTGCTCACCCCTTTCCCCTGTCAGAAAATGAGAAGTCACCCAGGTGTTTTCTCAGATACAGACAAGGCTGGTTGGGACATTCATCTCTTGCAAATCATAGATCTGCCAGGGGGCCTCCCTGGTGGCGCAGTGGTTGGGAGTCTGCCTGCCAATGCAGGGAACGTGGGTTCGAGCCCTTGTCTGGGAGGATCCCACATGCCGCGGAGCAACTACGCCCGTGAGCCACAACTACTGAGCCTGCGCGTCTGGAGCTTGTGCTCTGCAACAAGAGAGGCCGCGATAGTGAGAGGCCTGTGCACCGCGATGAAGAATGACCCCCACTTGCCACACCTGGAGAAAGCCCTCGCACAGAAACGAAGACCCAACACAGCCAAAAATTAATTAATTAATTAATTTAAAAAATTAAAACAAAACCAAAAAACCACTGTCTCTAAAAAAAACAAACAAAAAAACAGAAAAAAAGCTTTGCCAGGGAGGTCAGTCTGTATGTTCTGTTTGAAAGCTGCAGATGAAGGCTGCTGATCCCACCTCTGATCGGCCTGGTTTCATTTGTTTGTTTGTTTTATTCTGTCTGTACCTCACTTCTCTCACCTGTAAAATGGAGGTAATAGCAACATTGACTGTAAAGACCACATGGGTTAATATGTGTGAAGTAGTAAACTGTGCCCGGTACCACAGACTCCTTCTGTGAATGTCCGCGTTGCTGTCTGTCTGTTTGCTTGTTTTTGTTGTTTTCTTGATGATGTGGGAGGACAGCACCATCTCAACCCGATCACAGCCATCCTGGGGAGAGCTTTGATTTGCATCGTCTCAGTCCCAACCCAGACAAAGTTGACCTCTGAACACTCGCATATCATCTTGCTTGTTGCCCAGGGACATTTCTGGGTGTGGGTGTCAGAGGCAGGCTGAGCTCCCCTGATTGCTGCTAGAGGGATTCTGAGAATCCAGCTGGTCTCTGTGGCGTGGCACGTGCAAGAGAACTCCATATATTCAACTTGCAGGCATCCAGGCAAATCAACCTCCACTACTTTTTTTGGGGGGATTAACAATGAACCACTATGAATGAGGTTAACCAAACTAGCTAATATTTACTGAGGCTTGTTAGGTACCAGCCGCTATGCCATGCACTGTTTTATTTAATTCTTGGCCCAACCCATTTCACAGAAGCGGGCTCAGAAAAGTCAAGTAACTTGCCCAGTTACAAATCTTGTAAGTGATAGGTCCAAGATTCGAACCCTAGCTGTTGGACTCCAGCATATTTTCTTTTTTGTAAAGTTTTGTTTTCAAAACATAATATACATCTCGAAAAGAGCACAACTGATAAGCGTACACTTGACGAATTTTCACAAAGTGTATGCACCCACCCTAACCAGAACCCAGAACAAGAAGCAGAACATCACCACCCACCCCCTCCCCTCCGAGAAGACTCCCTGTGCTCATTCTTGTTACCCCCTCCCGCTTGTCTGACTTCCAATCATAGATTAATTCTGCTTGGTTTTGAGCTTCATGGAAATGGAATCTTACAGATTCCATTTGCTGCCTGGTTTCTTTCACTCAAGTATGTGAGGTTCGACCACGTTGTCTGATGTAGCTGTGGTTCATTCATTCTCACTGCTACATTGCATTACACTCTGTTATCTATTCCTGCAGAACAAATTATGGCAAACTTAACGGATCCAAAAAACACACACTTATGTCACAATTTCTGTGGGTCACGAATCTGGGCTCTGCTTAGCTGGGTTCTCTGCTCAGGGTCTCTCCCAGGCTGCAATGAGGGAGGTGGCCAGGGCTGGGGTCTCATCTGAGGCTCAGCTGGGGAAGGATCCTCTTTCCAGTTCATGTGGTGGTTGGCAGGATACAGTTCCCTGAGGGTTGTTAGTTAGTCTGAGGACCTCACCGCCTTGCTGGCTGTTAGCCAGAGATCCTGCACTGTTTCTTGCCATGTGGGCCTCTCCATAAGGTGGCTTGCTTCATCAAAGCCAGTGAGAGTCCATAGAGAGGGTCTCCAGGCAAGATGGAAGTTACAATCTTCTGTAACATAATCACAGAAATGACATGCCCATCACCTTTGCAGCATCTACTGATTAGAAATAAGGTACAGTCCTGCCTACTCTCAAGGGGAGGGGACACAGAGGTGTGAACACCAGGGATAATTGGGGGCCGTTGTGTATGCCTTTTGGTCTGCACATGTGCACATATCTCTTGGGTATATATCTAGGAGTAGAATTTCTGGGTCACACATACGTCCGGCTTTATGAGATTCTGCCAAACATTTTTCCAAAGTGCAGGTACCCTCTACACTCCCTCAGCAGGCTATGAGCTTCCCAGTTAGAGCACATGCTTTCAATACACTCCTCCCCTCTCTCTTTACAGAAGGGGTGTTTGAGCTGGGGCTCTTTGGGACGACAGGTCCTAATTCTGGCCCCATGTCAGAATCACTGAATTCCCGGGCCGCTTCGCCAGACATTCTGATCATTTGAGGGCTCAAATACAAACTGGAAGGTCCACTCCATGAGGCGAGGATCCCTGTATCCTTGGTGTCTGGAGCAGTACCCGGCAGCAGTACCTGGCAGGTACCAGGTAGCTGGCACTCAATAAATGTTTTTTTGATTAAGTGAATGAGTTTAGGAAATATTGTTCAAGAGATGGGCCCCAGGGAGGGTATAAGCTGCTTAAACGGGAAGGAAACTTTGTTGTGTCTGAGGCTGTGTGCATTTTTCTGGGAAGAGGGCTCAGAGCCTCAACCAGGTATGTCCCCAACAAAGGTTAAAGGCCGCTATGATTGGCTACTGTCCGACTTAGGTATTTTATCACATGAAGAAAGAACTGGTCCCAGGGTTGGAGGCATGGGAATTGTGGACAAAGGTCCCATGGTCCTTAGAAGTAAAAAGCGAGACAGTGCTTGCCTGGGGTGGCTCATAAACTGACACCTTGCTTGTTTTGACCTTTGACCCATGGTAGTTCTTTTGGTACATCTAGCCACTGCCTGGCCTCCTGGGACCCTCCCTGTGTCTGTCTGTTGAACAGAAAATTCCAGAAGGCCTCGGTGCCCTGAGTTTCCGTCAGGGGCAAGCCAACATGAGCGTTAGCTTTTGAAAAACCCCTTTCAATGAATAGAAAGCCTCCCAGTTTATCTGGTTTGAGATGACCTCATCCTTTGTCACCTTCTCTCTTGTTTTCTGGAGGTTGCTCAGCGTCTTCCTGTTGTCTGCATTCTTTTCTCATGTGAACAGTGCACCTATTTTGGGCATTTTGTTGTTGTTGTTTTGGGTCATTCCTGTCACACATTTTTTATATTCCTTTCCAGTCAGATCAACCTCATGCCTCTCTAGACATTTCTTCTCAGGTTTCCTCTGAATCATTTCGTTTGGTCTAAATATGTCCAGTGTTTCCTCCTTCCTCACTGCACTCCACATAGACCCTCTCTTTTCTGCGGAACAACTGTTCTTTTCTTTCGAATCCCTGACCCAAATCCTCATCTTTCACCATGTTTTCTGACTTCTAAGAACTGATTGTTTTTTGAAAATTAAGCCTCAAATATCATCCCTTCTAATCTGCGTCTGAATTTGGATCACGGTCAAGAAGCAGGGGAGACAGGAACGTGGCTGCGTAATTAGGATCCTCAGCAGAAGGGCTGAGTGTTCATCGGGGGGATCAGAGGGGCCTGGGGATGGAGCAAGAGGTATCTTCTTCTGCCTCGGGTAGGGCTTAGGGTGGGGTTGTCAGGAAAGCGCTAAGAAAAAAGGAACCATTTGACTTGAGTTTTAAGGGAACAGTAGGATTTCCGGAGGCAGAGCAGGGAGAGAAGAGGATTGTCCAAGGAAGGAGCAGTGGGAATGGAGGCTAGAAGATGAGTCATCAGAGAAGTTAGGGAAAAGAGTACAGAAGGAGAGGGGTGGCCAGGTGCTGAGACCGCAGACTGAAGGTCCATGGTCAGCCCTCAGATATGTTTGTCTGGTTTTCCCAGTGTGTTAAGACTTTTAATTAGTTGCTGAAGGGAGAGGCCTCTTTCTGTGGAGTGACAGAGAAACCTATTCAAATTGTCTTCAGCATGAATGCAAATTCACTGGTTACCAAAAATGAAAAGTCTAGAGGGAACCTCTGGGTTCAGGCTCAGATGATTTCATGAGGCCTTGGCCTCTCTCCAGCTCTCAGGGATTCTTTGAACCATGTGGATCCAACCTTAGACAGAATCTCTCTATAATGGTCACAAAAAGGCGGCCGAAGCTCCAGCCCTTACATCTTCTCAGCTTTGAATTCCATAGGGAAGGATAAGAGTCTTTTTCCTAAGCTTCCCTCGATGGCCTCACTGTTTCTCATTTTCTCTGGGTGGGTCACAAGCCCATTCCTGAGCCAATTATTGTGGCCCAGGAGACTGCTCTGATTGGCTGAGCTTGAGCCACATGCCCAGCCCTGCAGCCAGAGGTGGAATCAACACCATCTCTGAGAAACTGGACTGAGACTAGGAGAAAGGTGTTGTCCCCAAAGGGGGATCATAACCCCATAATATTTTAGAAGAGAGGTCAATTGCTATTAGGTGACAAAAACCAGATGTCTACCACAGTAGCCAACATGTACAGCTCATTGACATCTGGATTTATGCCTTTTTTTGGGAAAATGGGAATATCTGGCAATACCTGGACTCTCTTCTTGTATATAGATCAACAATCTGCTGGGGCTGAGAAGAGGCTCCCTCTTTAGATACAGCCTATGTTCTGCCTGCCCAATGCACTGCTCATATTTCCTCTCTGGCTCCTGGAAGCACTTGAATTTTTATTGCCAGCATAATTTGATTCTGTAAAGAAATCTGTTTTTCCCACCAGAATGGAAGAGCCAAATGTACAGGGGTCAAATAGCTCTCCTGTGCTCCCACAAACTCCTGAGGACAAATGCCTGGCCATTTTTGATAGTCTCATTCCTTGCTCATTTTAAAAGCCTTCTTTAAAAAAAATATTGAATACATAGTGATTTTAGAATCTGTTATCTGATAATTCCAACATCTGAAGTCTTTGGGTGGGAGTGGCAGAGGGGTGGTGTCTCAATGTCTTGTTTGTTGTGTCTGCTTACTCTGGCTCATACTGACTTATTGCTTGGATGTTTAGTAATTTGACTGTGATCTCATTCTTGATTGAACTTAATCTGTGGGAATCCTGAGGGGTCTGATTCCTGGCTGCTTTGCTCTCGGAAGTCTTTTTTGTTTGTTTCAGCTGGATGCCAGGGATGCTAATAACCTCTGAACACTGACATTTATTTCCTCAACTTGGGAGTTTTCCCACTGAATACATGGAGTATAAACTTGAGCCCCAGACCCACGTGGTTACAAACCTTCAGGGTGATCATCATCATCATCAGTATTGTGGCCATTATTAGTTTTCCCCTCCAGAGCCACATTGAAAACTACAGGTTTTCATAGGCTCCCCTTTCTGAAAGTCCAGAAAAAAAAAGTTTTTAAGCCCTCCTCTTGCCAGGGTGTGGAGCATCTTTGAGGGTGCCAGCTTAATACAGGCATCTTAGACTTGGTGAGCTCATTTTTCAAGGCCCAAGGCTTAATCTCCCTTTTCCTGCACTTACTAAAGGCAAATGGCTTCCTCATTTGCTTATGCTTTGGCTGTAGCTCACTCTGTTTGTGTGTGTGTCTGTATGTTCCTTTGAGATTGCCTACATAAAAATTGTTTTTTATTCTGGGATTTTGGAAACACACACAAAACTAGAAAAGCCTGCGATTAACTCCATGTATTCATCATCCAGCTTCAACATTTTCCCAGTGTTCTCTCATTCTTTTTTCTTCCTTTTTGAGTTTTTTTCTAGGTTAATTTAAAGCAAGTTGTGTCATTTCACCCATAAAGACATCCTAACTGAAAGGACTTTTTGTTCCTTTACATTATCCCCGCCTTGACATGATCACAGCTAAAAATACTTATAATCATTCCTGAATATCATCTAATATTCAGTCCATGCTCACATTTCCTTGATTCTCTCAGAGATATCTTTTTTACTGTTGGTTTGTTAGAATCAGGATCCAGACAATGTCCACACATTACACTTGGTTGTTATGTCTCTGAAATGTCTTTAATTCTGTAACAGCAACACCCGCCCCTGACCTTTTTTTATCCCCCAGCCACTGATTTGTTGGAGAAACTGGGTCTTTTGTCCTGGAGAACATTCACATCCTGGATTTGGCTGATCACTTCTTCTTGGTTTCAGTTAACTTGTTCCTCTTTTCCCCATGTTTCCTGTAAACAAATAGTTAGATCTAGAGGTCTGAGGAGATCAAAGTCTTTTTGTTGTCCAGACGCCTTCATAGGCGGTACTGTGTGATCCATCCTGCATCACACAGTGAGCACATAATGTCTGGTCATCCTGTTTTTAACGATATTGAGATTGAATGGTAGGTCCAGTGCTAACAGACTGAGCCATCCATTACAAAGTTCCCAACGGCTTTTTTTCCCCCAATAATTCACATTTTTAATTTTTAATTATGGTAAAATATACATAACATTTACCATCTTAACCATTTAAAAATATACAGTTCGGGCTTCCCTGGTGGCGCAGTGTTTGAGAGTCCGCCTGCCGATGCAGGGGATGCGGGTTCGTGCCCCGGTCCAGGAAGATGCCACATGCCGCGGAGCAGCTTGGCCCGTGAGCCATGGCCGCTGAGCCTGCGCGTCCGGAGCATGTGCTCCGCAACGGGAGAGGCCACAACAGTGAGAGGCCTGCGTACCGCAAAAACAAACAAACAAACAAACAAAACACACAAGTGGCACGGAAGAAGCCAGAATCTTAAGAATACCTGGGCCCAAGGAAATCTTGGAAGATAGTGAGTTAAAGAGAATAGTGAGGATAATGACGATGGTAGGAGAGCATGTATGCTTTGTGGTCCTATGTACTAAGGGTTTTGTATACAAGCTCCCATTGGGAAGGCTACGAGCTAGGTGCCATTTTTATTCTCATCTTAAAGAAGAGGGATCTGAGCTAATTAAGCAGAGGGAAGGTTAGGGGCTTTTCCTGGCTGAGACCACAAGACAAAGCGGTGGTCACGCCCCATAGCCAGGACTTGATTGGCTGGAGATTTGATTGGCAGGAGAGCTGAGCGGCTTCTCCTGCCAGAAGCAGCTGGTGCCCTTTAGCCTTTCTTACACTTCAAGCCCTAAGAAAGGGCTTGCGTGCTTCCCAAGTGGCAACTTCTGTGCACTTAAAAATTCCCTCTCGAAAATCCCAGCCTTAGCCCATTCACAAAAGGTATCTGGGTCCTTTCTTGGCCGTGGCCTAGTCGTATTCACCAAAGAGAAGAGCACGTCCCATAAGAGCTGGCGGCTTTGGGAGGACCGGGGAAGGCGTCAGCTGGCAGGAAGCTCCCTGAAAGAAATAGAGGAATCCCCACCCATCCATGAGCTGCCTATTCTTCACCCTTAGAAACGGGGCTTGTGATGTGCCAGGCACTGCAGGCATTTTGCCATTTAACCCTCCCGCTGCCCCACGCAGTAGGCCCCTTGCTAACAGTTTTGGTTGCTTTTGTTGAGGAACCTGGGATACAGAGGTCAAGCCACTTACTCAGGGTCATTCGGGGCAGTGGTGGGGCTTGACCCCTATTTGTTTGACTCCAAATCTGGCCTCTGAACTCTGAGAGACACTGCCGGCTTCTCGAGTGATGTGGGAAGTGGATTCGAGTGAGCACGGCCTGGGCAGCGGTTCCCGTCCCTCTGCCACATGGACAGAGCCACAGGCCCAGTTCGCTGTGAAGGCCCAGCATCTTATACCAAGTCTCATTTTCACAGCCAGAGATATTAGTGTGGAAATAGGACTTTTGATTCTTGAAAGGTCTGCTTGGTGAAGAGATGGTCAAACATTAAAACTACAAACTCCATTTTTTTGGGGGGGGCAATTCTGAAGCTTAAGATGTGTAATTTCATCTCAGTGCTTCAACCGTGCCACCTCTGTGAACGGGTGAAGAGTTTCAAAGTTTTATACAGGAGGCTAAAAAACTAAGGCTCCTTGTGAAAATACTAAGTGTAAAACTTAGGAAAGAGGAATTCTACTTTCTGTTCTTTTCTGCTTAAAGACAACGAAGATATACTACCTGGAAGGAACGGATGCCAAGACAGATGTATACAAGTGCCCTTTAGGATCCAGCAAAACTTTCAAATGGATTATTGTTTTCTTCCCGACAAACAGGGATTTCTGACAACATATTAACAACAAGCCTGAAATGCAAACCTGAGTCTTGGAGTGAAACCCCCAGGAGCAATGGTGCGAGGTATCCAAGGGGGCCACCCTAGTAAGGGAGACACAGAAGGAGGGGGTGTGGAAAAGTGAACATGGGTGGGGGAGGACAGCAGGTGGGGAGGGAATCCTGTTTCTGCCACTTAGTAGCCAGGGAAGGGTACCCTCTGTCAAGTCAGCTTTCCCCTCTCTCTAAGGGGCTGACACTTGCCAGCATCCCTTGCGGGTTGATGGGAGAGATGAAGCATGTGCGGTGTGGAGCAGGTGCCTGTCCCTTGGTAAGTCTTTCCCCCAGTTGTGAATTCCACGAATTTGAAAGCTACTAGTTGTAGCTCTTCTGGGGACCCTGACACAGGTTCAGCTTGGCCATTTCAGACCCTTCTCAGCTGAGGGATGTCCAGCGCCAAACAGGCTGGCATGTCCCTTGCGTTGTGTGTGAATGAGGCAGCCCAGGAATAATGCATGTGAAACCTCATTATGTAAATCCTCAGGTTTTCAGTACATGACAATGGCTTTTTTGGGGGCCCTTCTCTGTCCCATTCTGTGGTCTGGTGTCTCTGCTTTGGGACCTAGTCTGCCAAGCCCTGGGGGCGAGGGTGGGCACCCTGGGGAGGGGTGAGCTCTCCAGAGGGCACATCAAAGGGAAAGTCACAACTCTGTCACTGGCCCAGCTCTCCCTGGCATTGCTTGGTGTGAAAGGAAACTATCCTCTGCCTGAGGCAACCCCATGTCACACACAGATTAAGGCCTGTGATGTTTAATTCAGAGCAGTGAGCACTGGAAACACCACATCCAGGCTCCCTCAGAGCAGGACAGCCACTTTTCATTTCTGGGGCTCTAAGCCAGAGAGCCTGCTGTCTGGAAACCTATTGCCTGGAAGGTTTGCAGGATGGAGGGCAGGCTTCTGCAAGGAACTATCTGACCATCACCTCCTGGGTGAGGAGAAGGGCACCCTTCTATGACCTTGGCCTCCTTAGAGCTCATGCAGGCAACAAACACACAAATACAAATACACACACATGCCAACACACAGCTCATACTCACATGTACACACATACACACAAGCATGCATATACAAATACACAACCACAAGTCAGAAAGACTGGAGTACTATTCTGGCTACTCAGTAGAGCAAACCCAAATCTTTATTCTCAGAGAGCTTATTCCTCGGTGAATCCCTGGCACCTGGCAGAGCAATGAAAATCAGAATCGCCGCCTTTAAAAACACTCGGGCTGTTCACTCAACTGATTGTGGTCATCATTGCAGGAGGCAGGGAAGTCAGATCATGATGCTGGACACCCTTAAGCTCAGTACAGTGCTGTGTGTCAATTATGTCTCAATAAAACTGGTAGAAGAAATAGTTATCTGGATAGAAAGAACAAAATAAAATACACGAATTATCAAAAGTTAAAAAAATACAGACGAGCTAGACTATGAGTCTCAGAAAGCACTGTTCACAACAGCCAGGACATGGAAGCAGCCTAAATGTCGATGGAGGAGTGGATAAAGAAGATGTGGTACAAATATACAGTGGAATACTACTCAGCCGTAAAAAAGAATGAAGTAATGCCATTTGCAGCAACATGGATGGACCTAGAGACTATCATACTATGTGAAGTAAGTCAGACAAAGACAAGTATCATATGATATCACTTATATGTGGAATCTAAAAAAAATGATACAAATGTGCTTATTTATAAAACAGAAACAGACTCAAAGACTTTGAAAACAAACTTATGGTTACCAAAGTGGAAATGTGGTGGGGAGGGATAAATTAAGAGTTTGGGATTAACATATACACACTATTATATATAAAATATATAATCAACAAGGGCCTACTGTATAGCACAGGGAACTCTACTCAATATTCTGTAATAACTTATATGGGAAAAGAATCTGAAAAAGAATAGATATATGTGTATGTATAACTGAATCACTTTGCTGTACTCCTGAAACTAACACAACACTGTAAATCAACTATACTCCAATATAAAATAAAAATTAACTTAAAAAAAAAGAAAGTTTAAAAAAATAGAGGCAAGCTAGACTATGAGTCTCAGAGAGGCTAAGCTGACACATATATATAGATCTAAAAAAAAAAATGTTCTGATGAACCTAGGGGCATGCCAGGAATAAAGACACAGATGTAGAGAATGGACTTGAGGACATGGGGAGGGGGAAGGGTAAGCTGGGACGAAGTGAGAGAGTGGCATGGACATATATACACTACCAAAGGTAAAACAGATAGCTAGTGGGAAGCAGCCGCATGGCACAGGGAGATCAGCTCCGTGCTTTGCGACCATCTAGAGGGGTGGGAATAGGAGGGTGGGAGGGAGACACAAGAGGGAGGGATGTCAGGATATACGTATGCATATAGCTGATTCACTTTGTTATACAGCAGAAACGAACACCACACTGTAAAGCAATTATACTACAATAAAGATGTTAAAAAAAAAGCTGCCTGAAGCCACACAGTAAATGGCAGAACAAGAGTCTAAACCTAAGTCTGCCTAACGCTAAAGCTATTCTGCCACCTTCCTTTGCAATGAGCGAATGCATTCTGTGCTGCCTGGATCCCACTGGGACCTCAGTTGGCTGTTTCTAAAGGGAGCTGAGGGGCAGCCTCAGAGGCTCTGCTCCGAGCAGGGACCTCTCACCTTCTGCTGCCTGATCGCCCTGGTGACCCTCTTCTCCTGGTGCAGCTGCTCTTCCATGTGCGCCAGGGCCTCCTTCAGCAGCGCCTTTTCTTCGGCCTCTTTGGAGATGTCGTCCTTCAGCTTTGCCACCTGTGACTGGTACATCTGAACCGACACTTTGCTCTGCCTGAGCACACGGGAGAGACAAAGTCTCTTTTCTCCTCAGCTTTCTCACTCACCACCAATGCTCCTGACCTGGGAGATCCTCAGAACACTTCCATATATGCCTGGCTTCGCGGTTTCCTTACAAGTGGGGGGAAGGCTGAAGATGTGGGGACTAGAGGGCAGAATAAATAGCCCATTGGCTGTGGACGTGCAGCATGAAGGGGGCACAGGTTATGCTACCAGCCCCTCCCAATTTCCCAGAGAGGGTGGGGGAACGGATACCACTGAAAATAGGATGGAATTACGAAAAGCACACACATGGTGAAACATCCGACACATTTATAAAAGGTGCACCTTATTCCTTAACAGTAGGGTACTTTAACTGCTGCTTTCTTGCCCAGAGACTTGGGTCCATCAGGCCCTGAGTCACCATCCCGCCTGCCCCCCTCCACACCCAGGCCTCTGTCCTCTTGTCCTGGTCCCTACGGGTCTGCAGCTGCACCGAGGTTTAGCCTGGAGAATGGAGGCCTGGGCCTTTGGCCGGAGACATGGGCCACACATGAGCTGTTCAATGTCCTTCTCGTATCGTCGCAAAAGCTCTTCTTTTCTCTGCAGCTGGTTCTTGAGTAGGGTGATCTTATCAAACACCAGGTAGAGGTCTCTTTGTCGAAGCTGGTAGACTCTCTCCCTCTCTTTTGGGGAGAGGTGTTTCATGGACACGTTACCTGACATACCTTTGATGTTCATCAAAGTCCCGAGGGTTTTGCTCATGTCCATGTACTACGAGAAAGCATTTCGCAGGTAAGAGGCCTGGCCCAAGACCGCTGGAGGCCACTTTGAGGAGGCAAACGTCTAATTCTGTTTCATTCATTTTCTGCAGTTGCAGAGAAGAAACAGATGCTTTGCAAATGAGTGCATTTGGGGCTTTTAGTACGACTTTCATTTTCCCCCGCATCCATTTACACTATGCCTTTTTGAGAATTGGGGGGAAGTGGGGAGGGGGAATGACAACAGACATAAACATTCATTCTTACTACCCAGTCTTCCAAGGAATTGGGCTCTGCAATTTCTAGCCCATGCTGGGATAGGAGATGGGTCTCGTGGAGCTACTGTAACAACTAAACATGTATGTGGAGTTGATGTTTAAACTATCTGCAGGGCACGCACGTTTGGACAGGAGGGGACTGATGCTGGGTATACCTACCAGCTTTTCACTAAGATCTAAAGCGTCAGCCACATCCATTTTCCTTAACTTCTCAGAGACAATGATGGACCCTGGGCTGGAAAGGCCATTTTGAGGCTGAAATAAAAAAAAGAAGAAAAACTCTCTTGGCATTCCGTTATGATTTTCTACATCCAGAAGAATAACCCAAAGAATAATGGAAGAACTGGAACCATACCAAAGAATAATTTGAGAGAGTTAATTTTTTTAACATCTTTATTGGAGTATAATTGCTTTACAATGGTGTGTTAATGTCTGCTGTATCAAAAAGTGAATCAGCTATACATATCCATATATCCCCATATCCCCTGCCTCTTGCATCTCCCTCCCACCCTCCCTATCCCACCCCTCTAGGTAGACACACAGCACCAACCTGCTCTCCCTGTGCGATGCAGCTGCTTCCCACTAGCTATCTATTTTACCTTTGGTAGCGTGTGTGTGTATATATGTCCATGCCAAGAGAGTTGGTTTTAAATCCATTCTGACTCTGTGAACTGCTTTCTTTATGACTGTGTTCCTACCCCTTCAGAGCACAACTGCCTTTGAAATGATGCATCACTTGTGCCATTCTTTGGCCACCGTCTCGTCTGTCTTCCCTTTAGGCCAGTGGTTCTCAACCGTGGCTGACTCTGGCCACCCTACCCCCTCCAGGACATTTAGCAATGCCTGGACACATTTGTGGGTGTCATAATTGCTGCTGGCGTCTAGTGGGTAGAGGACAAGGATGCTGCTAAACACCCCACGATGCATAGGGCAGTCTCCCAAACAAAGAGTTACCTGGCTCAAAAAATCAGTACCGCTGATGTTGAGAAGACAAGCTCCAGAAAAATGGGGACCATTCGGCTTTTGCTCACTATCTCCCTCCTTGTGCCCAGCATGGCACCTGGCAATGAGTGGTGCATAGTGGGCATGTTTGTTGAATGAACGAATGAAGGTTAAGTGGAAAATAGCCTCCCTCCTTTTTATTAAAGGAATCTCATTTCTGTGCAGCAGAAACCATACCCTCACAAAATTTGGCCCAACCTTCTCCTAGCTCTGGAACCTGGTGGGTGGGCATCCCTTCAGACCCTTTCCAGAGACAATGCAGATAGTGTTTGCAGCTGCATCTCCCTAAGACCCCAACCAGCCAGCTGGCTGCTGGAAGCCCAAATGACTGCATGGAATGGCCACCAGTCTGAATAGGTTACCCGATCTGAACGACTACAAATAACCATAATAAGCCTCCTTAAAAAATAAATTGGCTTTTAATGCTTGCCATGAGCCTCTCTTAGCCCTAGCATTTGTTGGTACTACCCTGAAAACCTCTGAGATTAAAAACAAAACAACTAAAAAACTATAATGGCCCCCAAAGTGACTGTGATAGATAAGAGTGGACATATTTGTCTATGTATCTATGGAGATGAGAATAAAAGAGGGTATCTGAAGATGACAATAAACCGGGCAGATCTGCTGCAAAAAGAACCTGAGATGCTGTTCAGTGTCTTCAGCTACCCTGAGCTGCATCCTCTGTACCTCTCCAGACGCCCCCTCTTTTCCTGAGGGGAGGGTCACTAAGGAAGAGCCTGGGCTACAGGATCCAAGCACACAGTCCCCACCCGGTCTCTGCAGGCTCGCAGACAGACCACCAGGGACACACCCCTGGTGTGTCTTCAATCATTATTCTGTGACCTTGGGTGAGGTACTTGACCTCCTGAAGCCTTAATTTTTCTTATCTGTTAAATGGGGACAATAATAGTAACTATGACACAAGGCTGCTACGATGGTTAAATGACATAAGGCATGGAGCCCGCTGAGCTCAACGCCTGGCACACAGTAAGCAGTTCACAGATGTCAGCTATTCTTTCTCCTCCTCTTTCATTTAATTACTCCAACCTTGGAGGATTGAGAGTTAGGAGGTTTCCTGCTCTGTGGTGTCAGTGGTGGGATGAGGGCTTGTTGCCAAGGAGAAGGTCTTGGAAGCAGGACCATCAGGACGTGAGATACAGCTGAGCTCCCCACCTGGAGATGGTCCCTCTACTCCCAACCTCAGAGAAGGAAGGTTCGATTTTATCAGGAAGACCAACAAGTTTCTGAAGACTCACATCTCTAGACGTGTGAGCAAATGTCTAGAAAAATTGTAGGAGAAAATGCTGGTACAGAGAGGATGGCTTTATTATGTTTTCCAAAAGCTGGTTTAGACTAGCTGCCGCAGCAAGCCACGCTGGCCTGAGCTGTCCATTGTCATGTGTCAGTCAAACACCCGATCAAACATCCATTTAGGATACAGGGCACTTTCAACCTAACAATCAAAGTACTTCTGAAAATCCTGGAAAACACAAACTATGCTCCCTAAGAAAGGAAGGTTTTCTTGGATAATACTCTTTAAATACTGTTTGACAATAATAACTATCATCTATTAAAGTGCTCGCTATGAGCTAGGCACTGGGATAAGCACTTTACATAATGATCTCCTTTAATTTTTCCATCATCATTTTACAGCTGGGAAATTGAAGTCCCAGAAAGGTTAGGAGCCTGCCCAAGGTCACAGAGCTTGCAGAGCTGGGATTAGGACACAGGTCTCTGATTCTAGAACTTGTGTCTTCTTAATCATCATGGCTCCCTTCTGCTGCCCTTTATGTGTTCATGTTTTTCAGTTTATAGCAAAAAGCAAATGTTAGGCAAGCTCATGACATACTGTTGTACATTAGCTTGTTGGATATTTTCTGCAGAATACAACATGTGATGTGAAAAGGAGGGCCCAGAGATTGACCTGGCCAGCATCAGTGCAATGCTATATCATGCTGTACATGATGGGAAGCCGCCTTTCTATTCAAACATTGGATCGCTGGTACGGCCAGGCACCGATCAGTCCATACAGGTGCCAGTCCATCAGGGAGGACCTGGCCTCGAACCAATGATGTATACAGTGGTGCCAGGGCACACGGCTCGTGTCTGTCCTCATGCCCACCCTCCCCACGTGTCAGTCAATGCAGAGACAAAGTTTCTTTGGTTACCGTTCCGATCTCTACTTTTGAAAAAGTTGGCAAGTCAGGTTTTACATCCAATATTTTCCGAACATTTTTTTCCATCCCGAGGGTCTTTAAGTCTAGAAATGATCCATCCATGTGGTCCTTGTGATCTATAAAAGAAATAATTTACACTCAAAAGAAAGGCTCAGGAAGAAGTTACTGCATGTAAAAGTCACAGCTGCTATTTACTGGACCCTTACCACAGGCCAGTACTAATTAGCTCACCATCCTCCCTTGGCAGGTGAGGCATCGAGGCCCAGAGAGGTGAAATGACTTGTCCAAGGCCACACAGCTCATATGAGGCTGCAGCCTCCCAGGGCGGGGGCACTGAGGGGGAAACTTCGGCCACAGGTGTGAGGATGGACTTGAACCCAGGCTTCTGTGTCCTAGCCCAGGGCTCCACCCAGCAGCAAGCTTGGTTTCTTGAAAGCCCTATTCCCTCTAAACAGGGTATTTATCCTGGGAAGTTCCCCAAGGTTGGTCCTTGCACACCATCCGTCTATGAAAGAGTCCCAGGGGAGGCGCCATCATTCACCTGGTGTGATCACTGCTTGGCTGAGGCCCCACTGGGCGTGGGCACGCGTGGGTGTGCAGAGTTGGAGGGGATGGCGTGTCTGAATGGAAGAGGTGGTTGGGTGAATGATGCCTCCCCCCCAAAGATGTCTGGGTCCTAATCCTTAGAGCCTATGAACATTACCTGACAGGGCAGAAGGACCTTTGCAGATGTGATGAAGGTAAGGATCTTGAGATGCGGGCTTATCCTGGATTAGCTGGGGGGACCCAACATAGGCGCATGGGTTCTTACAAGAAGCAGACACAGGGAGTCTGACTACAGACAGACAGAGACGGTGTTGTGACAGAAGCAGAGAGTTGAAGGTGCTCCTCTGCCGTGAGCCAAGGAAAGCGGGGAATTTTTATTTCCTCGCCTTTTCCAGTCTAGAGACTAGAAAAGGCAAGGAAACGGATTCTTTCCTAGAGCCTCCAGAAGGAACCAGCCCCTTGCCTTTACCTTAGCGAAACTGATTTTGGACCTTTGGCCTCCAGAACTGTAAAAGAATAAATATGAGTTGTGTTAAGCCCCTAAGTTTGTGGTAATTTGTTAGAACAGCCATAGGAAACTAATATGGGGGGTGAAGGCAGGAGGTAGGATGAGAGGTGGGGAAATGCAGTGCATGTTCTGGAAGAGCTTAATTGGGTTAGAGCAGATGATGGGGGAGGGGAGGAGTAGAGGGAAGAGTTGGGATGGAAAGCTGAGCTCAGTTTGTGGCCAGCCTAGAACCGTAGCCTAAAGAGTATAAACTTGATTTAAACATCACTGAAATGTCACGAGTGTGACCTGTATGCCCGGCCTTCTGCCAAGCAATCAACGCATCACCCCACTGTACTGTCCCGCCATCGCCTCCTTTTACACACGAGGCGGTCGGGCTCTGAGACCTGTGGCTGCTGGACGCCACACAGCTGGCAAATGGCTGAGCCAGGGCTTGGGATCACAGTGGTGTGACTCCAGGGTCTGTGTCACTGCTATTTCAGCTTCTGATGGAGCAGTGAGCTGGCTTAATGAAGGGTGATTTTTTTTTTCAGAAAAATAACCGGGATGTATTAGAGACGAAGGAGCCAGCAGCATTTCTCAACTGCAGCATCTCGACGTGTTGGGCTGGACAGTCCTCGTTGTGGGAGCCGTCCTGGGCACCGTAGGACGTTTAGCAGCATCCCTGGCCTCCACCTACTGGCTGCCAGGAGCATCACCCACCCAAGCTGTGATTATGAAAGATGAGAGGGTTTCAAGAAAGCAAACCAAGAGGGTTGGGTAGGCCAGGGAGAACATGGCGGGGGGAGCAAGCTGGGGCTTCAGTGCAGGGGGGCCATGTCAGTTGCCAAAGAGGCAAAGACAATGTGGGAAGTTGGTGGTGAGCACACAGGGTATAATGCATTTCAAGGTCTTAGTGGGACAGGAGTACAAGCAGCAGAAAAGGAGCTAAAGAAGCAGTGGTCCCAGTGAAGATGCACCAGCTTGAAGCGCATGTTTGATGACGAAGGAGAAAGATGGAGTGGGAGGCTTTAGACGCTGAAGAAGGAGGTTGTGATTCAGGAGCTTGTGCACAAGGTGGTCTGGGAGGGAGAGAGAAGGGGAGACTCAGGGAGGGAAGAGCTGCATTTGGAAAGAGAACGTAGTGAGGGAAGATGGAGGGAAAGGAGGAAAGGTGGGTGCGGAGAGAGACAGGAGGGGAGCTGAACCGGCTCGTGCCTGGGCCCTTGACCTGTGACAATGCCACTTGCTGAGAATTTCCAGCTTGGAAGAGTGAGAATAATAGTATTATAATAATAGCTATTAAGTATTAACCACTTGCCGTGTGCCAGGCACCATGCCAGAAGTTTAACACGTGATATTTTCTGATCATTACAAACAGCCCAGCAAGGAAATGTGTTTGCATTTATAGGTGAGACACAGACGCCCAGCAAGGTTAAGCTATGGAGCTGGTAAGCAGTAGGATCAGAATTCAGACCTAGGTCTGTCATTCTCTTTTCAGAGAGACTAGAGGCTGGAGAGTGAAGGGCTGGGCTGGCTGATGTGAAGGGTGCGTGAGGAGAGGGGCGCTGGGCGGATCCCGAGATGGCAGAGATGGGTGATGCAGACTTGGGCTGTTGGAAAGAGGGATTTTCTTCTCTGGGAGAAGAAGCAATTCTTGATTATAGTTCTGGTTACAAAAGTTACACATGCCTGTTACACAAATCCAAACAGGGCAGAAACCCATAAAGTGGAAAGTGTCCCCCCGCTGTATCTTCAGTGGCCGGCACACAGTAGGGCTGCAATAAATAGTTGTTGAACGACTGAGGGAAAGTCAAGGCTCACGCAGTCTCATCATGCTGGGATAATACTCTCAACACTTTTATGTCTTTTCCTCCAGATTTCTCCTGTGGTTGGATATTGGCATTTGAAAAAAAAAAAAGAAAAAAAAGGGGAGAACACTGTGCATATTGTATTACAACTTTCTTTTTTTTCACATAAAAATACTGCGTATCTTGGATATCTGAGAAAGAGCGATTTTCTATGTATGCAGGGAATCCTTTTATTTGCAACAAAGTCTTGCAGAAATAGATACAATCAACTGAGCTTGCAAAGATCAATGTAAAAAGTCCTTTCTTTCCCTTATCAAAAGAAGCTGAGAAACCAGGCAGGAGGAGAGGGGAGCTGACTTTTAAGGTCCTCCTTAGATGTTTCCTGTCTTCCAGTGGGACCACACAGTAATCCTTCACCAATCAGATTTTTTTTTTTAGCTCGCAGCTTTTTTATTTTTTAATTGAGATATAGTCAATGTAAAATATTGTATGTTTCAGGTGTACAACATAGTGATTCACAATTTTTAGAGGTTATATTCCATTTATAGTTATTATAAAATATTGGCTATGGGCTTCCCTGGTGGCGCAGTGGTTGAGAGTCTGCCTGCTAATGCAGGGGACACGGGTTCGGCCCCTGGTCTGGGAGGATCCCAAATGCCGCGGAGCGACTAGGACCGTGAGTCGCAACTACTGAGCCTGCGCGTGTGGAGCCTGTGTTCCGCAACGAGAGAGGCCGCGACAGTGAGAGGCCAGCGCACCACAATGAGGAGTGGTCCCCGCTTGCCACAACTAGAGAAAGCCCTCGCACAGAAACGAAAACCCAAGACAGCCAAAAAAATAAATAAATAAACAAATGTGGGGTTTAAAAAAAAAAGAAAAAAAATTAGGAAAAAGTGAAATTAAAAAAAATATATTGGCTATATTCCCTGTGCTGTAAAATATATCATTGTAGCTTATTTATTTTATACATAGTAGTTTGTACCTCTTTTTTTGAAATTGGAGTATAGCTGCTTTACGATGTTGTGTTAGTTTCAACTGTACAGCAACGTGAATCAGCTCTATGTATTCATATATCCCCTCTTTTTGGAATTTCCTTCCCATTCTGGTCACAAAAGGATGGAACGCTTCATGAATTTCCGTGTCATCCTTGCACAG
The DNA here is from genome assembly GCF_964165515.1 of Mesoplodon bidens. Classification (NCBI taxonomy): domain Eukaryota; kingdom Metazoa; phylum Chordata; class Mammalia; order Artiodactyla; family Ziphiidae; genus Mesoplodon; species Mesoplodon bidens. The sequence goes on along the minus strand of NW_027671260.1, from coordinate 1,230,203 downwards.
GGGCCATGTTAATCTTCTCTGTATTGTTCCAATTTTAGTATATGTGCTGCTGAAGTAAGCACGGTAGTTTGTTCCTCTTATTTCCCTACCTCTTACTTGTCCCTCCCCCTTTCCCGCTCCCCACTGGTAACCACTAGTTTGTTTTCTATATCTGTGAGTCTATTTCTTTTTTTCTTATATTCACTAGTTTTATTTTTTAGATTCCACATAAAAGTCATATCATACAGTATTTGTCTTTCTCTGTCTGACTTATTTCACTAAGCATAGTACCCTCCAAGTCCATCCATGTTGCTGCAAATGGCAAAATTGCATTCTTTTTTATGGCTGTGTAGTATTCCACTGCAGATATAGGTATAGATATAGATATAGATATAGATATAGATATAGATATATCACATCTATTTTTGGGGGGTGGCCACACCATGCAGCTTGTGGGATCTTAGTTCCCCAACCAGGGACTGAACCTGGGCCGTAGCAGTGAAAGCGTCAACTCCTATCCACTGGACCGCCAGGGAATTCCCTACTGCATCTTCTTTATCCACTCATCTGTTGATGGGCACTTAGGTTGCTTTCATGTCTTGGCTATCGTATATAATGCTGCTATGAACATTGGGGTGCATGTGTCTTTTTGAATTAGTGGTTTTCATTTTAGGGGAATAAATACCCAGGAGTGGAATTGCTGGATCATGTGGTAGTTCAATTTTTAGTGTTTTGAGAAACCTTCAAACTGTTTTCCGTAGTGGCCACACCAATTTACATTTCCACCAACAGTGTACAAGGGTTCCCTTTTCTCCATATCCTCGCCAACAGTTGTTATTTGTGTTCTTTTTGGTGACGGCCATTCTGACAGGTGTTAGGTGATATCTTAACCAATCAGATCTTTAGTAGTGACCCCAATCTCCTGGGCTGCTCATGACATGATCCAACAATAGTTACTCAACCTGGATTTCCCTGAGGGATTTATTCCAGGATTTTACAGACCTAGCTCGTTACGTGCGTTTTATCCCTTAGGACAATATTTTAAAAGGCAGGTAGTATGGTGGTTCAGAGCAGGGGCTTTGAGGTCACAGGGACCTGGATGGAGTCCCAGCTTTACCACTCGGCAGCTAGGAAATGCAGCCCATTGTCAAGAGCTGAGGAAGAAGGCCTGGGAAGAGAACTGAGTGCTCACGGCTAAGAAAATCTGACTAGCTGTCAAATAGAGATGCGGCAGGGGTCACAGGTAAAGGCACCTCGGCGTGAGTAAAGCAATCTGCCCTGCCTGTGCGCATACCCATCTGCTTGCCATCCACATTTAGTTCACATTCAATCAACAAGTATTCAAGGCTGATGCGGATGGCAGCTACCATTTACTAAGGCTTATGTGTGACCCCATGATTTGGGTACCAAGTCGTTTAATCCTCACAACTACCTGGTGAGATCTTAACCCCATTTTATAACCAAGTAAACAGAGGCACACAGAAGTCGAGACTTGCTCACACAATGAGTAAGCGCACACTTGAGAGTCACACCTTAGCAGCTGGTCTCCAAAGCCTGAACTCAGAATTATTTGCTGTAATGCAAATGGGGCTTTGCTGGGGCGAGGCCCGCGGTGCGCATCAGACACCCTTCACTCCAGGGAATGAAACTCTCAGGTTTGTCTCTGTTCAAGTTAACGACAGAACCTGTCCTCTAGGAACTGGGCATGTACCTGGTACCCCTCTGGATCTTCGGAGGGCATGTGGGGTCACAGAAAAAGCACAAGTGCTAGGGTCACAACGACCTCAGTTTGAGTCCTGACCCTACCATGTACCCGCTGTGTGACTTTGAGCAAGTTCCTTAATGTTATTGATACTCAGTTTCCTTACTTGCAAAATAAAGACGACAATAGTACCTGGCTCATTGGGCTGTTGGAAGATGAAAGTACACAGTACATGTAAAACAACTAACACAGTGACAAGTACCGAGGAGGAATTAAACAAACCATGGTTCCTACCCTCCTCTTAGGAACTGTGAACACACAAGGCTCTTAGGACTGCTTGTGTATGGTGATGAGTGACTGGGGGATCCCCTGCTGGCCTCAGTAATGGGAAGTACCTTGAATCACTTATCATGGTGGTCTAACACATAAAAAGTTTTTGAGCCAGCTTCTTTTTTTTTTTTTTTTTTTTTTTTTTTTTTAGCGGTACGTGGGCCTCTCACTGTTGTGGCCTCTCCTGTTGTGGAGCACAGGCTCCGGACGCGCAGGCTCAGCAGCCATGGCTCACGGGCCCAGCCGCTCCGCGGCATGTGGGATCTTCCCAGACCGGGGCACGAACCCGTGTCCCCTGCATCAGCAGGCGGACTCTCAACCACTGCGCCACCAGGGAAGCCCCTGATGGCTTAATTTTGCAACCCATGTTTCTTTACGGTAATGTAAGACTAGATTTAGAGACAGAGGCTTCAGTGACTCCTAAAGCCTGGGGAGGGGACAGTGCACACATTGCTTGGCCCCGCTATTACTAGGATAGAGATCATGACCTTTCCTTGTTTTAGTTCTGATTTTGAAGAACAGCTAGAACTGTGGGCCACATCTCTCTTGGTTTCACGCAGACTCAGACTCTGCCATGATTACAACAACAGTAATACAGTGGGTGGGGAGGGTCTGGGTTGCCGGGAGAAATGCAACGCCCCTCTTCTCTATGCTCTCTGTGAGGGGCAGGCACTTACAGAAAAGTTAATCTTGATTTTGCCTCTCTTTTTTTTCTTAAACCCCACATTTGTTTATTCATTTATTTTTTTGGCTGTCTTGGGTCTTCGTTTCTGTGAGAGGGCTTCATCTAGTTGCAGCAAGCAGGGGCCACTCTTCATCGCGGTGCGCGGGCCTCTCACTATCGCAGCGTCTCTTGTTGTGGAGCACAGGCTCCAGACGCGCAGGCTCAGTAGTTGTGGCTCACGGGCCTAGCTGCTCCGCGGCATGTGGGATCCTCCCAGACCAGGGCTCGAACCCGTGTCCCCTGCATTAGCAGGCAGACTCCCAACCACTGTGCCACCAGGGAAGCCTTGCCTTTCTTTTTAAACACATTTAAAAGAAATTCGCACCACCTTCTGGATTACCTTAGACATATCCTGGCTGGGGTTGTTTAATCACCGGAGTTGAAAATCACTCCTCTATTCTCATTCATTATTGCAAGAATGTCAAGTTTGTGCAGCCTCCCTGGAGAGCGCTTTGGCAAGAAGGATCAACGATAAATGTTGGAGTTTCCCAGGTGTGGCCCTGGGCTCTCCCTTCTCATTCAATACTTTCTTCCTAGTGATACCATTCACACGTATGGCTTTAATCACCATCCATCCATCCACCCGTCCATACATCCCATCTGACTAAGCACCCGCTATGTGGCACATGTTCTTCTGGGTTCCGGGGCCACATCACTGATATGGTTGGATATCCAGGGTGACAGCTGCGTCCTTGGCACCTCACTTTGGATGTCTACAGGCACCTCACACTCATCTTCCCTCTCAAACCCGGTCCTCCTGTGGCATTCCTTACTCTGGATTTTAGTGAAGGAACCACATCTGTACTTTTAACACAAGCCAGAAACCTGGAGATCTGTAGCCCCCTTTCTCTCCATCACTTCCCTTCTAGCCATATCTAACTCCATCACTGAGGCCTGTTGATTCATCTCTTAAATGCCCCTGGAATCTTCTCTCTTGCTCCGTCCCCTCCATTGCCACAGTGAGGGCCACCATCGTGTCTTGTGACAGCCTCCTAACTGCTCTCCCGGGGTTCTGTGCTGGCCACCTTCCTGTACATTTTCCACTCGTGGCCAAGATGACTGTCTCCAAATGCAAGCCTGTTCCATCAGTTTCTTCCTTAAAACCTTTCGTGGGCTTCTCTCTGCTCTCAGGTTAAAGCAGAGCTTCTTACCAGGGCTCTGCAAGCCCCCGGCCACACCATGATACAGCCCCTGTGGACCTCCTTCACCAGTCCCTGCCCTCCGCCTCCATTTCTTTAAGCCCCTTGAGTTCTCCATGCTTCCTTCGATCCCACCACGCTGCTCCCTCCACCCAGAATGCCCTCCCCTCCCCTCTTTGGCAAATAACTCCTATGCACCCTGCAGTTGCCCTGCCGTCCCTGACCAGGTCAGAGCCCTGCACTTCTTCAAAGCAACTGTCATGATTAAAGTTTTACATGTGAGTGATTTTTCAGTTAAGGCCCCACCCTATTCCTCCCTGAGACCCTAAGATCTACAAGCGCAGGGAGAGTGCCTGTTAGTTCCCCAATATTTTATAATGAAAGATTTCAAATGTACAGCGAACAGGGAGGAATTTTACAGCCAACATCCATATACCCCATAACCTGGATTCTACCTGTTTCTGACCCCATTATATTTCCATCCTGCACTGTGCCTGGTATCTAGGAGGCCTGCGATAAATCTTTGTTGAATGAAAGTGGTTCATATCCTTCCACATCTAGGATGATAAAGATAAGATGAACACGTATGTGTGAATAATATTTATGTCAGCCTCATCTATTAAGTGTGAAAAACTGGAAGCAACTTAAATGCCCATGATAGAGGACTGGCTAAATAAATTACGGTACATCCTTCAGAATGGGGTTCCTTGCCATCAGTGACAGCGATGATGTAGATCTGTGTGTATTGACATTGAAGGATGCTCCAGATGTACTGTTAGGAATGAAACTAAAGGAAATTGGGTATAATATGACATTATTCTTTTGTAAAGTTAAAAAATCAATACACGTGGATAGGTAGCGCCTATTTTATGCCAGGTACTATTCTAAGTACTTTACATATATCAATGCATTTTAATCCTCACAAAAATCCTACGGGGTGAGTATTCCCTATTATCCCCATTTTACAGGTAAAGAAACAGGCACAGAGAGGGGAAGTAACTTGCCTAGAATCACACAGCTCTTTCCATGGGAAAATGCCCTGGAAGTTCCACACAAAATATGATAGTAGTGACGATACCAAACGCTAGTGAGGATGTGAAGCAACAGGAACTCTCATTCATTGTTGGCGGGAACGCAAAACAGCCACTTTGGAAAAGAGTTTTGTGGTTTTCTTAAAAACTAAACGTACTCTACGGACTTCCCTGGTGGCGTAGTGGTTAAGAATCCGCCTGCCAATGCAAGGGACACAGGTTCAAGCCCTGGTCTGGGAAGATCCCGCATGCCGCAGAGCAACTAAGCCTGTGTGCCACAACTACTGAGCCTGTGCTCTAGAGCCTGTGAGCCACAACTACTGAGCCCGCGTGCCACAACTACTGAAGCCTGCACACCTAGAGACCATGCAACGCAACAAGAGAAGCCACTGCAATGAGAAGCCCGTGCACCACAAGGAAGAGTAGCCCCCGCTTGCGGCAACTAGAGAAAGCCCGTGCGCAGCAATGAAGACCAAACGCACCCAAAAATAAATAAAATAAAATAAATTAAAATTTAAAAAAACACCTAAATGTACTCTAAGCACACGATTCAGCAACCGCGCCCTTGGTATTTACTCAAAGGAGTTGAAAACATGTCCACACAAAACTCTGCACGTGGACGTTTATGGCAGCTTTATTCATAACTGCCAAAACTTGGAAGCCACCAGGATGTCCTTCAGTAGGTGAATGGATAATGGAATATTATTGTGCACTTAAAAAGAAAAAAAGAGCTATCAAGCCATGAAAAGACTTGGAGGAAACGAAAATGCATATTACTAAATAAAAGAAACTAATCTGAAAAGTTGTATGATTCCAACTACATGATATCCTGGAAAAGGCAAAAACTATGGCGACGGTAAAAAGATCTGTGGTTGCCAGGGGCTGCGTGGGGGCTGGGAGGGAGCACAGAGGATTTTCAGGGCAGTGAAACTATTCTTTTTTTTGGGGGGGGGATAGGTTCTTTTATTTGAAATAAAAATGTCCAGTTTTGAAAAGAAAAGAAGGTTTCTAAAAAACATAAGTCCTCAAACCACAGGTTTCCACAGGTTGACGAGTTGAATTCCTGAACACTGCAGAGGGATTACTGGAGATGTTGATTACTTAAGGCGCTAATAGGAAGGCACTGAAGAACAGCAGGGCCAGGCTTCAATCAGACAAATGTGTGCTGCCCTGGAGGAATTGCATAGGCTGGCTTTGAAGTTGGCTTCTCCTTTGCTTCTTTTTATTTTGTTAAACTTGTAGCTTTACTTTCCTCAATTTCTAGAATATCAGTTTCTAGATATTTGGGTTTATGGGTTATCATCATTTTGCTTTATTACCACGTCCCTGATCTGTAACTTCACCCACCCCACTTCCCCTCTATGGACTCCACAGGTGGCTTTTAATGAATTCTCTGTCCTTTCTGTTACTATGTAGTTACAGAGTGACCTGAGAAGTGAAACTCATAAATCGAGTTGACCTAATACCAGGGCTTTGTGCACAGAATCCACCAATCTGCTCAGAGATGGCCTGATCTGAACCACATCCCCCACCATGCTCCCTGGCTTCTGCTTAGGGCAGTAGATTTGGGATCAAAGGCACCTTCAGGACTGGACCATCTTCCCGGTGGAGCATCGTGATTTATAGGGCCTCTGGGTCCTCCCCGGGGTGGGCCTCATTATTGGTGGACCTGCTGGTCTCAGGACTTAATGCAGCTCAGGTTGTTGATGTCTCATCGGAGAAAGAATTCAATGAGAGACAAAGTGATAGGTAAGACGTGGACTTATTTAGAGAGAAACACACTCCACAGACAGAGCGTGGGCCATCTCAGAAGGCGAGAAAGGCCAGGGCAGTGAAACGATTCTGTATGATATTATAATGGTGGATACATGTCATCACACATTTGTCCAAGCCCAAACCCATAGGATGTACAACACCAAGAGTGACCCCTACACAGCACTGTAAATCAACTACACTCCAATAAAATTAAAATGAAAAAGAGTGAACCCTAATATAAACCATGGACTTTGGGTGATTAGGATGTGTCAATGTAGGTTCATCAGTCCTGACAACTGTACCTCTCTGGTGCTGATGCTGATACATGGGGGAGGCTGTGTATGAGTGGGGACAGGGGGTACCTGGGAAATCTCTGTATCATCCTCTCAATTTTGCCATGAACATAAAACTGCTCTGAAAAACGTCTCTGCTCTCTCTATGTATATATAGGGTTACTTCTGAGAGAGAAGATTGAGCATAATTTCGATTTTTCCTGTTGACTCTGTCACGTCTCCTTTTTCTCCAGTAATCACGTCGCACTTGTGTACTTGTTTCCAGGAACACTGCTTCTCAAGTGGTGAAGCAAAGTGAAGTCTGGAGAAGGGAACACTTGGCCACATACCTAAGAAGCCTCCCTCAACAGATGTCCCATCGTGATCAGATTCAACGCAATAGTTCAGTCATGTAACTATGTGAGAAAAGAGTTTCAATCACCTTTGTCGGAGCTGCAGAACTGGATCCCCACCTCGTGGAGGAGATGCTCCGTTTCCTCCAGCCAGGACAGTGACAGGCGCAAGATGTCCAGCGCCACCTTCTGGAGCCCTGAGACAGGTGGGCTGACCTGCAGGTGCTGCAGGAGGTCGACCTCCTTCTTCAGGTCATTGCTACAGCAAGACATTGTCATGCATGCCTGGAAAGAGATGAGGTCGTGAGGAGCCCGGGCACCATCGCCAGAAATACCACCTGACGCTTGTGACCCGCACAGAGCAGTGTTCTTGACGGGCCCGTGAAGCAGGCAGAGCCGTATGTTGGCCGCCCTGTGACGGCCCAGTTCTACTTCCCTTTTTGGAGGGGCGGAAGGAAGGAGGCAGCTTTTATTTCACGTGCACTCTAATTGGGACTCTGGATGGTCAAAGAGACCCTTTGTTTAGGTATAGGCAATTCCAAAGCCAAATTGCCAAGGACGATTTGGCTGAAAGGGGAAGCAAATTTGGTTACAGAATTCCTGCTGAGATCAACACACAAGCTGGTCATAAAGTGCGGTTTCCTGATTTGAAAGAGTGCTGACAAGCCAACATTTGCCCAGACTCCCCAGATAGCAGCTGCATATTTCCAGAGAAAGCAGAAGCAGCTGCCTGATGTGATAAGCTGGATCCCTGCGTGGGGGCCATGAAGTGGGGGCTCTGCCGGACCCTCTGGTCCAATAAGGGTAAGAGCAGCCTTCCACTGCTGGGACAGAAAAGAAAACTGCAAATAAAGAGCAGAATGTTTCTTTGATTTCTCTGGAAATAACACGGGGCTGTTTTTTTTTCCCCCGGGGTCTGGGGCCTCCCAAAGGCAGTACTTGGAGTGTGTCGGGCAGCTTCTCCTTGGCCACACCAAGTTCACCTGGGAGGCATTTCTGGAGGTCCTTTGTTTTCTGATCTCAAACAGATTTCTCCAACAAGAGAAAAGGTGGACTAAAAGCAGAGCTGGACAATTTCCTGAACAAGGAGCACAAAAATGAGACACAGGGGACATTTGAGGAATGGAGAAGGGGGCACCTGGCAACTGTCTAAGGATGTCTTCAGCTTCTTGATGTTCTGGGTGATTTCCTCCTCTTTGCAGCTGCTGAGCTGGGTCTCCTTCTGCAGGGTCTGCTTTTTCTGCCAAACGTTGATATTGTCCTCTGTGACCCTGCTGCTCTTCTCTAGTAACTGGTGAGAAAAAGAAAAAGAAAAGATTTAAAATGCAGGGTGGGGCTTCCCTGGTGGCGCGGTGGTTGGGAGTCTGCCTGCCGATGCAGGGGATGCGGGTTCAAGCCCTGGTCAGGGAAGATCCCACATGCCGCGGAGCAACTGGGCCTGTGAGCCACAACTACTGAGCCTGCGCGTCTGGAGCCTGTGCTCCGCAACAAGAGAGGCCGCGATAGTGAGAGGCCCGCGCACCGCGATGAAGGGTGGCCCCTGCTCGCCGCAACTGGAGAAAGCCCTCGCACAGAAACGAAGACCCAACCCAGCAAAAATAAATAAATTAATTAATTAAAATGCAGGGTGGCTCTGGGGGGAGAAGACCTGGAGGGCTTCAGCTTAAGCTCGGAGGAGGGAGGTCCTGGCGTGTTTTGGGGATGGCTCTGGAGGGTGGATATTGGCTCTGTCACCGGGGCATGTTTCCCTGGATCAGAGATGGTTTTTTAAGAGCCAAAGGCCTGTCATGTGGCCACGAGTGTGTTCTAGATTCTTCTGCATTCTGGGAGGGATTCATCACGCTGAGCCTGATGCTGTGGGCTCCTAAAAAGGAGGTCGTCCGAGAGAAGCCCGTGGTGTGATCTTGTGACCCGCGCGCTGACACCCAGGATTGGAGAGGATAAACGGAAGGATAATAAGGCATCGTTACAGCCAGAGGCCCACCCTCACTGCCATCTGCCACTTCAGGAGGAACGAGCGAGCGAGGACGCACCGTCCATGCTGAGGCCGCCCCTTTCCTCGCGGGTCTAACGGAGGTTCACCGTGTGGGTCTGCCGACCAGACACAGTCCTGGGTGGTTTAATTTGATTTTCACAGAAACACTACAAGGGAGTTTAACTGGCTTTTACTTTAAAAGCCAGGAATTCCCAGAAAATCAAAACAAATCTTTATGGAGTAGCAACAGTGTGAAAATTATGTGCCACCAACAAAAAACAGGAACATATGCTCCCAGTGTCTGGAGCCCCGGGTCCCTGAAGGAGAAAGTGGGGAAGAGAGACGAGCCTGCTGATTGGAGACAGGTTTGTCCTGGAACGGTTTCACGCGTCCGCAAGTGGCCTTGAGGACCTGACCTCTGAAAAGCTCCAGCTGCAGCACAAAGAAAGGGAAGGGGATGAGGTGAGTGGCGCAGCTGCAGCTTCAAGGCTAGGGGAGGCACCTCCATCGCTGGGTCTGGGAGAAATCGGTAAGAAGGCTCTGCACGCCTTTAGTGGTCATTATGGGTAATTAACACCTTCACCTCTCACCGGAAGGGGCAGTGCCCACACAAGAGAGGGGGACAGCAGGTTTTAATGACTTTTCAGGTGTGCCCGCTTAACCTAGCCGACGCACACGGTCAGCACACACACGTCTCGGGCTCTCGGAAGAGCCACTTGCTGCCAATTACCCAGTGGGAAGTCCAGGGCCAGGAGCGCTCTTCCGTAATTGCTACGTTGGCACCAGGCTGTGAGATAAACATTGAGGCTGCCAGCCCGGGTAACTTGTGTCATCAGCAAGGGCTCCTGGGGAGAGAAGGTGGAGCTGCCTGCTGCCGTTTTGTGCCTTAGACCTTGTGTCCTGAAGACGACGTCTCCTGTATTCCTCTCCAGGTCCCCGGAGCCTGGTGCAGTGCCTGGCACACAGCAGGCACTCAATAAACGTTCATCGAATGCTTAGAACAGAAACACCTGTCAAGTCAGATGTTCAAAGTCCTCTCCTTCAGTTCAGCCAGTTTTTATTGAGTGCCTCCCTGATGCTGGTGTCTTCATATTATGGATGATGAAACAATGCAGTTAAATTAAATCAGGGCTTCTAGAATGACGAGTTCAAGATGCCCCAGGCTCATGAGACTTGAACGGCAAAGAAGCCCACGTTTCTCTGGAAATTTACCAACGTGATGGCCCTTGGCCTGGGTTTTTGGCTCACTGGCAAAATGTGGTCATGAAAGGCTCTAAAACAGAGCCCTGAAGGACCACAAGGGCCACACAATCAATGAGAACGTGAACAGGTCCTAAGACACAGGAGTCTGCTGCACACCAGGGAGCTCTGGGAAGCCAAGTAGAGGAATTGTGACTCTCCTAAGGACACCTCTGCAGTCATCCTGCCAGAAGCCAGCCGGGTGATTGGAGGGACTCTGGGTCGTCTGCTGGTTTCATGGCCAAGGGAGGGTCCTAGCTCGCCCGAGGAAGAGGTTATGTAGAGAGGGCCCTGTGGGCAATGGCCCGCGTTATCACCAGAGGCGCCCTACAGGACTGCTTGGTGGGGGGTGGGGGTGGGGAGGGACAGGTCCTGCTGGACGATGGGCTGAGTCCTGTGGTCACTGGCCTGGGGAAGGGCAGGACTTTAGGCCGGGAGTGGGCTGTGGAGACAATGGGGTGAAGCAGGAAGGCCCAGGCAGCGCAGAGAAGCCTCGTTCGTCCTTTCTCTCTCGAGTCTAGACCTGGAGGAATCTCAGTGTCTTTGAGGGTCTTCCTGGATGACCCCTGACCAGAGCCATGACCAGGCGCTCGGCAAGTGGCGCAGATCATGCCCTCAAGGCGGGTGTGCGCCGTGAGTGCAGAGTGCCAGCAAGGTGAGGGGTAGCCCAGGTGCACGGAGGGAAGCCCAGGCTGGTGGGCTCTCTGCCTTGCTAAGGGGTCGGCACCCTGCAGGAGAAAGGACACCGGGGGTGATGGTGTGGAAGTTGGTTGAAGAGGCTTTCAAACCTGCCTGAGGGTCAGCATCGTCATTTAACTTGTGGTTGCCTCTGAAGTTCAGTGCGTGGGACAAATTCCGGTCACACTGATGGTTCAGGCTTGGATGCTACCAAACGCAAGGGCTTTGGGAGCTGAGCTGGGTGGGACGGAGGGCTCCTTTAAGGATCGTGGTTCTTAACATTTTTTGGTGGTTTACAGATCCTTCTGAGCATCCAATGAGTGACGAGGTTGACTCACTCTCCCAGAAAAAGAAAAGCACAAACACATACACGCAAAACGTTCTTGGTCCCCCTGGAGCCGTGGCTGCCAGGAGAGGATGCCTTGTGGAGGGGGTCCAAGATGGGCTGCCCTCGGTGGGCTGTGTTCTGGAGGGCCAGTGCCCCATCTTGGGTTCTCGTTTGCTCTCCCTTAGCCTTTGGTGAAGGCTCGTTTGCATGTTCTGGCCCTCATGTCTGTGCCACGTGTCAGAGGAAGGGCCACTGGGCCATCTTGGGTCAGAGTCCTGGGAAATGGCCCACTCCCCACCCTGCCCACCTCCACCTGGCATAAGCTGTGGTATTCTGGGCTTTACTTTATTAAGAAAAGTGACAGGACTTCCCTGGCGCTCCAGTGGTTAAGACTCCACGCAGCCACTGCAGGGGGCACGGGTTCCATGCCTGGTCGCGGAACTAAAATCCTGCAAGCCACGCGGTTCGGCCAAACAAAACAAACAAACAAACAAACAAACAAACAAACAAACAGAAATGTGGCATTTCCCTGGGGACACTGACTGTAGCATCTGTTTGGGGTCCCAGAGGAAGAAAGATCGCTGTAAATGTCAGGACAAAAAATGTGAAGGAGAAAGTGCTAGAAACACCACCGGGGTCAAGAGCTCAAACCCTTCCCAAGAGGGAACCGCACAGCTGGTTCACTGGCGTGGGCCATGAGCTGGGACTGGCTGCTTGGTCAGGGTCTCAGGCAACAGCAAACACTGGAGTGGGCAGCTTCCCAGAAGGAAAAGCCTCTTTAGTGAAATCCACGGGGACGCGGAAGCCGCACAAAGCCCTGCCCCTGAGATAAGCGGGTGAACTAAGCCAGGCCGTCTTCCTCCTCATTCATCCCTGCCGGCCGCTTGGGTGCGGGATTCCGTGGAGAGCACGGGCCCGTGAAGGGGCTCTGCAGCACACCTACCTGACCTACTGCCCTTTCCAAATTGGCTTTAATGAGGTTTTCTCTGTTCCTCATTTCTTGCAGCTGAAGCAATTTCCTTCTGGAATCCTGCCGAAGCTTCTCTTCCACCTGAAAGGATGATGAAAGCGTGGGCTTGCTGCTAATGTGATCATCATGCCCTCTGGGGAAACTCTTCTGGGGGGGCTGCTAATGGCAGTGGGGGAGTCCCTGAGGGGTAGGGACAGCTGCAGCCCAGCAGCAGGGGTCACAGGCATGCACAGGGTGGAGGCGAACTCACAGGGAGTTGCCCCCTATGGGAAAGGGCCGAGCTCTGCACCCGGGGCTCAACTATGTTCTACCGCACACTCCCATCCCAGCTTGGTCCCAAACAAGCCGTACGACACTCGGAAAGTTATTTCACTGCTCCGTGACTCAGTGTCCTCATCTGTCAAATGGGGATGATGATACTAGTATCACTGCATAGAGTTATTGTGGGGATTCAATGTTTGGAATAGTGCTTAAGGGCTCTGTGAGTGTGTTAAGTACTGTTGTAACCTAGGAAAGGTGGACAGGAATGTCCGCCATACAGTCTCGTTCTAATAACTCGTGATGGGTACTTGGAAATGTTATGATTGGGTTTATTATCATAACTGTTTGTCGTTACCACTTTGAGCACACTCACTGGTGGTAACCTCTCTGGAGGCTTGCTAAAGCAATGTCTATTAAGAACTGCAGCCTGCCAAGGAAGGTATTTAAAGTGGAGAAGCTTGCCTAGTTTTCCCCCCTTGCTTGGGTAACAGTCAACGCACGGTAAGCTTGGGCGTGCTCCACGCTACCCTTGGCTGGCCAGTGTAGGCCTCGCAGCTGCTCAATTCTTGGATGCACCTGCTGAGCCCTGGGCCCTGGCACTAACAGGAAATGAGGCAAACTCTCATAAATAAATGGAAAGTTTTTGTGCTGAAACAAATTCACAGGCTGTGTTTTCAGGGATCTGAAGAGGGGGATCACAGGGATGTAATAAAAGACCCAGAAAAGCCCTTAAGAGCTTTCTTCTGAGTAGTGTGGTCCAGTGGAAGAGCCTCTACCCAGCTCCGTTACCTTGGAAAAGTCATCTAAGCTCTCTGGGCCTTAGTTTTCTCCCAGGTCTAAACATGCTCTGACTTCTATGTCAGCAGCCTTTTTCATGTGCTGCAAAAGCCAAGTCCAGCCTTGGACTCTGCCCTTATCTGTGTTCTGCATGAACAGCCCCCGTTTCCGTCCCCAAGCCTCAGAGTCACCTTCAGCGTCCGCCCTGCTCCCTCCCTCACACTCGGTGGTCTCACGCCTGTCCTCCAGTCCCTCGAACATGCAAGCTGGACTGTGACAACTGGCCTCCTCGCCTCGAGTTTAGATTCTTCCAGTGCAATCTTAACGGTACTCTGAGAGTTACCCAGCTGTAAGGCAGCTCTGTCCAACAGAACTTTCTGCAATGGTACAGGTACTCTGAGCGAGGCTGTGTTGTCTAATACGGCAGCCACCAGCCACATCTGGGGATCGAGCACTCGAAATGGGGCTGGTGTGACGGAGGAACTGAACTAAAAATTTTAGTTAATTTTCATTAATTTCAGTATAAACAGTAGCATGTGGCTGTTTGCTACGCCAGCGTCACTGAAGTCAGACGAACCTGGAGTCAGACAAAACCGACTGTGCCATTGGGCTAGTTACTTTACTAGTAACTAGTAGCCTTGACTTTCTCATCTGTAAAATGGAGAGGATGATTTCTAGATCACAGCGCTGTTGTGAAGATGAAGAGATGAAATGTTCAAGGGAACGCCTAGTACGTGAGAAATTGTAACGATCATTTTCACCCTGATTACTGTCCACAAATGTCATTGCATCAGTCACTTGTTCAGAAGCCTTAGGAGCTCCCCACTGCCTGTGTGGTACAGAGCCCAAGCGCCTGAACTAAGGCAAAACACCAAGCTAGGGATTCAAGAAGCCCCTACGAACTCTGAACGAGGTAAATAAAACTGAATCCACCCCTAGATAAACCATAATAAAACTGCTGGAAATCAAGGGAAAAGACAATCTTAAAAGCAACTGGAGAAAAAGACAGATTATGCAAAGGTACAACAGTTAGGCTTACAGATGACTTCTAAATAGAAATAATAGGAGCCACAAGACAATAGTGACATATCTAAAGCTGTATCTAATGTGCTGAAAGAAAAGAATTGCCATTGTAGAATTCAATACGCAGTCAAATGTGTTTTAAGAATGGACGTTAAATATACATCTCCAGACAGACAAACAGGCACATTTGAGAATTTGTCATCAGCAGAGCCACCATGAGGGAAAACATTAAAGGGTATTCTTCAGACACAAGAAAAATGAACCCAGGTGGGTGATCAGAGATGCAGAAAAGACAAGCAACAGTAAGGGTAATGTGTGGATATAATACTGACTATAGCAAAACACTACTAATGTCTTGTGGGGTATTAACTATCAAGAGGAGTTTAGAAAATGACAGCAATGGCTTATAAATCTGGAGGGGGTAAGTGAAGTTAAGGTGTTTGAAACTCATTGCACTGTCAAGGAGAAGGGCATAATTATCAACTACTATTGCCTCTTGGTAAGTTAAGAATGCAGGGCTTCCCTGGTGGCGCAGTGGTTGAGAGTCCGCCTGCCGATGCAGGGGACATGGGTTCGTGTTCCGGTCCGGGAGGATCCCACATGCCGCGGAACGGCTGGGCCCGTTGGCCATGGCCACTGAGCCTGTGCGTCCGGAGCCTGTGCTCCACAACGGGAGAGGCCACAACAGTGAGAGGCCCACGTACCGCAAAAAAAAAAAAAAAAAAAAAAAGAATGCATATTGTAGTCTTCAGGATGACTACTAAGAGAATAGTAGAAGAGTGAAAAACTTAATTAATGTGTGATTTTGGTGAGTCAAGGATGAATGCTATTGTCTTACTATTACTAAAAGAATAGTAAAAAAGTGAAATATTTCCAAGCTAATAGAGGGCGAAAGTGGAATAAGAGAAAACCATCCACTCAGAAGGAGGCAAGAAAGGAGAGAAAAAGGAACATAGCACAGATGGTACAACTGGTATTGAGCAAGAAGGTAGATTTAAACCCCAGTACACGAGTAATTACATAATATAAATGGACTAAAAGTCAAAGATTGTCAAACTGGATTTTGTAAAAATGATACGCTATTTGAAGGCATATGTCTAAACCTTAAGACAAAAATTGACAGAGAACATATGAAAAAGATATGGTATGAAAACTCTAACCAACAGAAAGCCAGTGAGGAAGCTAAATGACAAAGGAGACGTTAAGGGAGAAACACTAGTAGAGATGAAAAGGGACATTTCATGATGATATAAAGTTTTGCTATACAGGAAGTATTAGGATTCTAAATTTATATGCACCTAGTAACACAGCCTCAAAATATATAAAGCAAACATCGTTCATATTAAAAGAAGAAACACACAAATGACAAACATGTTGAGATTTTTAAAAACATTCTCAATGATGGAACAAAAAGACAAAAAAAATCAATATGAGAATTTAAGTTGGAACATCATCATTGGCAACCTTGGTTTAATGGATCAATTCTTTCTTAGATAATTTCACAATTAAGATTTGAAGGCAGTCTAGGGTAGTGGTTACACATAGGAGCTTTGGAGTCAGGCAGACCTGGATTCAAGTTCTGCCACAACTACTTTATGCAAGTGAACTTGGATAACTTCCTTCACCTCTGTGAGCCTCAGTTTTCCCGACTGTAAAGTGGGGTGAATACCAGTATAGACCGCATGGGGTCATTGTGAGGATGAACAGAGATGATGCAGGTGGAGTGCTTGCCCCAGAGTGGTTTCCAGGCCGACCCGTCCCTGCCATACCTTGCTCTTTTCCTGCAGCGTCATAGAGATCAGGCTCTGCTCGGTACTGCTCCTTTTCAGCTCCACCCTGAGCTTCCTCATTTCTTTTTCCATGTCATGGATTTGCTGAAAGAGTTCCAACAACAGGGAAGTCAACTTCACAACTCATTTCATCCGGTTCATTAAGGCAGAAACCTAGTCTGGGATTCGCTTCATTCCTTCCCTTGGGGGACAATTCCACATCTTTGAGGCAAAGTGGACTTTCTTTCAACGGATGCAATGAAAGGGCTGGGTGAGGGAAAATTTGAGTTTCTTTTGAAGATCAGCATGGATCCTGGATTAAACAGTATAAGATACCTATCCACTCATTAGAATCTCTTTCCTTGGGGCACATTTTTGAGTTCAATCTAAATAAGGGCTGTTTGGAAGACACAATGGGCACAGTTTGGAAGCAAAGAACAATGACATTTTTCTTTTTTCTCATTTGAGGCAGAGAAGTGTGCTCCTGACAGAGAGAAGAATACACGTCTCCTCCCCCCGTCCCAGGCACCGTCCTTCCCAACGGATGGAAAACGTATGCCTGATGATGTGCACGAGGGTTCGGGCCGGTACAGGGGGTGAACATTTACATTAAGTGGTCATCTTTTCATTGTATTCATTTTTATGTTCACCTTCCATACAAGGCCAGTGATACATTTGCTTTTTATTTTGTTTTTATGAATTGTTTTAAAATTGAATGTATTTAAGCAAAAATACTTCAAGAAGAGTTGTGTTAATAACAGTGTTCAGGGCCGTGATAAAACTTGTGACAATGGATCATGAAAGTCTGGGCATCACAAGTCCAGGGGTAGGGACCACGGTGAATTTCTAGCAGCATACGGTGGCCACCTCTCGTCCCTTTCCCCAGGGGAATCCTGATGAGGGGCCTTGAGCCAACTGCCCAGAAAATCTGGGGAGCGTGTGTTTTCCATGGTCTTTTCACCCATCTCTTTGAGGCTAGCAAATCAAAGAATTAGGAGACTACATTAACAGACAAACACCCAGAAAGCCCCAGAGCTTGTGCTAGCTAATGGGCCAAGGAACCCCTCCAAAACACTCAAGGTCACAATCCAGGCTTTCAGTGGACACCTAGGGGTCAGGAGGTTCAACGCACGGTTTTGCAGAGTTTTAACTCTTTCTCTTGGGCTTCCCACTTTTCCTTCTGGGCATCTTCCTTCTGTAACTCTTCTTTCAGCACTGAGCACTGTGGAGAAAAAGGACAAGGCCACGGGGGCTTGGCTGGGGGTCCCAAGTACCTGTGTTCACGCCCAGGAGTGTTTCCTGCTGTATAACCCAATCACACCTCTGAATTCTGAGAGGTAAGACCATTTGTGTGATGGGAGCACGGGATCCTGCAGTCGTTCCCAGTTCACCCCTCTCATGAGTTCTGAGGAATAGAGCATCCAAATTCCTCTTCAAAGTTAGCAAACTTCACTGCAGGGGAAATCCAGCTTTGCAGAGTCTGGGTACTTAGGGTGCAGGAATTGGGATGTTTTCACGCTGTGACCGGTGAGGGTGGAGGGGCCCGAGCCAGTGAGCTCGGGTCCATCTTACGGCTTTTGTGCAGGTTGAGTCTCAAAGACACAACTGCCCCGACTGGTGTGGAGGGGTAAACGGAGCTGTCTTGCCTGAAGGCGGCTCGGCAACAGGCATTAAGGGCATAAGAATGGATGTGCCTTCTTTTGACCCAGCAATTCCCACTTTAGGAATGTACCTTAAGGACAATGACTGGAGAAATAAGTAAATCTGTAGTTTCAAGGATGCTCTTCACAGAATTGTCCGTAACAGTGGAAGAAAAAAAAAAAAAGAGGAAACAACCCAAGTGTTGTTTAGAACAGCAGACCACTTTATAACACTGGGTACATCCAGGAGAAAGTATGTAGCTTTTAAGACGAATGATAAGAGCGTTGATTTATTAGCATGGGAAAATAGTAAGTATTTAAAATTTTTAAAAATGTGCATAGTATAAATTCACTATAAAATGATTGATTGATTGATTTCTAGGCAATATATAGAAATAAGACTGGAAGAACATACATGAAAATATTAACACTGATTTCTCAAGGTTGCATTTCCTCTCCTCTCTTTTTATTTTTTCTTCTCAATGTCATCTACTTATTTTTCTAAAATTAACACACATGATGTATGTCATTAAAAAAAAAGGCATATCAAATGTTCACAAGAGCAGAACCCTTGGTGGTGACGAGCCATTCTTCTATTGGCCAGCACAGTCTAGAGGAAAAGGGACCTCATTCCGAGGTCAACGAGGAAGGGGAAACGGGGACATAAATCATCCAAATGCATTTCAGGAGGTAGACGAGCCAAGCAGGTGCTGTCTTTGCAGATTCCTTCTACTTAGCACCACCTCTGCATCCCCTTCCCGTCCCCAACACACACACACACACACACACACACACACACACACACACACACACACCCCACATTAAACAGCTATAGCACATGCCTGGGAAGACACTCTGCTTGGGAGAAACGAATGCAGAGGGCTTGGCCAGGCAGCCAACCCAGGGCAGAGGCAGAAGAGCACAACGAAAACCAGCCTCCCACTTCTCAGAAAACGATTTTGTCATCCCCATTTCACAGATGGGGAAATGGAGGCCAAATAAGTTACAGTGAAAGAAAGCTCTGGGATTGGACCCTGGTCTGTCTGATCCCAAAGCTCGTGCAGTGCCTTTCACCAGCTACAAACTGGGTATGGTACTACGTACCAGGTGTTACTTATTGTGCCTTTTCCTTGGAACCTCAAGATCTGTGCTCACCCCACCCCCATGCAGACCTAGCTATCGGGTAGCCTCTGGGAATCTCTGAGTTGCCACCTGAGATGAAAGCTTTGAGGTTTTATCTTGATTCACAGAAACAGGCACATCATACAAATACTGAGAAATCTTATCCTATAGAGGCAGGATTCTAAAGTTAGCATTGAAGGCAAGAGTTGCAAATAGTCAGTTACATGTAAAAAACTCTTTGCTTGCCTACCACGTTCGTCTTCCATAGAGACATTCTACACACTAAAGTCTAAGGAAGAAATGAGAGTCTGCGTGTTTGCATCTGGATCTTCAGATATTCTGCTTTGAAGACAATTATGAGAACCAGTGGTGCTGGGACCATGATGCAGCCGTGTGGTCATCCTTGCTCACAGAGAGATCGTATTCTGTTTAATGTTAAACTTTGTACTGGCAGTATATGCTCATAGGTGTGTTTGTTGCTGGGATTAAACAAACTCATTTATAATAGGGGTTAGAAAATGTTTGCTGGATTTGAAAATATATATTGCTTATTCTGAGCCACATACACACTGTCCTTTGAAAGGCTTCAGAGAAGTTGGCCACCTGCCCAGCAGCTACCCTCCCTGTGTCCTTGGGCACTGGCCTCATCTCACCACCGTGTGTCATGTGACTCCACTGTGTCTGCTTTTCGCAGCTACAATTTGCTGATGACCCGACACTCACTCTGGAGCTGAGGGCTTCGAGCTGGTGATCCTTTTCTTTGTTCTCACTTTTCAGTTGATTCACCTCCTGTTGTAGTTGTTGAACTTGACCATCCTTTACTAACACGTCTCTTTGCAAAGATGACACCATCTCTGTAAAAGAACCAAACCAAACCAAAACAAAAGACTCATGGAGGTCAAAGAGGCAGGAAGGATTATTGGCAACACCATGGCTGTCAGCCAACGTTTGGACAAGACCTTCCAAGTCTGGCCCACCACCGGTGCCCTCCTAGAACTGGGGAGGCTTTTTCCAAGGGTCCCAGAGCAGGAATGGGAATGAGAGCAAAGTCCACGGAACAGGGTTTGAGGCTTCAGTGAGAATGAGGGGCAGTCAGCACCAGCGAGAGGAGAAGCCTTTGGGGGCCCCTTGTGGGCACAGGCCAGGCAAACCTGGGAGGAGAGGCCACACCATGGGCCTTGGGAACAAAGGCCCAGCACAGGGAAGGTCCAGGAATTCTTCTCCAGAGGCCAGGAGACGGGCGTGTGGCAGAGGGCACTGCTGGACACTATTGATGGGGTGGTTGGTTTCACAGTCCTCTGAGTTTGGACCCCTCTCTACCACTTATTAGCTTGGTGGTCTTGGACAAGTTATTTCACCTCCCACTGTCTGTCCCACACAGAGTTATTGTAAGGGTCAAATGATGCGGTATGTCCCAAGAACTCAAAGTGGCTAAATTATGTTTGTTACAGGGTGCCTATTATTTTTCTCGGCAGCCAGCTTTCAAAATGGCCCCAATGATCCCTACCACCTAGAATTCATGCCCTGTGTAGCCCCTCCCACCCTGAATAGGGCTGCCATGGGTAACCAATATGATACTGTGGAAATGATGGAATGTTTCCTCCTAGGCTGGGTCATAAAATACACTGTGGCCTCCTCTTTGCTCTCTCTCGAATCACTCACTCCGGGGGAAGCCAACTGCTGTGTCATGAGGACACTCAAGCAGCCCTAGAGAGAAGCATGTGTGCTGAGGGACTAAGGCCTCCAGCCAATAGCCACATGAGCAGCCATTCTGAAGGGGGATCCTCCGGCTCCCCCCGAGGCTTTAGATGACATGACTGATGCCCCAGCCGACATCTTGACTGCAACTCATGAGAACTAAGTCACCCCCCGCTCAAATTCCTGAACTACAGAAACTGGGGCAGATAATAAATATTGGTTGGGGTTTTATCCATTACATTTTGGGGTAACTTGTTATGCAGCAATAGATAACTACTCCATTACTGTAGCACCATTTTTTTAAACATCTTTATTGGAGTATAATTGCTTTACAATGGTGTGTTAGTTTCTGCTTTATAACCAAGTGAATCAGTTATGCATATACATATATCCCCATATCTCTTCCCTCTTGCATTGTAGTATCATTTTGAATAAAAGTGGGAAGAAGGGTGCATAAATGCAGTGGTATTGGGTTATCTCCTACAGTTGTTTTCTTGAAAGAACATCAGGCCTAGTTTTAGTGGTAGGTATCAATCAAGAATGTCTATGAAATAAAGCACAAAATGCTCCAGAATTTCATTTTAAAAATGAGCTTTGCCTCCAGGACACAGTTCAGTTACTTGGAAATCCCTCTGGGGCTTGCCACACTTTGAGTGGGTCCAGCCCATCTCAAGCGTTATCCCAACCCAGGTCTGTCCGACTCCCTGATCGGAGAAGGTGGGATCTGAGACAGGCTTGATGCTTGGATGAGGTTTCACTGGCCGACATACGGGAGGAAGGTGAGGACCAGCGAGTTCATCCTTCCATTCCTGGTGCCCAGAACAGCACCTAGCCTGGGGGAGGTGCTCAGAAAATATCTGAGGACATCCCAAGTGAGGGAGGAGCATAAGCAGAGACCTGGGGGTAGCAGGGGGTGGGGCTGGGTGTGATTAAGTTGCAGAGTGAGGCAGAAGAAAAGCACAGATTCATACAGAGATGGGGATTCACGTGCGACTCAATGCTATGCCTGCCTTCTACAGCTGTGGGCATGTTTCCTGCTACGCGCTGGCTGCTTTCAGAGTGATGTGCCCCTCCGAGGCTCACTGCCTCCTCCCTGTCACCTGCTTCTCTCCCTGCCCTCGTCTGTGAGTGGTCCCTCCTCTTCAGGTCTCTAGACATGTCAGTTTCTGCTTAAAAAACTCCACTGGATTCCCAACACCCTTGGAATAAAAACCCAGACCCCCCGACCCTGCCCAGCCTCACAATCCCCTGTTCACTCCACGCAGCCTCGCTTGCCCTTGGCTTGTCCTTGCCCACCTGAAACAGGTCCTCTCTAAAAGAAGGACATAGCCGTGGAGGATGCAGCATAAACTGGTTAGAATCGGCTAGGTCCAAGGGGGTGTATGATTCGACTTCCAGGGGAACTGGAGCCTCATTACAGGCTTATTGTAATACATGAGCAAAATGACACACGCACCAGCACCAGGACTGTTCCGAGGCTGACCATAAAGGTCAAAAAGTGGGTGGTGGGGCTTCCCTGGTGGCGCGGTGGTTGAGAGTCTGCCTGCCGATCCAGGGGACATGGTTTCGTGCCCTGGTCCGGGAAGATCCCACATGCTGCGGAACAGCTGGGCCTGTGAGCAATGGCCGCTGAGCCTGCGTGTCCAGAGCCTGTGCTCCGCAACGGGAGAGGCCACAACAGCGAGAGGCCCGCGTCCAGAAAAAGAAAAAAAAAAAAGGGGGTGGTGGCCCAATTCCTGGAAATCCCCGCCCCTTCCCCAAAATATTAGAGTTGTCACAATCCTCCCACTCATTAGCCTATAAAACTACCCAGCCCATAAAAACTAACTGCCCCATATTTGGGGGCCTCTAGCCTTCTGAGATGGCCCACACTCTGTCTGTGGAGTGTGTTTCTCTCTAAAGAAATCCACTTCTTACTTTGTCTCTCACTGAATTCTTTCTGCATGAGACATAAAGAACCTGAGCTTTATTAAGTCCCGAGACCAGATGCGTGATCTCGATTAAAAGATAGTGGGTTCTGACTGGGTTCGAGTCCCAGCCCACGGGTTCAAGTCCCACCTGAGTTCCATGGTTGCACACCCACTAAGCTGGTCCCCCTTGGCCTCCCCCCTTGAAGCGCTGGCCACCACGACACACAGTTTATTTTCTCCACAGCACCACTGCTCTCTGAAGTGGGCTTGTTTATTCATCCGTTTACTTTTATTGTCTGTCACCCCCTCCCGAATCTGTGAGTACAGGAATCTGACTGTCTTGCTTGGCTCTCCCTCCCTGGAGCCTGGAACGGGGCCTGACACCTAGTAGGAGCTCAAGAAACATGTGGAAGCAATGAAGGAATCCAGGGAATCAAAGCTCAGTCACAGCTGTGCGTTGGCTGCCCCTCTCCCAACCCAAGCCCTTTATCAGGGAACCACCTCTGATCAAATTAGAAAATGGTTTCCCTTGGGCCCAAGTGCACTCGGCTGAAATGGGTGAGACCATGGGTGCCTTAAAGGAGTGACCCCATTTTGTCCACGCTCTAGTTTGCACTCAGGCTGCTTTGTGGAACCACCCAAGCCACAAGGCGACCTGTGTTCTCCTTGGTGGGGCCAGTGCTCAGGAGACCTTGTAGCCAAGAGATACCATTCTCTCAAATATTTACCTGGCCCTGCCCTCGGAACTGGGCGGCAAGAAACCTCCACTGAGGGAGAACTCTAATGCACCGACAGGGGTGATCCCTGAGGCTGCACCCAGGTCAAGGGCACAGGTGTGCTGGTTGACTGGTGATGTCTGCAGGGGGAGGGCAGAAGCTCTGGGGCCTGAAGGCAGAAGCGCCTCACCTGACGTGATGGCGGCGTCCCTCCTTAAGTTCTCAACCTCGTGCTTCAGGGAGGTGATTTCTAATTTTCTCTCAGACAGGGTCTGGCACAGCACCTGGTTGTAGCCTTGCTGTAGGGCACTGATCTGTGGAAGGAGGCAACACACAGTCAG
This sequence comes from Mesoplodon bidens, assembly GCF_964165515.1. Classification (NCBI taxonomy): domain Eukaryota; kingdom Metazoa; phylum Chordata; class Mammalia; order Artiodactyla; family Ziphiidae; genus Mesoplodon; species Mesoplodon bidens. Next base: position 1,206,471 of record NW_027671260.1, on the reverse strand, counting down.
AGGGGGCCAGCCAGGCCTGCAGGACACGCCGGTACTTCTCCAACGTTGGGCAAAGAGTCGGGTTGACATTGGATTGGGGTGTTGGGGAAACCAAGGTTTTCAGTTGTAACTAGTGGAAGGGGCAGGAGGGGCCTGTTCCTTCAGTGACCACCATGTCATCGGTCCTCGAGACACGAACCTTATCTTTGTGGCCACTCAGGGGCTCCGGTGCTGCTGTCTTCCTATGACCTGTGGGTTTTCAGCCATAAATAGACCAGCTGTTGGTTCCAGATCATCCAGCACTGACTGGATGCACAGCAAAGTTCAAGAGCCAGGAGCAGGTTATGAAATGAATTCCCTCTAATGAGAATAGAGGGTAGTTTATACCTCACAGAACACTCCAGAGTTTACAGAGCCCGTTCACACATGCTACACTGATACTCGTCACAGCGTTGCTGAAGGCTGACGTTCCCATTAATGTGCCCATTTTGCAAGGGAGCCAGGTTGAGACTCAGAGAGGCGAGGCCCCCTGCTCGGGATCATGTGGCTGGTCAGACGTGGTGTCTGATTCAAACCCAGTCTTTAGTTGCCTGGTTCCTCCTTCCCAGGTGGCTCTAGGAATGAGCGTGAGAAGTTGGAGGCTGTAAAGCATGGCATGGACTCGGGAGCCGGACTGTGGCCTTCAAGTCCTGCCTCTGCCAGTTAACGGGCTTTGTGAACACAAGGAGGACACCATATTCTGTTTCCTTTTGTTCAGTCTGTACGCGGGGTGATGGTAGTCCCAACCTGATAGGATTGTGAGAAGTATTTTAATAAGTTAACATGTGTACAAGTGCTCAGATCATGCCTGGCACACGGCACAGGGGGATGAGCTGTGACGGTCCTCTCCTCTGACTACCCACGGGGTGTTTTTTTTGTTTTGTTTCGGGGTTTTTTTGTGTTTTTTTTTTTTTGCGGTACGCGGGCCTCTCACAGTTGTGGCCTCTCCCATTGTGGAGCACAGGCTCCGGTCGCGCAGGCTCAGCGGCCATGGCTCACGGGCAGAGCCGCTCCGCGGCATGTGGGATCTTTCCGGACCGGGGCATGAACCTGTGTCCCCTGCATCGGCATGCGGACTCTCAACCACTGCGCCACCAGGGAAGCCCTCACAGGGTGTTTTAGCTTCAGCTTCCCTCGTCCGTCTCTGGGGAAGGTAGTTGGTAATCTTTATGTGTGCATTTGTAAGCCTTGCCAGGCTCACTTAAACGCCAGTGTGGTTGTTATTAAGAGGAAATACAGGGGCTTCCCTGGTGGTGCAGTGGTTGAGAGTCCGCCTTCCGATGTAGGTGACGCGGGTTCGTGCCCCAGTCCGGGAAGATCCCACATGCCGCGGAGCGGCTGTGTCTGTGGGCCATGGCCGCTGAGCCTGTGCGTCTGGAGCCTGTGCTCTGCACTGGGAGAGGCCACAACAGTGAGAGGCATGTGTACCACAAAAAAAAAAAGAAAAAAAAGAGGAAATACAGGAATCGTGGGTGGGAGGACCACAGGTCGGCTCTATCTATGGCTGCTGTGAGCACCCTCTAAGTCCATGGCTCAGAGCCCCCTCAAGGGCGGGCCCCCCTCCAGGGGTCTAGGTCTACATGTGGGGTGTGGAAGGCTCTCCATCAAAGGCAACGTTGGTAAGGGCCCGAAAGTAGCTGCCAGGCCTCGGCCTCCACAGAGCAGGTACCCGAGAGGCCAGGAAAGAGAGCTGGGCCTGGAACCCCCTCCCTCTCGGTCTGATGTGGCCAGACTGCTTGTTCTGAGTGGCCAGGACTTCCCCACCTCAAGGTGCACTGTGGGCCTTTGCCCTGTGATTTTTCAGATGTCAGGCCTCAGTACTAACACAGGGACACGTTTATTGGGGCATAAATGCCACACAATCCGTAGACAGGACAAGAGCTAGCTTGTTTTGTTTTAGTTTTTTTTTTTTTTTTTTTGCTGTACGCGGGCCTCTCACTGTTGTGGCCTCTCCCGTTGCAGAGCACAGGCTCCGGACGTGCAGGCTCAGTGGTCATGGCCCACGGGCCCAGCCGCTCCATGGCATGGGGGATCTTCCTGGACTGGGGCACGAACCTGCGTCCCCTGCATTGGCAGGTGGACTCTCAACCACTGCTCCACAGGGAAGCCCCACTAGCTTGTTTTGATAGATCAAAATGGAAGTGACAAGGAGAAGGGTGCAATTTCTTTTCTTTTCTTTAAAATAAATTTATTTATTTTATTTATTTATTTTTGGCTGTGTTGGGTCTTTGTTGCGGTGCACAGGTTTATTGCAGCGCCTTATCTTGTTGCAGAGCATGGGCTCTAGGCGCACGGACTTCAGTAGTTGTGGCACGAGGGCTCAATAGTTGTGGCACACGGGCTTAGATGTTCCGCGGCATGTGGGATCTTCCCAGACCAGGGCTCGAGCCCGTGTCCCCTGCACTGGCAGGCGGATTCCTAACCACTGTGCCACCAGGGAAGTTATGGGTGCAATTTCATTGTTCTCCTAAGGTAAGTTTGCCAGATTTAGGGGAGGAAAAATGGATGTTCACTTAAATTAGGATTTCAGATAATGAATAATATTTCAGTGCAAATGTGTCCCATGCAATATTTGGGACACACACTAAAACGAAATTCTAAAATTCAAATTTAACTGGGTGTCCTTACTTTATCTGGCAACCCCACCCGAAGAGAGTTCCTAAACTTCAGTCATTCATATACCACTTTCACCATTTTTCCCATGTCTCTTGGCTAGTCCCACTATAATTTCTTAGCATTTTTCGTAGAAGCAGCTCCCTTTTTAAACTTAAAAACGTGCATTAAATTAAATATAACTGTTATAAGAGTAAATAGAGACTCACTATCTTAAATAAAAATAATCCCTCCAAAAGAAGAAATACAGGAATTTCCCTGTTTACCATCAGACCAGGTTGCAGGCATCACACTAAAAAAAAAAAAAAAAAAAAAAAGATTGGGGGGAGGTGGTGGGCATGCCCAGGTAATGGAGTTCGGGCGTGCTGATATGGCCACCAGATGGCGATCACAGCCTTTGGTCTTGGTTTGTGTCCTTGGAAATCTTGTCATTATTACTCTGGTAGAATTAACAGAAGTGTCAAGGTCTCACAAGTTTTCTGACTTGTTTCATGCACCATCATGGTTCAGAGTCTAGGACATTTGGGGCAGTTACACTTACCTTTTCCCTGGGGCACCTGAGACATTATTGGGGGGGGTTTATGATAGAAGTTGCAGGGACACAGGCCACTCTGACCCCCACTCTCCCCAAGGCTATACTTTTGCATGTTTGTGCTTTGGAAACTTTGAGTGAAACAATTCTTTCACATCTTACTTTTCTCTGTTGGGGGGAACTACAACTTTTCCATAAAAGGTCCTTGGAACACTGAAAGTGTTTGTAAGCTCTTCTCAGCTTAATGCTTTTATTTGCATGATACCAGAGATAGAACACACAGAGACAAACTTCCAGAAGGGAAAACATACGTTCCCCTCTAAGACTCCAGTGGTTTTGACAGATTTAAAATATTTCAATCTGAGTGTCAGAGTTTTAGGATTTCGGATTGCTGGAAAACTCCAACGAGTCTTCAAACCTCTTTGATACTTTTACTATCAAAGTAAATATCCATATTGTTTGTAATGGCATAAATTCCAAGATGTTTAATGTCTGTTAAGCTGTGTAACAAAATGGGCACTGAATCATAAGAAAGTTAAGAGTGCTAGGAGGAGTGATTGTTTCAGGATGATAATTTGGCTTCTAATTACCACAGGCGTATAAGAGCACATGGAGGTAAGAATTTTCTAGTGATATTGTAGCAGATCGAAGATCTGCGAGAGCAAATCATTATGCACACACCTTCGGGGACCAGGGAAAACACATAAAGTAATCAGAACCATAAATCAACCTGCCATGTGGCTTACACTTCTGGTGGAATGCTCTGCAGGCAGTAGAATACTTAAGAAACTAAAATGTCAGTGGATGAAACTCGATTTGAGTTCAAACCGATGGAGCCTCTGGTTCATATATGCTTTGCTATAAAATATTCTTCTTCAGTTATAAGTGAAGCTCCAGGGGTAGGGGTGGCAACAGCACGATGCATCAGTGTAATTATTTCTAGATAATATCTTTGTAAAAAAACATTTTTCCCCCAGATATCGGCAGCCACTTTAAATAATACTCAAATTGGGACCGGCTGATATTCAAAGATACGTGGAAATTATATAATATTCTATGTCAAATATATTTCAATTATTTAAAAAAAGGTATGTGGGGAATTCCCTGGCAGTCCAGTGGTTAGGACTCTGTACTTCCACTGCTGGAGGCCTGGGTTTGATCTCTGGTCAGGGAACTAAGATCCTGCAAGCCGCGTGGTATGGCCAAAAAAACAAAAAGGTATGTGGGAATAATTCAGCCTCATCCATGTACCTGAAAAAGACATGTCATTTTCTCAGGAAAGCTCTGAAATGGGAGAATAACTGAAAGGAATATTTCAGCAAAATTGGGTTCAGTTCAAGAAAAAGGTGCTCATTAATGTGTCAGCTACATGTCAAGGTAGCTGTTTGCACTAATAATCCCTACAGGACCTGTTACTTTCATTGCTTTTCAAAACCAGGTTTGAAGGAGAGTCATTAGTTCCTTTAAATATTAGAGCATGTATTTGTTGACTTGTTTATTTTGTCTCCCTCAGTAGAGCATAACAGGGGGAAGGATCATGTCTGTCTTGTTCTCTGCTGAATTCTCAGAGCCTGGAAGAGGGCATGGCACGGAATAGGCCCCCCAAAATATTTATTTGGATTAATGGACGGATGGATGGATGGATGAATAAAGAACAAACAAACAGCCACAGTCCTAACAGAGTTCTAGAAGGTTACTGGGCCCAACCTTTGCCTTCATGGAGCCTACAGTTTCCTGCTAGAATCTCCTAGGTTCACCATACACAATCTGTGCCCTTTCTAGAGCACCATTTCTAGGACTGAAACTGTGTACCTAGAATCGGTTACAGAGGGAAAGACAGTAAACAGAGCACAAGAGAACAAAGGCCCCCAAGCACTGACTACGGTTTTTTTTTTTTTCTATCTCTTTTTTTTAAATGTTTATTTATTTATTTATATTTTTCTTATTAGTCACCCATTTTATACACATCAGTGTATACATGTAAATCCCAATCTCTCAATTCATCATACCACCACCCCCACCCCGCCGCTTTCCCCCCTTGGTGTCCATACGTTTGTTCTCTACATGTGTGTCTCCATTTCTGCTCTGCAAACTGGTTCATCTTTACCATTTTTCTAGGTTCCACATATATGCGTTAATATAGGATATTTGTTCTTCTCTTTCTGACTTACTTCACTCTGTATGGCAGTCTCTAGATGCATCCACGTCTCTACAAATGACCCAATTTTGTTCCTTTTCATGGCTGAGTAATATTCCATTGTATATATGTACCACTTCCTCTTTAACCATTCGTCTGTCGATGGGCATTTAGGTTGCTTCCATGATCTGGCTATTGTAAATAGTACTGCAATGAACATTGGGGTGCATGTGGCTTTTTGAATTATGGTTTTCTCTGGGTATATGCCCAGTAGTGGGATTGCTGGGTCCTATGGTAATTCTATTTTTAGTTTTTTAAGGAACCTCCATACTGTTCTCCATAGTGGCTGTATCAATTTATATTCCCACCAACAGTGCAAGAGGGTCCCCTTTTCTCCACACCTTCTCCAGCATTTGTTGTTTGTAGATTTTCTGATGATGCCCATTCTAACTGGTGTGAGGTGATACCTCATTGTAGTTTTGATTTGCATTTCTCTAATAATTAATGATGTTGAGCAGCTTTTCATGTGCTTCTTAGCTAGCGGTATATCTTCTTTGGAGAAATGTCTATTTAGGTTTTCTGCCCATTTTTGGATTGGGTTGTTTGTTTTTTAATATTGAGCTGCATGAGCTCTTTATATATTTTGGAAATTAAACATTTGTCAGTTGTTTCTTTGCAAATATTTTCCCCCATTCTGAGGGTTGTCTTTTCATCTTGTTTATGGTTTCCTTTGCTGTGCAAAAGCTTTGAAGTTTCATTAGGTCCCATTTGTTTATTTTTGTATTTATTTCCATTACTCTAGGAAGTGGATCAAAAAATACCTTGCTGTGATTTATGTCAAAGAGTGTTCTTCCTATGTTTTCCTCTAAGAATTTTAGAGTGTCTGGTCTTACATTTAGGTCTCTAATCCATTTTGAGATTATTTTTGTGTATGGCGTTAGGGAGTGTTCTAATTTCATTCTTTTACATGTAGCTGTCAAGTTTTCCCAGCACCACTTATTGAAGAGACTGTCTTTTCTCCATGGTATATCTTTGCCTCCTTTGTCATAGGTAAGTTGAGCATAGGTGCGTGGGTTTATCTCTGGGCTTTCTCTCCTGTTCCATTGACCTATATTTCTGTTTTTGTGCCAGTACCATATTGTCTTGATTACTGTGGCTTTGTAGTATAGGC